>NW_026988473.1:68532500-68970000 GCF_030222135.1 Aotus nancymaae
AAATCAATGTGCAGAAATCGCAAGCATTTCTTTACACCAATAATAGACGAGAGCCAAATCATGAGTAAACTCCCATCACAATTCCTACAAAGGGAATAAAATACCTATGGATACAACTTACAAGGGATGTGAAGGACCTCTTTAAAGAAAACTACAAACCACTGCTCAAGGAAATAAGGGAGCAGACAAACAAATGGAAAAATACTCCATGCTTATAGATACAAAGAATCAATATTGTGAAAATGGTCACACTGCTTAAAGTAATTTATAGATTCAGTGCTATCCCTATCAAGCCACCATTGACTTTCTTCACAGAATTAGAAAAAAAAAACCACTTTTAATTTCATATGGAATTTTTTTCTTTTAAAGAAAGTATTTACTGACAGATATATGGACCCTAGTAGTGAGCTCTTAAAGAATTCACAAAATTAATTCACTTTCTAAACTTTTTACTTTGAAATAATTATAAATTCATAGGAAGTTGTAAACATAGTACCGAGAAGTACTGTTTACTGTACCATTCACCCAGTTTTTCCTATTAGTTATGTTTTATATAACTATAGAGCAATATCAAAACCACTATATTGACATCGGTGTAAAGTGAGTGAATAGTTTCTCTTATTCCTGAAAACTCCCAGGAAAGAAAATTCTCATCTATTAACACAGTTACAACTTTTAAAGATACTTAAAATCAAGAAGTTTTCTATTGATTTATAGCTCTGAAGGATCTTTAAGAGGCCATTTAGTATACCAGCCATCTTTAGTGAGAATAATTTTTTTGCAATTAATTATTCGTATTTACTTATATTCTGATTTGGCAATCAACCCATCCATCCATTTAGCATTCATTGAGTTTTATGACACTTCAGATATTAAACTAGATGCTAAGGATTCAAGGATGAATAAAACATGCTCTCTCTCTGTAAACAACTTACACATTAGAGAAGACAAATAGTCATATAAACAAGCAACTTACATGACAATGTGAGAAAAGAGTTGACATTTAATGTATGCATTGGGGTCGTGTGAAGGAGAAGGAATTTGCTATATGGATAAGTGTGGATGAGCATCAAGTCGAGAATGGCATGTGCCAAGAAAGTCTAATATACTTAAGGAAAGAGAAGTTTCATTTGGTTGAATCACAAGATTCTTTCTGGGAAGCGAAGAAACTAGAGGTTGGTTAGGTAGACTTTATCCAGCCTAAAAAGTTTAGATTTTATCTTTTTGTTATTGTATATATAGAAAAGCCCTGAACAACAACAAGACATAGGCCAGGGATCTTCAATGAGCTAGCTACTAAATAGTGAATTATGAGAAAACGAATCACATTCTCTATATATCCAACAATATGTAATTTCTATACAGAAATAGCCAAGATTGGACAAACCTTTTAACTCTTGAACAATGCATCTGAAGTACAGCTGGGGCTGTAAAATAAAGGCCTTGTAACATCTTGAATGTTCCTTCTTATGCACCATGCTGTGGCAAATTTCAACATTAAAGAAAATCTCAAAATTTAACTGAAAAAAAATGCAAACTCCTCCTGTGTGAATATAGATTTTCAGGAAGAACTCTTCAGTTTTGTCTAAACTAATTAGAGAATTTACAGTTCTGTGTCCTCAAAAGGAATAGGCAGTACTTTTCTATAAAAATACTAAACATATTTAAATCTATTTTAAAATTGAAATGCTAAGGTAAAATGAAAAATGCAGCAGCAAAGTCAAGTTTCCACCTGAGGTAATGTTTGGATATTCTTATTTTCTACTAATAGAAAAGGTACATGGAGTTTCTCAGAAAGCTTTCTCCCACAGCTGGATACAAATGCAAAACAAATTGAGAAGAAAGACAAATAAATAAGTCTGATGGGAAACTGTAAAGCCCATCTGCATTTATCGGAAAAGAAGCAAGCATGAGGATTTTTTTTAAAACTACAAAATTTTCTTCTCTCCAGATTCTGAAATTAAAAGAATTAAAAAAAAAAAAAAAAAAAAAAAAACTGGACAAATCTCCTCCATAAAACACCCTCCTTATCTTTTGATCAATCAGGTCTCCAAAATATTTCTTGCACCAAACACTGAAAAGTAGGAATACAGGTGAAAAAAAAAAAACCTAAAAATTCAAATAGATATACCCAAAGTTCACTATGTTAGTGTTCACTATTCTAGAATCCATGAAAAAAGGGGTTCCTAGCCCTCTACTCAAAAACAATGTTTCCTTACTTTATACATAAGGTCCATGATATGATCTGGATCTGTGTCCACTCCCAAATCTCATGTCAAATTGTAATCCCAAATGTTGGAAGTAGGGGCTGGTGGGAGGTGATTGGTGAGGATGGTTTCTCACAAATGATTTAGCACCATTCCCTTGGTGCTGTTCATGTGATAATGAGTGAGTTCGCAGGCGATCTGATTGTTTAAATGTGTATAGCAGCCCCTCCACCCTTCCGCCTGCTCTGGCCATGTGACATGTCTATTCCTTTTCACCTTCTGCCATGATTGTAAGTTTTCTGAGGCCTCTCTAGAAGCCAAACAGATGCCACTATACTTTCTGTATAGCCTGTAAAACCATGAGCCAATTAAACCTCTTTTCTTTATAGGTTATCCAGTCTCAGGTATTTCTTTGCAATAATATGAGAATGGCCTAATAACAGTTCATATTAGAATTCTAAGCCCATCTTAGATTAAAAAAAAAAAAAGTTGCAGAGCTCCTCTACAAGCAATTATAAAGAGAGCAAGGAAGAGTGAAGTAAAACATGAACAGTAGCTGTTAAGGATTCAAAAATAAGTGATTATGGCTCAGCCATCATAAGGTCAAACATTTGTCAATATTTGAGTAATATCTGAAGACATCATTACATGAAGTAGCTAAAACGTAATCCCTATGCTTTAAGAAAACAGAAAATGCTGCACTGTATTTAATAAATATTCCCATTCAGAAATGAATTGAAATATAAAAGTCAATGTACTGACAATATTTAGCCCTTAGCTATCTACAAAGCTTAGCTGTGTGGAATGACCTGCTCCTCAAAAATTCAGGTGGATTGGTTAAGCATAGTTCAGGTCTCTAAAGATTAATTGACTGACTATATGCCAGAAGTGAGATATACAAAAAATGAATGAGATATTGCTTCTACTCTCAGGGAGCTTAGATAGTGTGTGAGATAGGCAAAAAGTGGACAATTACAATAAAATGTTTTGATAGTTGTGAGCTAGGGGTCACTGGCAACTTAGAGAAGGAGTGCTTAGACAAGACTTGAGAATGAATGGAAATCTGTGAGTAAAGGGAAGGAAAACACAAATGGAAACAAAAAAGAAAAGCAAAGACCAGCCATTCTATTTATTTCATTCGAGAAACTGATGCTTCAAAATAATTACTTACTATTGAATAAAGGCAACAATTAATATACTGTATTATTTTACATTTGAAATTAGCAATGAACTTAACTCTGTCCTTGCTCTTTATTTCAGCTAAATTTAGACTTGATTTTTTTCTAAAATCACAGGATTTTAATTTCAGAGTTAGAAACCCAAAGTTTATTTTGTAAGGCTGTAGCCTTGGACAAGTCACTTAACTCTGAGGCTTAGTGTCCATATCTGTAAAATGAGGTCAATGAAAAGAATAACAGGAGGTAGATTGCAGTGAGTTAGTAATAAAATATTACATAGGCAAAAAGATCAATTTTATTACTTATTTTCTGGCCTGGGAACACAGGATATTTTAATCTTTTTGTTACAAGTTACAGAAAAGCCAATAATTCAAACTGCTTAAACAATAAGAATATCTGTTGTTTACAGCACTAAGGTCATTATTGCAGAGTTCGGGCCCACTTCCTTGCCAGTCTTTTGTCCTGGCCTTCCTCCGCATGGGGATGGAGTATCCTCAGGAAGACAGGAAGATGACTGTGGCAGTTCTAGACTTTGAGCAACAATGTGCAGAAGAAAGGAGGTTGGCATAGAGAAGGTCTCTCAGAAGATCAAGTACGTTTCCCAGAAACCCCACAGAAATTCTTCCTGCATTTTATATATCCTCAAATAGATCACACAGCCAATCCAGAACCAAACACTGGCAAGGCGGATGGCATTAACCTTAGACAAGTCAGGCTAACCCCTTGGAGTTTGAGTAGGCAATGTTTCTCCTAAAGTACATGGGTTTTGTGGTTGAGGAATAAATACTTGTATGACAAATTCTGAGGAAGAAGGAAGGGGGTAAATGAATGATGAATAGATGACAAAAAGCATTCCCTGTATCTATAAAGGTGAATACAATTCTGTTTTTTATCAGAAAACAATATTAATTATTAAAAATATTGGCACAACTTTTAAATTATACAAATATTCATACATATTCACTCAATCTGTGCACATAATCAGATTGCAATTGCAGTAAAAATACATTTACTCTGATAGAACTAAAATTTCAGCGATTATACCAAAGGAAACAATCCAGTAATTTTGAGGCAGAAGAAAAAGCATTTGTCTGTTGTCAGACATATATAAGTTTGAATTCTAGTTCTGTAATAAACTAGATATGTGATCTTGGGCAATTTAGAGACATTTCAACCCTCTTCACAGTAAAATGAGAATAAAATTACTTAATACATTTAATTACTATAAAATAAAATGACATAATACGAAAATACTCATCCTTGTACTAAGGTACTCAATAATTATTCGTTCATATCTCACAAGTTGCCTTTTTTTCCTCTCCATCCCTAGTGTTCCAAGGCATCAGTTTAGTTCAAATAATTAAAATATAAAATATGTACTAATTGAGGTGCTGGGTATCATAAATGATTAGAATGTGATTCATGTCATCAAAAGGTTTTTAACTGAATACATGACACAGATGTCTCAATAGTCAGCTCGACAATAAAACAAAAAAGTTTTGCACCTAATAGAAGTAGACAACAGCCAGGCCCCACTTATCTGCACTTCTAGACTAGATGAGTAATTTTCCCCTCTGTGGCTGAGCGCCATATTTCCTCTGTGAGCACACAATATAGGCTGCCATCCCCCTGTTTTGACAGTGCTGATGATTTGTCTGCAACCAGTTTCCCATGGTTTCTTGAGTAGAATCAAAGACACCTGACAGGGCAACATCTGCTCTCAGGCTGTGCAGCAGCACGGCTCTCCCATTTGGATACCAGGACAGGAAATCATGTGTGAGTAAACCTGCTCTCTTTTTTAGAGACAAGGTGCATTCAGGAGTCCTGCTAACTAGATTATCCACCAAATTCTTCTGAGGCCCCCACATGCCAACTGGTCTTCACTGAGACCTTCAGAATACCAGACATTAATGAACCAGAGATGGGGAAGACTTGGCCCCTGCTCTCAAGTGGCTCATAATCACATTTATGTTCATTACAGCATGCATACCGATAACTACATAATGAGAAGTTGTAAACAGTAAGGTGATAACATTCTCATTTGCATAGCACTGTAAAATTTTATATACTTCATCTCCTTTCTCTTGAGATATGGCATGTATTTTTGGATTTATTTATTAAATAAACTTTTGCTGAGCCCCTACCATAAGCTATCAGAGAATATAAAAATAAGTATGCTAGATATTCATTTGCTTATTTACTAACTTATTTGTATACGTCCTTCCAAAAGTGACCTAAAACATAAATAAATTTTGGTCCTTTATTGAGATGAGGACCAATGTTATTAATGTTATTCTTGGTTTATGGTAGAGAAGCAAAGGTTATGCAGACAGACTGTAAGTTAAGTCATCTTTGCATATTTGGCTACAGGGTCTTCTACTAACTCATCGTTCTCTCCTTTAAAATACTTGGCTTCTAAGAAGGCTATGAGAGGTTACACAAAGATTATCTTCCTTCATGAAAGCTAGAAAAAATTTACGGTGAAATTTCCATTAGTTTGAAAGAGAGAGGCTGGGTGTTGTGGCTCACAACTATAATCCCAGCACTTTGAAAGGCCAAGGAGGGAGAATCGCTTGAGACCAAAAGTTTGAGATCAGCCTGGACAAAACAGCAATATCCCATCTCTAATAAAATAATTTAAAAATAAATAAGTAAACAAATAAATGAAAGAGAGATGGTAGAGAAGGACTTGAAATAATCTTTCAAGATTTATAACCCACCCTCCTTTACACGTTTACTAGCCTCAGTCTGCTAGAATTTCTGTTGGTCTTTCAGTAAACCCTGATCTTCCCTGACTCTAGGCTTTGGTTTAAACTGTCTCACTCACCTGCAATATCTTCCCCATGTCCAAACAAACAAGCTAAATGTTCTCTACACAGCTATAGTGAAAACACACTTTGCATACTTCTCAATCAAATCAAGGAACAGACCTGATTATAACTGACATCTAGAACCTTTAGAGCCAACCCTGGGATATAAATGTTACCATGTGCTGCCATAACAATGTTTTGTTCAATACAAACTGCATATATAATGGTAGTCTCATAAGATTATAATACTATATTTTATTGTACCTTTTCTATGTTTAGATATATTTGGGTATATAAATACTTATCATTGTATTATAATTGTCTACAGTATGCTGTATAGTAACATGCTGTACAGGTTTGTAGTCTAGGAGCAATGGGTCCTAGATGTAGTCTAGGAGCCAAGGGATATAGCAGGCTATACCATCTAGGCTCTATGATATTTGCACAACAGTGAAATTGCCTAATGATGCATTTCTCAGAACGTATCCCTCTCATTAAGTGATGTGTGACTGTTTTTGGACAATTTCTACTTTTTTTAAAAAAATAAGGAAACTAAGCCTTCAGAGTCAGTTCTTCCCAGACAGAAAGTTAATCTCAGGCCCTTGGGAATCCCCTGTTGTTCGTTTCCTTTACATGTTTACGACTATAGTAGGCATGTACTAAAGTCGAATCAATGTAAACCAGAATTTTCACAGTAATCTCTGCAAGGCAGGGATTATTGTCTGTTCCTCTCACCTGTTATGTCCAAAATACCTAGAAGAGTGCTTACCATATAGTACTTTCTCAGGAAATACTTATATTTTTATGATTTCAGAATTTAATTATACATTTCTATATAATTTGGCTCCTAAATATATGCCATCTTTTTCATTTGGCACAAAGAACCACTCACTTGTTCCAATGGTAAAGGGAAACCATTAGATTTATTTAAGGATGGTAGACTTTGTTCTGTACTTCTCTTTCCTCCAACTTTTATGTTAAATTCTAGCGTACATGTGCAGGATGTGCAGGCTTGTTACACAGGTAAATGTGTGCCTTGGTGGTTTGCTGCACAAATTATCTTATATTAAGCCCAGCATTAATTAGCTATTCTTCCTGAATATTTGTTGAATGAATTATTAAATAAAGATTGATTTAATCAAACTGATTTCTGTAAGTAAATAGTGAGTGAAGTGTAGTGAGGAAGATAAAAAGTGAGATTTGATGTCAGAGTCTGACCCTAGATCTCACAACATTGTTAAAATTTAAGGTTTGGCATAGGTCTGTATACGCTTTCCTATTGCTGAGTTTAGAGAGAAAAATCTTTGTTCAAAACTTATTTAAAACTTTTCCCAAATCTATTCAACAACTAAATATCATGTATAAATTGTATCTTAATGAAGATGTTTTTAAAAGTTACTGAAAAAAAACTATATACCAAGTTATACTCTTATGTTCATGACAGAATTAACTTTGCTAAGATAATATACATTTCTGAAACTATCATAGTCATCATTTCCCAGTTTTATCACATCGATCAAGGTGTTTAACATAGACTACTTTTCAATTACTTTATAAAGATACAAAGTTGAGTGATAAACCATAGAAAGTCAAATCACATCTGGACCGGATACTGGGATGATATGTGTAATTTATGATCTTACCACCTGATTGAGTACAAAATTGTTAAGAAAGATCCCTAAGGTAATCCAATTTGTTTTTAGTACCTAATTGACACTTCCCAGTGGTTTCTGGATGGGATAATTGAGAAACGTAATGCTTATAAGATTGAAATCAGGCATTGAGATATCCAATTAAGCCAAGAATTTCCCTGTTATTGGCAATGTATTTAACTGATGGCAGAGATAGCATTAGAAAAAAAGAATGGAGTAGTTATTTAGAAAAAACGAAGACAGGTAGCTGAATCATTTGCACTTTTACAGGAACTGATGGCAAATCTACGTTTGACTCTTATATCACATTTGCATTCTGGAGAGAATAATATATAGATTCAAAGTTCCAAGCCAGAAAGGATGAATCAAAGAGACCATGGGAGAGATAGTACTATCACTAATTATGCTCCTGGGTCAGGTACTGCTCGTGCAAGCATATGTGCTTTATCTCACTTAATCTTCGAAAGAACAATTATGAGATGCATATATCCCTATCTTCATTTTTTATATGAAGAAATCAATATTCACAAAGCTTTTAAGATTTCAAATAGCAATAATGTGACAGTGATTGATATTACTGTAAAAACTGTAGGCATTATTTATGATAATTTAGGAAGACAAGGGTCAGGTTTGGATCAGGTGCACTGCTTAAAAAACAAAAACAAAAAATAAAAGAAAAAAACAAAAAACCTTGCCCAGGCCAATATATGCTGGAGAGACTCTGATACAAACTAAAAAAAAGTAGCTTTGAATGGTGGTTCTCACTCCCTTTCTCTGTGCGGTGACATACATGGAAAAGATCACAGCATTCACATACAGCCACAGTTCCCTGAGCATCCTCAGATCACCATGCTACAGCACAGCAAAAATCAGCTGTGGTTAACATGTAATTCTCTGAACACTACAACTCAAGAAAGCACGCAGAGAAGTAGAAGAACCTTTATTTTCCTGATATTCTTAAATAAACTCTAATTTGTTTTCTAAGTAAATCAAATAAATGCTTTATTAGCAACAAATTGCAATTGATCACAATGCAATAATGTGTAGCAATCTTATGTTTGAAAGTTGCCTTTCAACTTTCAAAGAAAAGATTAGGATGCCAGGTAGAAAATTAAAAACCATGGGTTTGCAAAGAAAAATTAGATCAACTGATTTTTCTTCCCTTGGTTTGAGTGGTAGGTTACAGGCATAGAGGATGCAGTAGCTCTCATTCACTTTGTCTTAGCAAGCATTGTTCTGTTTCACACTACATTCTTCCCCAGTAGGAAGGTAATAGGCAATATCCTGGCAGAACCACTGGCAGGTAGAAGATGGCTGAGTCCAGGGAAATACTCAAAAACTCAAATGTTCCACTGCCTAGTTCAGCAAAAAGGCCATCTGATGTCATGGAGAAAACATGGGGTTTAGAATCAAGTGGTTTGTATTCAAGTTCTTTCTTTCTTACTTGCCTGGATTTCTAGCCTTGGATCACTTAATTTCTTTAGTTCAACTTCACTTTCCTTCATTCACTTAAACGTGTTTATTGAAGACCTATTATTTGCTAGACACGGTTCTAGGAGCTGGGAATACAGTGGTAAAAAGGACAAAGTTCTGCTTTCCCAGAGCTGACATTCTAATGAAAGAAGCAGCCAAACTAGGAAGCTGTTACAATTTACATAAAATATCAGGTAGCAAAAAGTGTTACAAAAAAACTTTTTTCTTAACTGTGGCAGTGTAAGAAGAGAGAGTAGGGGAATGGATGTGGATTATTTCAGATAAGTGACTCAAAGAGGCCCTTTTCAGGAAGGGGTATTTGAACAGAGACCTTAAAAGGCAAAAAAGGAAGAAGCATCTATTTTTTCCATCAGAAGTTATGAGCAAATAAGTCAACAGGAATCACAAAGAGTCTTAGGCAAGAAAAAATTTGGCTTATTCAAGACACAGCAAAAAGGTCACTGTGGCTACAGCAAGAAAAGAGAGAAGAGAGACAGGTTAGTCTGAGTATGTCGGAAAGCTTTTGAAGCCAATTTCCCTTTCAAACAGACCTTTCTGGCTGTTGGATAAAGATGTGACTGGAGAAAGAAAGGAGTGGAAACAGAGAGATAAGTTAGGAAACATATCCCATAGTGTAGGTGAGAGATAATGGAGATTTGAAGTAGTAGGCAGGCACAGACATATGAACAATGGTAGCAGTAGTGAGAAGTAGCCATAGTTTTCATACTTTGAATATAGAGCTCATAGGATTTTCTAACAGGTTGGTTGTAGGCTCTGAGGAAAACAAGCAGTAAAAATTAATTTATGTTTTTGGCCTGGGAAGATCCTAAAGCTAAAGGCAATGAAGAATTTCATTTTTACGTGGTAAGTCTAAAGTGACTCAAAGCAGATATATTGAATATACAGTTATGTATTCACATAGGAGGTCAGGAAAGAGGTAGAAACTGGAGATGGAATTTGGGAGTTATAAGAACATGTAAGTTATTTAAATCATCTAAAGTCATGGAATGGGCTTGATGGAGTGAGTGAGCATCACCAGAAGGCTAAGCCTTGGTCAACGGTGATAACATAGAGACTTGAAGAGCTGGAAAAGTCAAATAAAAAGATTGAGAAAGAGTCGCCAGGAGTGTAGGCACTAAATCAGATTTCAGTGTAGTAGACCCAAGTGAAGAAAGTTTGAAGAAAGAATAAGTGATCAACTAGGTAGGACATTGCTGAGAGGTAGAGAAAGATGAGAACTAAGAACTGAAAAATGCATTTTGCAAATTGTGAGGAATGAACATCATGAGGAATGAACTGAGCTGCTTCAGTGGAGCAGCAGGGAGAAAAGTTCAACCTAAGTGGGCTGAGGAAAGAAGAGGTAAGAAAATGGATAACCTTGAGTATAGACTAATCCTTTGGTGAGCTTTGCTAAAAAGGAGGACAAAGAATATGGAAGAGGGTAAAAGAAATGAAGATAGTGATCCTATATACCAACAAACAGTATTTTGAATATTAAAGAAGTGAATGTAAAAGATCTTTATAAACTCCAAAGGACTATAGAAGTAATGTGGTATTTTGTGACAGAAAGAATGTGTGGAGAAAGGAAAGGAAGTTTATTCAACAGCAATCTTTATGGCACTGAAATTACCTGCCTTATTCTGTATGTTTTGAAGTAAATTTTTTCTTTACTTTTATATAATAATGCATCTGGTAAAATAAAATAATCTGGAAATGTTTGAGTAAACGATCCTATTGAATAGATAAACAATTATATAGTGTGCATTTGGGGAATCTTGAAATTAGGAAAGCTTTCAAATAAATCATGCAATATATGTTTTAAAGGGAAGTTAAGTTCTTTAGGATCCTGGTTGTAAAAAAACCGATACAACTTAACCATGGAAATAATAAAAAGATCAATGGTTGCTAGGGATTGGGAGGCTGGAGCTTGATGAAGCAGAGAACAAAGGAATTTTAAGGCAGTCAAAATACTCTGTACAATGTGTTAATGATGAATAAATGTCATTACATATTTGTTGAAACCCATAGAACATGCAATACCAAGAGTAAAACTTAGCATAAACCATGAATTTAGGTGATTATGATGTGTCAAGGTAGATTAATCAATTGTAACAAATTTACCACTCTGGTGAGGAATGTCATTAGTACAGGAAACTATGCAATTATTGGGGCTGGAGTATATGGGAAAGGCTCTGTAACTTCCTCTTCGTTTTTCTGTGAACCTAAAACTTCTCTAAAAAATAAAGTCCAAAAAAATCAATAAAATAAAAGACTTAGATAACTCATGGATGTTATGAGAAAATAATCTACTTGGACTAAAAATACCAAATTTTTGTAACTTCTCCAACATATCTTTTGCTATTATATTCAAAGTCAAAGCAGCAAGCTAGATTTAAAATAATGCAAACTTTAAAAATGTAAGTTTGAAGACACTGGAAGAGCCCCAGATGTTCCAGTGAATGTTTTCAAGATCATAGAATGAATTAATCATAAATTCATTTTGAGTCAGAGAAAGCTATTAACTCATGTAAATTATGCACAGAACTTGGTACCAATAAATTTTTGTAGAATGTTGCATGAATAGATAAATATCTGTTTGTTGATTATTAGAAAAAATACATTTTCATATCTTGATAAACTTTACAATACATCTCCCACAAGTTCCATTTTTCCTTATTGACAGGATAAAATTTGCTGATCACCTATGCTAATTTCTGTGCTGGGCCTATCGTTCTGGACACTTCATCTAATAGTCAAGGAGATCTTCAGTGTATGTCTTTTACCCATACTATTAAAGGTAGGTCAACTGACACTATGAAAACTGTCTAAAAACAAAAAGAAAATCTGACCAATTTTCAATATATGCTAGGGTGAAAATACAGGTCACTTTTAGTATGAGAATTAGGCATGTTAGTCAATGTATCATAGTGAAAGTTTATTGTTCCCTTCAAAAGCATAATTTTGAATAAATATATTAATTTTAACTAGATATGTAAACATGATTCTAATAGAATGACTGGCATACATCATCAGTATGTAAAATTTCCAAAATGGTTGTAAAATTCATTAAGAAACACATGGTGGCCAAGGTATAAAATGCTAAGATGGACTATTGAGTAAAGCTATCGGTATGTGGGATTCTTCCAAAAAATCATTTAAAAAAATGTAAATAATCATACATTTCCTAAGTGGAATATGTATTTATAACTAACTTTTAATAATTGTAATTATAGAATACTTTTCTATGCCTTTGTTTTCTAATCTCTCTGGAAGGCTTTGTTACAGCAGCCTAGTAGAAAAAAAGCTGTAAATGGTTGTAAAGTCTCTTGTAAACACAAAAGGTTATGAAAATTCTAAATAGAATTAACCGTTGAGAGGCCGGGCATGGTGGCTCACACCTGTAATCCCAGCACTTTAGAAATAACTGCTGAGGGGAGCATTTTCCTTCAAAAGCAGGTATACACCCACACTACTAACTATGTTTATACAATGATGTGGAGAAAAGAGAAAAAGTGTAAGCAAACAGACCTGGGCTTGCATCTCTAGTTCCACCACTGTCTAGGTGTGTTCAATTGGGTAAATTGCTTAACTTTTCTGGAAAAATACAGATAATTCCCCTGAATTGGAATAACAACCCCAGAGGGTTGTTAAGAGAATTAAATATAATATTACTTATAGATTCCAGTATACACACAGTGGATACATAACAGTTACGACTTTTTTTCTTCTTGAGTGAACTAAGTGTGTCCAACTCACAGCCCAACACAAATTCATAAACTTTCTTAAAATATGAGATTTTTTTTGTGATTTTTAAAAAATTTTTATTTTTTAGCTCATCCACTACCATTAGTGTTAGTAGTGTATTTTATGTGTGGCCCAAGACAATTCTTCATCCTCCAGTGTGGCCAAGGGAAGCCAAAAGATTGAACACCTTTAGTTAATTTCCCCTAAAACTGATGAGAGGTACTACAGGCTATTATAACTCTCCAGTGAGATAAATGGGTGGAAGAGGCATTAGCCTACAGCACCTAGCAGAATCATAATTCCCAGTGTATGTATTTAGTTTTTTATGGACGTCTTCAATCCTTAGGTGCCCTAAATGATAATGAACTAAGAAGAATCATGCTTGTTATATAACAATGGGCAAGTCTTTCCCTACTCTGCGCTTCTTCTCCTTTGTGCATAGGAGGAATGAGCTAGCTTAATGCTACTCAGTGTGGTCTTTGGATGAATAACTAGTCTGCAAAACTGCTTGTTTCCCATCTACTACAAAGCACTGAAAATGAAAGTAAGAATTTAGAGACTTTTATAACAATTTGGCCATGTAAGTATATATCTTTTGGAAAAAAAATTGTATTTTGCATGTTTTTGGTTTATTTCCCCATTTCACTTCTCTAGTAATTCATTTTTATTGCATTTTACAGAAGTATTGGTCTGCAGTAGATTGTAAATTTAAACACACACACACCCATACATACCTTTTATCACAAACAGTTTGAGGAATATTGAGCAGATAATCACTTAAATCCCATTAGCTCTAGTATTTTACAAGATTATTCTCTGTCCATGTCGCCTGAGGCTGAGCAACTCCAGAGAAAGACAAGCTGTTTGTTGCCTAATGTCCTCCAAGAGGTACCTCCTCTCCATCAAAGATAATGAAGATGAGGATGATGATGTCGATGATGATGACTTTAATGACTAACAGTTCCTGAGTGTTTGCCAGGTGTTGACCTCTTTATATGCATTATTTCACTTAATCCCTTACTGTTATTACACCATTTACTAGAATGAGGAAACTAAAGCCCAGGATGACACAAATGACTTTAAATCTAGTTGTATTTGATTCCAAATCCTGTGTGTTTCCCACTATACAATGTTGCTTCCAATGATACTGCCTTCCCAAGAAAAACTGCTTTTCATTAGCCAAGTCTAACCCATGCAGCCTGGGCGTCTGGTAACATCAGCAAACCTGTGAAGTCTCAGCCACAAAGGCCTGCCTCTTGTTCTAACACCATGGGAATTCCCCTTTAGCCTGACCAGCAAAAGTCAACTAAAATCATAGAGCCTCAGGATTTAAAAGTACCTTAGAAATAATCTACAATCTGTATGCCAATGCTTGGGTCATTGCCATAGCTTACTTTACAATTAATTACCGAGGTAACTCATTCTCAGGATAGTCTTATAATCTAATAATGATTCTTTCAGTTAAATTAATCTGAGATCGGCCGGGCGCGGTGGCCCACGCCTATAATCCCAGCACTTTGGGAGGCCTAGGCGGGTGGATCACGAGGTCAAGAGATCGAGACCATCCCGGTCAACATGGTGAAACCCCGTCTCTACTAAAATACAAAAAAAATTAGCTGGGCATAGTGGCGTGTGCCTGTAATCCCAGCTACTCAGGAGCCTGAGGCAGGAGAATTGCCTGAACCCAGGAGGCGGAGGTTGCGGTGAGCCGAGATCGCACCATTGCACTCCAGTCTGGGTAACAAGAGCGAAACTCCGTCTCAAAAAAAAAAAAAAAAAAATTAATCTGAGATCTTTCCCTTTGTAAATGTACTGTTTGAGGCACAATTCTACTGTGTGGAGCCATGCAAAACAACCATTTAGAATTGTTCTACTTTGTAATAAGCTGTGTATCTAGAGGTTTACAGGAAGCTGTAGAGTTGTTAGGCCTTGAATTGAATCCTGGCTCTTAACACTTAGGTATGACCTGAGGCAACCTATTTACCCTCATCAATGTTGTCTGTAAAGTGAGGACACTTATCCCTGGGTCACTTAAATGTCATGATAATTAAATAAAATATTACATCAAGTAAAAGCACATGGTAGGTACTTTAAAACGTTTTTTGAACTAATTTCTTTATATATTATCATTGTTTTACTCTTCTGAACATTGTTTTCTGATACTGATTCATTCTGTCTGTTTCTTACCCTATAGGCTTCTTCTCCCCTAGGCCACTTCAGGGATTCAAATTTGTATTATTTAAAATCATACCATAAATGACCATAATATTGCAAGATGCTAGTTTACAAAACGTTTTTATGTTCTGATTCAAATTAATATTACATAAATCCTATGAATCTGGAAGAACATATTAACATTTCATAGGCAAGATGTTGAAGATCTTTATTCTTTATATACATGGTCATGTAGATGCACTAAGTTGCAAAGCTCCTAAAGGTTGCTTTTATACAAAATACACAATCAATTAATTTATTAATTCTTTTTTTTTTTTTTTTGAGACAGAGACAGAGTCTCTCTCTCTGTTGCCCAGGCTAGAGTGCAGCAGCACGATCTTGGCTCACTGAAACCTCCACCTCCTGAATTCAAGTGATTCTTATGGCTCAGCCCTCTTAGTATCTGGAACTACAGGCACACAGTATCATCCCTGGCTAATTTTTGTATATTTAGTAGATATGGGGTTTTGTCACATTGGTCAGGCTGGTCTTGAACTCCTTGCCTCAAGCAATCTACCCACCTTGACTTCCCAATGTGCTGGGATTACAGGCTTACCCACGGCACTTGGCCTCTTCAATTCTAAAGTAAGTAACCATTGTTACTAGGTGCCAGTCTAACACCTGGAGATATAGATATGAAAGAAACTGCCATTGCCTCTTTCTTTGAGAAGCTATTAGGCTAAAGGGGAAGAAAGATATGGAACAACTGTGATGAGTTTAAAGGTGTGCAGGATGTTAAGGCAGCATATAATAGATTGGCCTACCTGCACTGGCACTGTTAACTTACAGTAACCTCTCGATCAGAACCACTGGTGGTGATAAATAATATTATAATTATCATAATAATATCATAGCATCATCTGTTTTCTGCCTAGCCATACTTCATTGTGAGGCCTGAGCATTTATGATAATCCATCTCCTTTCATTGAAATCAAACAATGCTATAAACTCAGTCAACTGATTCCAAAAACAAATGTTCTGAATATAGTTACTGGGAAGCATAGATCCAATAAATAAAATAGTTTGTTTACACAAGAGCAAAAGTGGCCCTAGCAAAAACACCATCTATTTTTTCAAGAGTTAGGCATGATAATGGATGACATTTTCCCCACTGCAACACAAACATATCTTCACATGCTACTGGGTTCTCTGGAAAGAAGTGATCCTTTTTTTTCCTTATAAGTTCAGTCAAGACAATAATTAGCCCTTAAAAAAATTATACACAGGGATCCTGGTATCTTTAATGAATACTTTCCAATATTGTCTAGTAGTAACTAGTATCTGTGGAATTACACCTGTAACAGGCACATATTTTTTCCATATAAGATACTCCTAGAGTGCAGTACATTTATGTTACAATGAACTCTTCACACGAAGGAAGAGTCATTGGTTTTGTTTCTTTAAGCTTTTAGAATTGTGATTTCTAATGCAACATTTTTATAAAACATGCTTTAGTTTAGAAACCTAGGCATCTCATCAACTTCTCCTCTTCCCAAAGGATTTAGATTGATAGTAGCCAAAACAGTCCACTCATGCTCATAGTAAGCTTAATATTTTTGTTCCTGGGATTTAATTCTCTAGCAATAAATCTGTGAGTAAATGGTGTTCTTTATCCATGGCTGCCATGTAAACTCACTGTTTTCATAAAGGTTCAGCTTTAGCCTTCTGCTTCTTCTAAGGGACTTGCCAGGCTGTCTGTCCTTTCAGAATGCTTTCTTCTTCTTCTAATGGACTTGACGGGCTGTCTACCCTTTCCATCCAAAAGAAAGGGCAAAAAGTGCCCATGTCCATTTAGCAAATTGGCTTCATTACTAAATGTTACAGGTTTACCAATAGTCTGGGGTTTGCCTCTCCTTAGGGAAGAAAAAAACAACCTGGCAAACAAGTGTTTCAGGCACAATCAACTCTTCAATCTCTGGTTCTGTGATGCGATGATCTGTGCTTCTTTTGCAGCATTCACACTAGTGAGTTAGCAGCAACTCACAACACTTTGTGCACAACTTCATTACTATAGTTTTTGCTCTGAATTTAAATTACTTTTTACCGCCTCTTCTGTGACATTATGAGTACTTGGGTTACAGGGACAGTAACTTATTTTTCTCTGGAGTCCTGTATGTACTGATACAGACAGGAGACAGGGAAATACTGAGTAGAATAGGGCAGTTCCCCAGCAAAGGCGGAATGACGTGGCTGAGAAAGAAAGAAGAGGAGGCGTATCTGGACACTGAGGGGAGTTGGGCCAGAGTGGTCTGAGCAGATTCCAGCCACTGGGTGACCCAACTCCAGGGGAAGACCACCTTCCCACTTCATCCCTTTCTTCCTGCTCCCCATCCATCTCGCCGAGAGCCACCTCCACCACTCAATAAAACCTGGCATTCATCCTTTGAGCCCACAAGTGATCCGATTCTTCTGGGACATGGGACAAGAGCTCAGGATACAGAAGGCTGTCACAGGGGCCCTCTACTCTTGTGATAAGGCATAGGGTTCGTAGAGCTTATTAACATACAAGGTGTCTGCAAATGGCAAAGCTGAAACAGCTGGGTAACACTGGGGTTGCAGGCATCCACCCCAAACTCAGCAACCCCTGAACCAAGTTGGCCAACCAGAGTCTCTCTCTTGGGATTTTAGAATTGAAGCAATGCATTTTTAACTGTGATGGTGTAATGGTTAATATTGAGTGTCAACTTGACTGGATTGAAGGATGCAAAGTATTGCTCTTCAGTGTGTCTGTGAGGGTGTTGCCAAAGGAGATTAACATTCCTGTCTGTAGACTGGAAAGGGCAGACCCACCCTCATTCCAGGTGGGCACAATCTAATCAGCTGCCAGTGTGGCCAGAATGAAAGCAGGCAGAAGAACACGGGAAGACTAGACTGGCTAAGCCTTCTGGCCTCCATCTTTCTCCCATGTTGAATGCTTCCTGACCATGAACATCGGACTCAAGTTTTTCAGCTTTTGGACTCTTGAACTTACGCCAGTGCTTTGCCAGGGGCTCTCAGGCATTTGGCCACAGACTGAAGTTTGCACTGCCAGCCTCCCTACTTTTGAGGTTTTAGGACTCGAACTGGCTTCCTGGCTCCTCAGCTTGCAGATGGCCTATTGTGGGACTTCACTTTGAGATTGTGTGAGTCAATTCTAATAAACTCCCCTTCATATATTCATCTATCTGATCAGTTCTGTCCCTTCAGAAAACCCTGAATAATACAGATGGTCACTTAAGTAAAATTAGAAAAATGTTTTCTTATTTCTTGGTTTCATTTCATTTCTGAGGGTCCATTTGATCATTGAATCACATAATTCACATGTATATTTATATAATAAGCATATTTTGGTTTGATCTAAACATAAAGTTGGGTTTTGTTACTTTGAACAAAAAAGTGTATTATTTTAATTACTCATTTCCATTCACGAAAACATCATATTTGAAAACAAGGTGGGACCTTCATCATATCCAACCTTCATATTTTATGTAAGAAATCAAAATGTAATTGCTAAAGATTTCATTTAAACATTGTTATTATACTTGCCAACTGTCCAAAAGAATGCCTCGAAAATTAAGAATACACAATTTTTGACATCTAAGTCTTCTTATATTTCCTTTTATCTTCATGGTACTTTGCATAAGGTCTTACATGGTAGGTGTTCAATTAAAATTTATTCGATTAGTTAACACAATGTTTGGAATCTGTGTACAATAATTGTTGACAACTTAATTTATTATAATCTCCTTCCTATATTTTCTTTCCTAAAAGGATTTAAGGTAACTCCCAAAGGGCAGGAGCTTAGGTCAGGCCAGAGGGAGATAAAGGCAAGAAAACTATTCATATAAGTTAATATAGTTTATTACTTTGTTTCAAAATTTGACTACGACAAGCATAGAGAGGCAAGAACTTCCTTTTTTCTTTCTTCTACTTCTTATCCACCATCCTGGCACTACCTTCCAAAAGAAATTTCATATTGGAGATCCTATATCCATTCATTTAGTCATTAATGTATTCATTTAACTAATATTTATTGAATGTCCACATGCCAGTCAGTGAAGTAGGTGCTTGAGATACAAGACAGAGATGAGGATTGTTCCTTCCAACAGACCATTCACAGTGAGGATCTGACAGTAAGTGGGTAATTTCAATAAAGCATGCTAAGAGCTATGATGAAGTTCATAATCCTTTGGAAAGAGGCAGGGTGAAATCTAACCAAGATGCAGATGCTTGGAATGTTTCTTAAAGAAAATGTTGAACTTAATATCCAAATTGAAAAAAAATTTTATTACAGTGCTTGCCCAAGGCCCTCACAGACAGGCCACTGTCTCTGCAGAATATTCTCCCCCTGGTATGACTTGTGCCCCCACCATTATTTGGTCAATTTATTTGGCTAATTCCTACATAACCTTCAGGACAGAGTCTATCTGTCTATTCACTGCCACATTTTGACACTAGCAAAGTGCCTACTCTAATATAGGAGCATGATAGAATTTTGAAAAGTAAAGAATATTTAATAAATTGCACTGTATTATAATTATTAATAGTTGGTTTACATGACTAGAGCCTTCTCAAGGCAGTAATGGTTTCACTTCCTCACTCTCAACAGGGCCTATCTCTTTCTGTTCCTCAAAATAAACCAGAATCTTCATGCTGATTAGGCTAGAAGTGTATCGTAAGTCCTCATTGATACTCGCATTCTATCTTCTGAGTTTAATCAGTTTCCACTTACCTACCTGTTTGCTTCTTATTCTTGGTATTGCTGTTTCTTTCACCTCTCCCCTCATTTGGATCCATATTTTAATGATCACATTCTCTGCCCAAACCCTCTGATTGATGCTCTGGTTTGAACATAATACAATTCTGGCTTTACCATCAGCATCTTCTCTTAGCACAGTTTCTATTTTTTCTATCTGGGGCCATGTAAACACAAAGTGCCCCTTGAAGTGCCACTGGTCTCTACATACCCGAACTTCTCAACTGACTCCTCCTTCAGGAGAAGAAAGGGGTTACACAAACATTCAGATGAGTGCCAGGGATATAGTGGTCAATCCACTTATTCAGAACTTTTTTAATGGCATCAATTTTATAGTGGAATTTGCTGTAACAGTATTAACTGATGTATGAAATGTTTCACCTATATTGTGTGAGATATACATTTATAATTTACCTCCTTCAAAATTTCTTAAGGAATTTATGAAACTGTATTTGTTGGGGAGAGGGGCTATATCAGCAAAATCTAGGGAAGATTTTTACTTTATTCCATGATATTCTACTATAGATATTACTTAGAGGCATTTATTATAAAATTTTCCTGGCTTACAATTAGTGTACAGTCTACCTAGAGAGCTTGCAGCTTATGCCCCCTTCAGTCAACATTACAAACATGCCATTTCCTTTATCTCACCATTTTATTGGCTCCCTCAGGAGATACTGTGAGACAGTAAAAGAGACAGGAATTGCACTTGTGGGACGAATGCTTTCCAAAACATGTTCCAGCACTTGACTCTTGACAGTGTGTGGCGGCTGGAGGCTGGCGGCCAAGTGTCCCTGTGCTATACTCTACCTGACTCTAACTTTCCCCTGTAGTGACTCTCTTTCTATAGCTTACCTCGAACTCTACTTGTCAAAAACCTACTTATTCTTCCATTTCAAATATTTCCACTTGTATAAAGACTTCGATGATTCCCTTCTGTAGAGTTCTGCTGTTGTTCTAGTCAATATTTTGGAGCAATAACTAACAATAATAGTTAACATTTATATAGTGCTCATTTTCTGCCAAGCACTGTTCTAAGCACTTTGTAATATAAAACGGCTAATATAAACCTCACAACAGTCCTATCAGGAAGACACTGTTAGTATCTCCATTTTAAAGAGAAACAAATTGAGCTTAGCAGTTAAAGCAAGTAAGTCTTGAAGAATGAGTTCATAGATGGTAATCAGGTAAAGAAAGATATTCTACACAGATAGAAGACCATGCATATGACATATAAATATATGTGTATATGGCATGAGTTTATGAAGCAGAATAGTATGAATATTCGTTAATGTATTCAAAAATTGTATTTTGAATGTTGGTTGCATTCCAGACACCGTGCTTAGTTTGGCATTCTGGGAGTGATGGGTAGCAAAGGAAGGAGAAGTGCTACAAGCAGTTTATTGTTGCTGGTAAGTAAAGACGAAAGGGGAAATGTAGGCAGGTTCAGGTCACGGAGGATCACATGTATAATGCTAAGCAGCTTCATTTTGACCCAATAGGTGCTGGAGAAAACGAAGGAAATTTAAGACAGGGAATAAAAAGATGGTTATATTTTTTATATCCAGTGTCAGCCAGTGACGCCTTCTTTTTTAAACTTCCAGAGTATTTTGTACCTTTCATATTATTTATCATATATTACCTTTTAGTATAAATTTAAACTGGATTCATATTAAGGACCTCAAAGATTTTAAGCTTCTAATAGGCAACAAATTTGACCACTGGGTCTTTGGATCCTCCATAATGCCTAGAACAGACTGTACTTTGTACTCAAACGTGTTCAGTAAATATATGCCAGATTGGATTCATTAATCCCTGTTTCTACACCTGTATCAAACTCCTCCCTTAAAACTCATGTCTCTTTTTGTCTTAGCAGGTTGAGCACAGGGACAAACTACTAATGACTTAAGGGACATGCTACATTTGTAGGAGGTTAAGAAAGATCTCCTGGATAATTAGATGCCTGATAGTATTGACCCAGCCTCCCAGACTTCTTTACAGGAACACAGTCTCCCCTCAACCAAGCACTGCCTTCTCAAAACCTTGGATCATATCCTGTTACATAGAAATTGGACACACCACTGAAAAGTATCATTTTTCAGGATCTACTGTTGAGTAATTTTAAGGTTTATGAGGAAAATATCACACATACTTCAGCCAGAACAGATATACAACTTCTTTGCTGTTATCTCAGAAAGGTATAAAAATTATTTTGTCATACTCAGCTAATTTTAGACTGCTTAAGCAACTCATTCTTTATCCTTCTACTGAAAAATAAATGAAGTTAAAAAACATAAAAATAATTTACATAAATAAGATGTTCAGCATTGTAGGTCACTTCATTTTGGTGTAAAAATTTTTTTTATAGCAATTAAAATGATTTATCTGGAGAAATTCTCCCTTTTTCTGCCTTCCCTCACTAGTAAAACAATTTAATTCTATTATATCAAGCATTGCCTTTTCTTGATGACGTTTTCCCAAACTTGAACCCAGATGACAGTATTCAGTCATAAATCATCTGTACACTCTCTGAAAGCACACTAACAAGCATTCCCACAATACCTTCATTTCACTTCGACAGACATTTTATGAAGTGCAGTACTCCTTCCCTAGCCTTTTGCATCACCTAACTTATTACTGGCATGTCCATTAGAGGATGAATGAACACTGTGGAGTTGAATAGTTGAATGGTATTATTTAGAGACCAGTGATCCCTATCAAACTAAAGTGTCTTTGTAGCCTTCACGAGTGCAAAGATAATTTGTATCATATAGGAATTGACTGAAATTTTCTCTTCCTTTTCCATCCTAGGTGCTTTTCTATCTAGAGTAGATCAGGTGTCATAACACTGTGTACTTTTCTTCCTATTATGAGTAATTTTACAACTATTTGACATTTTCATGAGTACAGTGACCATGTCTTCTTTTTTCTGGCTTATCATCAGTCAGGGGTAATATTCGAAATTGCTAGCAATTGGCCTAGCACAGTGACAAACCAATTAGAATGGATGCTGCCCAGAACACCACATTGTTATGTACAAGCAGAATATCAGCTCAGCAACTGGCATAATGTGGAGAATGTAACAGGTCATGAGTAAATAATTATTAAACAAATACATGTATGAATAAATTAACTGACTCACTGGATTAGACCTATCTCACATTCAGTTTCAAATCATTCATTACTTCAGTATTTTCATTGCATTTAATCATTCACTTTTTAAAATCCCTACAGAGTAGGCACTATGTTTATTGTTCAGGGTAATGAGTAGGGGAGGAAAGACTAGAAAGTTAAATAGAAATAGTTCATACTCTCAAGATGCTTACAGTCTTTATAGTCTTGCTTATAGTCAAGTTGCTTATAGTATGGGAAATAAGATGTTTTCATAAATAATCATAGAACAAAGTAGAAATGAAAAGTAGCAATGGCTTACTTTTCGGGACAACTGAGATTCAAAAACAGATCTGTTGGATTCCAAAGACCATGTGTATCTAACTATGTAAAATAGTGGCTGTGAAATTCACACACCTGGATTGCAATCTCAGCTTCAGCATTACCTGGTCTGCTGGATAACACTGAGAAAGTCATTAAACCATTTTTAGTCTCAGCTTTCTTATCTTTAACAGAGAGGTAATACTACCCACCTCTCAGAGTTTGAGTGAATTTTAAGTATAACTGTATTTTAACAAATTTAGCACAAAGTGTAATATATAGTAGATGCTTACTAGGTATTAATCATTTCATATATGCAACTTAAGTCTATCTTATATTAGACTACTAGCATTATGGTGGTCAGAAAACTATATTGTTTTAAAGAAAATAAAATTATTAGCTTCTAAAATTTCATATTAGATTGGGCAAAGGCTTGAGAATCAGACAGACCCAGAAACAAAAAGTTATTCCATTAACTACTAGGTCTATGGCTTGGAGCATGTTACCTAATATATTTGAACCTCTAATTTCTTCATTTTTACAAGTATATAGGATTGCTGTGGGGATTTCAAAGAAAGAAGGTGCTCGTGATACATTAAGTGCTTCAAAATGCAATTTAAAATATGAGGAGCCTTAAAGGGTCCTGAGTAGAGATAATAAAGTCTTCACTTTCTATTTTAAAACTGAAAATAAGACTGATGAGATTCTCACCTAACTTGGAACATGTTTCTTGTCAACTTTTTATTTTTATTAAGCTATGTGATAGGGTGGCTGATTCCATTGGGAAACTTGTGGTAGATAAAACACTCCCGAGAGGTCCCCTATGCAGAAAGCTGAATGTGAAAAGAGAGGTCTGGAGAAGCAGGGTATTCCTTGCATAATAGCTGTACCTTGGTCCCAGAGTAGGTAGCTTATATTCCTACATAACAGGATTCCAAAACCTGAAGAAAGTCTTTCCCTAGTTGAGATCTGGTAGATATTATTGACCTTGAGTTTCTCTCCCTTTCACTGTCCCTTAAAAGTCTGGATACATGTATTATTAGGACAAATCTAGTGCAAGGCACACCCCTACATACAGTGCTTGGTGGATTCATTGTCACAGAGGAAGTAAAAGTAAAGGAGCCTGGAGATAAAAACCAGACATATCTATAAACCCCAGGACAAATTATAAACCACTGAAATTTTTGAAAACAATTGTATATGATTACTAAAAATGGGTGGATTCTACTCCCTCTTTCCAGATTCCTGAAAGACTAAAAGCTCCCAGGAATTTCTCTAGACCAGGTCCTCCCCTCTCTAAGAATCTCTCCTCTCCCAGGAATCTCTCTCCAGGCCACCTTCTCCCCTCTCCAAGGAGATTTCTCTATAAAGCTAGTAATATCATTTAATGATGCTCTAACAAGAAAGAGAAGAGAAAGAAAAAATATTAATAACATTGTAGGGAAATAGAGAAATAGAAAACATCCTACTTTAATAAAAATAATTACAAAAATTAGAAGTACCAGTGTCTTCATATGAGTAGGAACCAGGGCAAACATTCTGACACTATGAAAAATCTGACTATAGTGACACCATACCTGCTCTTAGCAATGATCCCTAACCAAAACGGAAATTCAAAAATGATAGATAAAGAATTCAAAGTATGGAGTTCAAAGAAGCTGAGGTCCAAGACACAGTTAAAAATCTACACAAAGAAACTTCTAAAGCAATATGGGAAATGAAAAAGAAGATATACATCTTTTAAAAAATCAATCAT
This sequence comes from Aotus nancymaae, assembly GCF_030222135.1. Classification (NCBI taxonomy): domain Eukaryota; kingdom Metazoa; phylum Chordata; class Mammalia; order Primates; family Aotidae; genus Aotus; species Aotus nancymaae. Next base: position 68,557,702 of record NW_026988473.1, read on the forward strand.
TGCTTCTGGAATTGAAAAACTCACTTAAGTAAATTTAAAATACAACTTAAAGCTTTATCAACAGACCAGAACGATGAGAAGAAAGAATTTCAGGGTATAAAATCTGGCCTTTTAAACTAACACAGTCAGAATAAAATATATATATTTTTTAAATGAACAAAGTCTCAGAGAAATACGGGATTATTTAAAGTGACCAAACATATAAATTATTGGCATTGCTGAGACAGAACGAAAAAAAGTAAGCAACCTAGAAAACATATTTGAGGAAATAATTCAAGAAAATTTCACTGTCATTCTGAGAGAGGCAGAAATTTCGCTAAAGAAACCTAAAGAACACCTGTAAGATACTATACAAAACAAACATCACCAAGCCATACACTCATCAGACTGTTCATGGTCAATGCTAAAGAAAAAAATCTTAAAGGCAGCTAGAGGAAAAAGCCAGATATATAAAAAGGAAACGAAATCAGACTAACAGTGGACTTCTCACCAGAAACCTTGTAATCCAGGAAGATATTGGGTACCTATTCTTACAGAATATAAATTCCAACCAAGAAATTCATATCCTGCCCAATCAAGCTCCAGAAGCAAAAGAGAAATAAAATAATTGCCAGACAAGCAAGTGCTAAGTGAATTTGTTAGCACAAGAGCAACATTGTAAGAGATCTCAATACACTTCGGATGTTTGTTTCTTCAAATCTCATGTTGAAATATGCTCCCCAGTGTTGGAGGTGGGGCCTGGTGGGAGGTGTGCAGGTTATGGAGGTAGATTCCCCATGGCTTGTTGTTGTTCTTGCAGTAGCAGGTGAGTTATTGCAAGATGCAGTTGCTTAAAAATTTGCAGCACCTTCCTTCTGTCTCTGGCTCCTATTCTGGCTGTGTGGCATGCCTGCTCCCACTTCACCTTCTGCCATGAGTAAAAGTTCCCTGAGGCCTCCTCAGAAGCTGAGCAGATGCTGGTGCCATGTTTCCTATATATCCTGCAGAATCATAAACCTATGAAAAATCATTTTCTTTTTTTCAACTTCCATTTTAGGTTCAGGGGTACACATGCAGGTTTGTTATATAGGTAAACTCATGTCATGGGGGTTTATTTTACAGATCATTTCATCACCAAAGTACCAGGCCTAGTATCCAATGGATATTTTTTCTGATCCTGTCCCTCCTCCCACCCTCCACCCTCAAGCAGGCCCCAGTGTCTGTTGTTGCTTCTCTGTGTTCCTAAGCTCCTCATTAAGCTTCCACTTATAAGTGAGAGCATACAGTATGTGATTTTCTATTTCTGCATCAGTTTGTGAAGGATAATGGCCTCCAACTACATCCATGTTTCTGTAAAGGACCTGATTTTATTCTTTTCATGGCTGCCTAGTATTCCATGGTGTATAAGTATCCCATTTTCTTTATCCAGTCCACTACTGATGGGCACCTAGGTTGATTCTGTCTTTTCTGTTGTGAATAGTGCTGCAGTAAACATGTGCAGTATGTATCTTTATAATAGAATGATTTATATTCCTTTGTGTATATACTCAGTAATGGGATTCCTGGATTAAATGGTATTTCTGTCTTTAGCACTTTGAGGAATTGCCACACTGTCTTCCACAATGGTTGAACTAATTTACACTCCCAGCAACAGTGTACAAGTGTTCCCTTTTTTCTGCAACTTTGCCAACATCTGTTATTTTTTTGACTTTTTAATAGTAGCCATCCTAATTGGTGTGAGATGGTATCTCACTGTGGTTTTGATTTGAATTTCTGTAATTATCAATGATATTTGGCTTTTTTTCATATGCTTGTTGGCCATACATATGTCTTTTTTTGAAAAGTGTCTGTTCATGTCTTTTGCTTACTTTTCGATGGGGTTGTTTTTTTTTCTTATGAACTTGTTTAAGTTCCTTCCAGATGCTGGATATTAGACCTTTGTCAGATGCACAGTCTGCAAATATTTTTTCCCATTCTGTAGTAAACCTCTTTTCTTTATAAATTACCGAGTCTCAGGCATTCCTTTGTAGTAACACAATAATGACCTAAGAAATATCCTAAGGGAGTTTTATATATTGAAGTGAAAGAACCATACCTGCTATCACAAAGACACATCAATGTATATGGCACACAGAACCTATAAGACAGCCACACATGGAAACTAGAAAATAACCAGTTAACAACTTTATGATAGAATCAAACCGTCAAATATCAATGTTAACCTTAAATGTAAATGGCCTAAATGCCCCATGTAAAAGGCACAGAATTGCAAGTTGGATTAAAAAAAAAGACCCATCAGGATACAAAATCAAGGTACAAAAAGCAATAGCATTTCTAAACACAAATAACATTGAATCTAAGGGCCAAATAAAAAACACAATCCCATATAAAATCACTACACCAAAAAATAATATACCATCCATCTGCAGTCTTCAAGGGCATCTTTCCCATGTAATTACCCCCATAGGCTCAATCAAAGGGTTGGAGAAAGATCTGTCATGCAAATGGAAAACAAAAAAGAGAAAGAATTGCTATTCTTATATCAGATAAAACAGACTTTAAACAACAACAATAAAAATAACAACAACCAAAAAAAGGGCACTACATAATGAAAAAGGGTTCAATTCAACCAGAAGACTTCATTATCCTCAATATATATGCTAACTATCCTAAAATATATGCACCCAGCATTGGAGCACCTAGATTCATAAAACATGCAATTCTAGACTTGTGAAAATACAGACAGCCACATAAAAATAGGTGAGATTTCAACACCCCCCTGACAGCGTAAGACAGACCCTTGAGGGAAAGCAGTATCAACAAAATTCTGGACATAAATTTGACACTTGACAAGCTGGACCTAATAGACACCTACAGAATACTCCACTTATCAACCACAGAATATACATTCTCATCATCTGTACATGGAACATATTCCAAGATTGACCACATGCTGGCCACAAAACAAGTCTAAATAAATTTTTAAAAATCAAAATTATACTAACCATACTCTTGTACCACAGTGCGATAAAAAGAAACCATTGCCAAGATGAACTCTCAAGACCACACAATTACATGGAAATTAAACAAGTCACTCCTGAATGACTTTTGGATGAACAATGAAATTAAGGCAGAAATCAAAATATTCTTTGAAATAAATAAAAGGAGAAACACAACATACCAAAATCTCTCGGATGCTGCAAAAGCAGCGGCAAGAGGAAAGTTTATAGCACTGAAGTCCTACATGAAAAAATCATAAAGCCCTAAGGTTAATGACCTAATACCACACTAAGAGGAACTAGAAAAATGAGAATAAACTAACCCCAAAGGTAGCAGAAGATAAAAAATATGTAACTAAGATCAGAAGCGAATGAAATTGATATCCCTAAATCCATACAAAGAATCAACAAAACCCAAACTTGGTTATTTGAAAGGATAAATAAGATAAAAAGACCACCAGCTAGACTGAAAAAGAAAAAAAGAATGAATGTCCAAATAAGAAACTAAAATAGTGACATTATAAGAGATCCCACAGAAATGCAAAAGCTCTCCATAAACCATTATGAACACCTCCATGAACACAAACTAGAAAATCTAGAGGAAATGGATAAATTCTTGGAAACATACAACCTCTCAAGACTGAACCAGGAATTTACTGAAATCCTGAACAGACTGATAATGAGTTTCAAAACTGAATCAGTAATAAAAAAACCTACCAACCAGAAATAGCCCTGGACCAGATGAATTCACAGCTGAATTCTACCAGACATAAAAGGCATAGCTAGCACCAATCCTATTGGATTTATTCCAAAAAATCAAGAAGGGACTCCTCCCTAACTCATTTTATGAGGCCAGCATCATCTTACAACCAAAACCTGGCAGAGACAAAGTAAAAGAAGAAAACTTCAGGCCAATATTCCCAATGAACAGAGATGCAAAAATTGTTCACCAAATCCTAGCCAACTGAATCCAACAGCACAGCAAAAAGCTAATACACCATGATCAAGTAGTTTTATTTCTGGATGCAAGGTTGATTCCAAACATGCAAAACACCCGACAGTCAATATTCTTCTGAGCATCACATCACACTTATTCTAAAATTGAACACATAATTGAAAGTAATCAGAATTAAGAAATGCACTTAAAACCATACAACTCATGGAAACTGAACAACCTGCTCCTGAATGACTACTGGGTAAATAACAAAATTAAGGCAGAAATAAGTAAGTTCTTTGAAACCAATGAGGACAAAGACACAATGAACCAGAATCTCTGGGAAACAGCTCAAGCAGTGTTTAGAGGGAAATTTATAGCACTGAATGTCCACAGGAGAAAGCGGGAAAGATCTAAAATTGACACCCTAATATCACAATTAAAAGAATAGAGAAGCAAGCGCAAACAAATTCAAGCTAGCAGAAGACAAGAAATAACAAAGATCAGAGCAGAACTGAAGGAGACAGAGACATGAAAAACCCTTCAAAAAAATCAATGAAGCCGGGAGCTGTTTTATTTTAAACATTAACAAAATAGACTGTTAGCTAGACTAAGAAAGAAGAAAAGAGAGAAGAATAAAATAGACACAATAAAAATAATAAAGGAAATACCACCACTGATCCCACAGAAATACAAACTACCATCAGAGAATACTATAAACACCTCTATGCAAATAAGCTAGAAAATCTAGAAGAAATGAGTAAATTCCTGGACACATACACCCTTCCAAGATTAAAACAGGAAGAAATCAAATTGCTGAATAGACAAATAACAAGATCTAAAATGAGGCAGTAATTAATAGCCCACCAACCAAAAAAAGCCCAGGACCAGAAGAATTCACAGCCAAATTCTACCAGAGGTACAAAGAGGAGCTGGTACCATTCCTTCCAAAACTATTCCAAACAACAGAAAAAAGAGGGACTCCCCCCTAACTTATTTTATGAGGCCAGCATCATCCTGATACCAAAACCTGGCAGAGACACAACAACGACAAAAAGGAAAACATCAGGCCAACATCCCTGATGAACATCGATGCAAAAATCCTCAATAAAATACTGGCAAACTGAATCCAGCAGCACATCAAAAATCTTATCCACCACAATCAAGTTGGCTTTATCCCTGGAATGCAAGACTGGTTCAACATATGAAAATCAATAAACTTAATTTATCACATAAACAGAACCAATGACAAAAACCACATTTTATCTCAATAGATGCAGAAAAAGTTTTCAATAAAATTCAACACCCCTTTATGCTAAAACTTTCAATAAACTAGGTATTTATAAAACATATCTCAAAATAATAAGAGCTATTTATGGCAAACCCACAGCCAATATTACACTGAATGGTAAAACCTAGAAGCATTCCCATTGAAAACTGGAAAAAGATAAGGATGCCCTCTCTCATTACTCCTATATAACATATTATTGGAAGTTCTGGCTAAGGCAATCAGACAAGAGATGGAAACAAAGGGTATTCAAATAGGAAGATATGAAGTCAAATTGTCTGTTTGCAGATGACATTATTGTATATTTAGAAAAGCCCATAATCTCAGCTCAAAATCTCCTTAAGCTAATAAGCGCTTCAGCAATGTCACAGGATGCAACAGCAATGTGCAAAAACCACAAGCATTCCTATACATCAATAATAGACAAACAGAGAGTCAAATCATGAGTGAACACCCATTTACAACTGCTGCAAAAAGAATAAAATACCTAGGAATACAACTTAGAAGAGATGTGAAGGATCTCTTCAAAAAGAGCTACAAACCACTGCTCAAGGAAATAAGAGAGGAAACAAACAAATGAAAAAAACATTCCATGCTCATGGACAGGAAGAATCAGTACTGTGAAAATTGCCATATTGCCCCAAGTAATTTATAAATTCAATGCTATTCCCATCAACCTATAATTAACTTTCTTCACAGTATTAGAAAAAACTACTGTAAATTTCATATGGAACCAAATAAGAGCACATATAGCCAAGACAATCCTAAGCAAAAAGAACAAAGCTGGAGGCATCATGCTACCTGACTTCAAACTATACTACAAGCCTACAGTAACGAAAACAGCATGGTACTGGTACCGAAACAGATACAGACCAATAGAACAGAACAGAGACCTCAGAAATAACACCACACATCTACAACCATCTGATCTTTGACAAACCTGACAAAAACTAGCAATGAGGAACGGATTCCCTATTTAATAAATGATGTTGGGAAAAGTGGCTAGTCCTATGCAGAAAACTGAAACTGGACCTGTTTTTTACACTATACAAAAATTAATTCAGGATGGATTAATGACTTAAACATAAGACCTAAAAGAGTATAACACCTAGAAGAAAACCTAGGCAATACCATTCATGACATAGGCATGAGCAAAGACTTCATGACTAAAACACCAAAAGCAATGGCAACATAAGCCAAAATTGACAAATGGGATCTAATTAAACTAAAGAGCTTCTGCACAACAAAAGAAACTATCATCAGAATGAAAAGGCCACCTACAGAACAGGAGAAAATTTTTCAATCTATCCATCTGACAAAAGGCTAATATCCAGAATCTACAGGAACCTAAACACAATTACAAGAAAAAACAACGAACCACATCAAAAAGTGGGTGAAGGATACGAACAGACACTTCTCAGAAGAAGACATTTATGCATCCAACAAACATATGAAAAAATGTTCATCATCACTGGTCATTAGAGAAATGCAAATCAAAACCACATTGAGATACCACCTCATGCTAGTTAGATGGCGATCATTAAGTCAGTAAACAACAGATGCTGGAGAAGATGTGGAGAAATAGGAATGCTTTTACACTGTTAGGAGTGTAAATTAGTTCAACTGTTGTGGAAGACAATGTGGTGATTCCTCAAGGATTTAGAACCGGAAATACCTTTTGACCCAGCAACCCCATTACTGGGTATATACCCAAAGGATTATAAGTCATTCTACTATAAAGACACATGCCCATGTATGTTTATTGCAGGATTATTCACAATAGCAAAGACTTGGAACCCACCCAAATGCCTATCAATGATAGACTGGATAAAGAAAATGTGGCACATATACACCATGGAATACTATGTAGCCATAAAAAAGCAAGAGTTCATATCCTTTGCAGAGACATGGATGAAGCTGGAAACCATCATTCTCAGCAAACTATCACAGGAACAGAAAACCAAACACTGCATGTTCTCACTCATAAGTGGGAGTTGAACAATAAGAACACATGGACACAGGGAGGGGAACATCACACAATGGGGCCTGTTGGCAGGGGGAGCACTAGGGGGGCACTAAGGAAGGGGTAGCATTAGGAGAAATACCTAATGTAGATGATGGGTTGATGAGCACAGCAAACCACCATGGCATGTGTATACCTATGTAACAAAACTGTTCGTTCTTCACATGTATCTCAGAAATTAAAATATAATAAATTAATAAATAAAGCAATGGAGAAAGGACTTTCTATTCAATTAACAGTGCTGGGATACTGGCTATCCATATGCAGAAGAATGAACCTGAACCCCAACTTTGCATCATATACAAAAATTAACTCAAGATTGATTTAAAAATTAAATGTAAGATCTCCACCTTCAAATTCTAAAAAAACATAGGAAACACCATTTTGGAAACTGACCTTGGGAAAGAATTTATGACTACATCCTCAAAACCACTGCAACAAAAAGAAAAATTGAGAAGTGGGACCCAATTACACTAAAGGTCTAATATCCAGAATCTATAAGGAACTTAATTCAACTAGCAAAAAGCTAATAACCTCATTAAAATATGGGCAAAGGAAATAAGTAGACACTTCTCAAAAGAAAATATACAAATGGCCAACAAACATGAAAAAATGCTCATCACCAATCGTCAGGGAAATTCATACCAAAACCACAATGAGATACCATCTCACACCCATCAGAATGCCTATTACTAAAAAGTGAAAAATAACATGTTGGTGAGGTTGTGTAAAAAAGGGAATGTTTTTATAGCTTTGGTGGGAATGTAAATTAGTGCAGCCACTATGAAAAGCAGTTAGGAGATGTCTCAAAGAACTTAATAGAGAACTACTATTCAACCCAGCGATCTCATTAGTGGGTATACATCCAAGAGAAAATAAATTCTTCTACCAAAAGGATAAATGTATGTTCATTGCAGCACTATTCACAATAGCAAAAACATGAAATAAACCTAAGTGCCCATCAATGCTGGACCTGATAAAGCAAATGGGGTACATATACACCATGAAACACCAGGCAGCCATAAAAAAAAAGTGAAATTATGCCCTTCGCAGCAACATGGATGCAGCCAAAGGTCATAATTTTAGACAAATTAACATATAAAATGAAAGCCAATACCACATGTTCTCCTTCTGAGTGGGAGCTATACATGGCAACAATGACACTGGGACCTACTGGAGGGAGAAGGTAGAGCAAGGGGCAAAGTTGAAAAAACTAACTATTGGGTACTATGCTTGCTATTTGGGTAACAGAAGCAATTGTACCATAAACCTCAGTATCACACAGTATATTCATGTAACAAGCTTGCACATGTACCCCATGAATCTAAAATAAAAGTCAAAATTATTTTAAAAAGGAATTAGGAATGGGATGAGTTTATTTAAAACTTCTGTTGGATGTGTGTGTGAAGAGCCCTTTTGTTTGTCTCTGTATCTTATTGCTGGCTCATAATACTGTAACTTCTGATAACTGATATCCCTTCTTAGTTTTTCAGTATTGGTGATCAAAACTGCCTGATTATTTCAACTATTATTTTAAAGTATTTTATCCCCCACTTTTTGCTTATTGAGGTACACCTTTTTAGATGTGTACAATTCTTACTTTTTGGTTGTTTTTTGAGGCAAGGTATTGCTCTGTTGCCTAGGCTGGAGTGCAGTGGTGTGATCACAGTTCATGCAGCCTCAACCTTCTGGGCTCAATCAGCCCTCCCACTTTAGCATCCCAAGTAGCTGGGATAGCTGGGACTACAGGCACAAACCACCATGCCTGGCTATTTTTTTTAAACATTTGTTTGTACTGACAGGTCTCTTTATGTTGCCCAGGCTGGTCTTGAACTCCTGGGCTCTAGCAATCCCCCAGCCTTGGCCTCTCAAAGTAATGGGATTACAGGTACACTAGCCAGTATACCTGGCCTGTGACTTTTGATTAACATTTCTACTCACATAACCACTGCTACAGGCAATCAAGATAGAACATTTACCTCATCTCAAAAGTGTTTTCATATATATTTATGATCCACTGCCCTCCCAACCCATGTGTCCCAGCAACCACTGATGTGATTTCTGTACGTAAAGTTTTCCTATTTTCATACTGTCATATTAGTGGAAATGATACAATATAGAGTCTTTGAGTCTGGTTTGAGTTAACATAATCCATTTGAGAGTTATCCACGGTGTCATGTGCACCAGTATTTCATTTGCTTATTTTGGAGAGGGGTATTCCATTGTCTGGATGTACCACACTTTATCCATTAATTATCTGATGGACATTTAAAATCTTTCCAGCTATAGAAGATTAGGGATACATCTGGTGTAAATATTATTAAGAGATATTGTGCAAAGATATACTTTTCTTTTTTATTTGTATAAATCAATGGGTAGAAGTGCAAGTTTGTTATAAGCATAGATCGTATAGTGGTCAAGTCAGGGCTTTTAGGGTATCCATCACTCATATAACAAACATTGTGCCCAGTAAGTAATTTCTTATCATTCAACTATCTCTCACTTCCTCATCTTTCCAAGTTTTGGGTGTCTGTCATTTCACTCTCTATGTCCATATGTACACTTTTTTAAGCACTCACTTATGAGTGAAAAAATGCAACATTTGACTTTCTGGGTTTGACTTTCTAGGTTTGACTTACTGACCTCCAGTTTATCCATGTTGCTGCAAAAGATGTAATTTCATTCTTTTTGCTAGCTAAATTGTATTCCATCATGTATATATACACATTTTATTTTTTAGTCATCCACTGAATAAAATGGACACTTACGTTTATTCTGTATCTCTGCTATTGTGAATAGTGCTGTGAAAAACATAAAAGGGTAGATATCTTTTTGATAAATTGATTTATTCTCCTCTGAGTAGATAGCTTAGAGTGGGACTGCTATATCTAATAGTAGTTGTATTTTTAGTTTTTTGAGAAATCTCCATACTGTTTTCCATAGAGGTTGTACTAATTTATGCTCCCACTAACAGTGTATAAGAGTTCCCTTTCTTTGCATCCTCACCAACATCTGTTACTATTATTATTATTATTTTGTCTCTTTAAAAATAGCCATTCTGACTGGGGTAAGATATCTCACTGTGGGTTTAATTCACATTTCCTGATAAGAGATGTTGAGCATTATTTCATACACCAGTTGGATGTCTTCTTTCGACAAATGTCTATTCATGTCCTTTGCCCACTTTTTAATGGTATTATTTGTTGTTTTGTTCAGTTGTTTGAGTTCCTTGTAAATTATGGATATTAGTTCCCTAATGGATGAAGAGTGTAAATTTTTGCTCTCATCTTGAAGGTTGTCTGTTCACTCTGTCAATTATTTTCTTTGCTGTGGAGAAGATTTTTAGTTTAATTAAGCCCCATTTGTCTATTTTTGGTTTTGTTGTCTGTGCTTTTGAGGTGTTAGTCATAAATTCTTTGCCAATATCCAGAAGAGTTTTCCCCAGGTTTTCTTCTAGCATTTATAGTTTCAGGTCTTATGTTTACAAATTTAATCCATCTTGAGTTGATTTTGGTATATGGTCAGAGATACAGATCCAATTTCATTAACCTGCATATGATAATCCAATTTTCCCAGCACCTTTATTGAAGAATGTCCTTTTCCCAATGTATGTTCTTGTCAGGTCTATCAAAGATCAATTGATTGTAGTTATGTGGCTTCATTTCTGGATTCTATTGATCTAGGTGTCTATTTTTATACCAGTACCATGATGATTTGATTATTATAGCCTTGGAATATAACTTAAAGTCAGGTAATGTGATGCCCTCAGCTTTGTTCTTTTTGCTTAGGATTGCTTTGACTCTTCTGGTTCTTTTTTGATTCCATATTAATTTTAAAATTGTTTTTTCTAATTCTGTGAAAACTTATATAGGTATTTTGATAGAAATTGCATTCAATTTGTAGATTGCTTTGGGCAGTCATTTTAACAATATTCATTCTTCCAATCCATGAGAATGATTTTTAAAATTTGTGTTATCTACAATTTGTTTCATCAGTGTTTTGTAGTTTTCCTTGTAGAAATCTTTCACTTTCTGTGATGGTTAATATTAAGTGTCAAGTTCAATTCATTGAAGGATTCCAAGTATTGCTTTTAGGTGTATCTGGGTGTTTCTGGGTGTTGCCAGAAGATACTAAGGCTTGAGTCAGTGAACTGGGACAGGAAGATTCACCCTCAGGAAGAGCCACCCACAGTATGTGCAGGCACCATTCAATCAGCTATCAGCATGGCTAGAGAGAGCAGGCAGAAGAAGGTGGAAGAAAACTTGCTGAGTCTCTCGGCCTTTATCTTTCTCCTGTGCAGCAGGCTTCCTGCTCTCGAACATCAGACTCCAAGTTCTTTGGTTTTTGGACTCTTGACCTTCCACCAGTGGTTTGCCAGGAGCTCTTGGGCCTTCGGCCACAGAGGAAAGGCTGCACTGTCAGCTTCCCAACTTTTAAGGTTTTGGGACTCAGACTGTGCCACTACTGGCTTCCTTGTCCCTCAACTTGCAGCTGGCCTATTGTGGGACTTCACGTTGTGATTGTGTGAGTCAATTCTCCTTGATAAACTCCTTTTCATACACACACACACACACACACACACACACACACACACACACACACCCTATTAGTTCTGTCCCTCTAGAGAACTCTGACTAATATATCTTCTTTGTCAAATTTATTCATGGGTATCCTTCTTTGTTGTTGTTGCTATTATAAATAATATTGCTTTCTTTATTTCTTTATCTGCTAGATCTTTTGGTTTATACAAATGCTACTGATTTTTATACATTGATTTTATATCCTGAAACTTTGCTAAATTCACTTATCAAATCTAGCAGGTTTTTTTTTTTGTGTGGAATCATTAGTTTTTTCTAAATACAAGATCATATCATCGGCAAACAGGGATAACTTGACTTCCTCTTTTTTCCAATTTGGATGCCTTTCATTTCTTTCTCTTGCCTGATTGTTCTGGCTAGGATTTCCAATACTATGTTAAGTAGGAGAGAGGCAAAATTGATAAGCTTCTAGCTAGACAAACCAAGAGAAGAGAATAACCAAATAAACAAAATCAGAAATGAATGAAGAGACATTACAATTAATGCCACAGAAACATGAAAGTTCATCAGAGACTATTATGAACAACTACATGCTAATAAATAGAAAACCTATAAGAAACGGATAAATTTCTAGAAAGGTACAACCTCCCAATATTGAGGCAGGACAAAATAGAAAATCTGAACAGACCAATAACAAGTAATAAGACAATCAATAACACAAAAATCTCTCAACAAAGAAAAGCCCAGGACTAGGTAGCTTCACAACCAAACTCTCCCAAATATACAAAGAAGAACTAATACCAATCCTCCTAAAATTGTTCCAATCAAAGAGGAGAAAATTATTCCTAGTGCATTCTACCAGGCCAGTATCATCCCGATACCAAAACCATTTAAGGACACAACAAAAATAGAAAACTATAAACTAATATCCTAACGAACAAAGATGCAAATATCTTTGTTCGTTAGGATATTAGCAAATCCAATCCAACATCACATCAAATAGATCATACACCACGATCCAATGGTTTTTATGCTAAGGAGGCAAAGACGGTTGAACATTCCTAAATCAATAAACATGATACTATCATAAACAAAATTAAAGATGAAACTATCGATCATCTCAATAGACAAAGATAAAGCATTTGATAAAATTTAGCATGTCTTCATGATTAAAAAAAAAACCCTTAAAGAACTAGACATAGAAGCAATATAACTCAAAAAAATAAAGTCCATATGTAACATATCCACAGGAAAAATCATACTGAATAGGAAAAAGTTGAAAGCATTTCCTGTAAGAACTGAAACAAAGACACATTTTTCAGATTGCTGGCTTTATGGTAACTTTATGTTTGACTTTATAAGAAACTGGCAAACTGTTTTGCTGAGTGGCTGTAACATTTTTTCATTCTTATCAGCAGTGTGTGAGAATTCTGATTGCCTAACATCCATATCCACATTTGGTATTGTCAATTGTTATTGCTGTTGCTGTGTCATTCTAATAGGTGTATGGTGACACCTTATTGTGGTTATAATTTTCTCTTATATTGAATTAAAAATATTTTAAAAATTCAGATATTTCCCTGTAGTTATAATATATAAATTGAGTAACAAATGATACTACTATTGCAAAAGTTATGGATAGATTTAACTTCCTTCTTCCGGGTATATCCATCTTAATGACTGTTTTGTGTTCAGCTTCCTTTATGCCATTATAGTTTTTTCCCACTAGATGGCAACTGCTCAATTGTTTGGAATTGTTGAGTAGCTAAAAGTAGTGAACTAGTTACAAAATAAAAGGATAGAGTGAAGCTACGAATTGTGAAGTGCTTCACTCCAAGGTTGAAAAAAAAACAAAGAAAAAAACCTCACAAGATTTCATTGACTGCCAAAAGTTCGTAATAACTTGATGTGCATGTGTGTGTATGTGTGTACTTTCTAAGTAATTTCAATCTAAGTTTGGAACTACCAAATGTAGGTGTTTTGTATAAAAATACAAAACAAGGTATCTTTTGAATGTAAGTCAGTGGCACAAGGTAAACAACTACTTTGTAGAAAACATTCAGAAACTACTAGTTTCTTCAGATAGTATATGCTTCTCAAGAATATAATTTGAAACACAGACATTTTATTGGTGTTGACATACCAAACATAGATTTCCTGGAATAACTATAGGTAAACTGAGAAGTTGCTTAAGCATTTCTTGTTTTTTTGCTGCTATTTTGGCATCACATAGGATCCTCTCTCTAAGTCGATTTCATTCACTAATCAAATATTTACTAAGTTTCTATTCTGTTTCAAGCTTTGTGGTAGGCATCAGGAAAACTAAGAGGAAGAAGATTTAATACATGACAAAATAATAAAAATGTAATAATAATGTAAGTTGTGCTTTAAGTGCCAGAAAGAATTCTAAGATATTTATAAACATTATACTCCTTAATTCTTATTACCACAATCTTATGAGATGCTATTGTCCCTCTTTTGGAGACAAAAATTGAAGACTGAGACCCTCTGACAATGCAGTAGTTATAGCTGAGACAAAAACGGTTTCAAAGAATATTTAGGTTTAGAGTGGGCCACAGATGTCACCCCAGAATTACTCTTCGTAGAGATGCATCATGGAGGGAAACAAGGTATTTCCTGTCCTCAGTGTTGAACAACTTTTAGTAGTCAAGAGACTCCAAGCCTACCCACGCAGCTTCTATGGTGAACAGAGATGGCAGAGGGCAGGGTCTAACACAGAGGCTGGATGGAGGACAGACCTAGGATGCAAGAAGCAGAAATGAAGCCCCTGTAGGAATCAAGATAGAGCCAAGTCATCAATCTCTAGTCATGCCAGATGCTTGGACTATCATTACCAGTCACAGTCTTCACTTGTCAATATCAATATGATTTCTAGAAATCAAGACAAGAAATAATTCCATGGAAACCTGCAAAGCCCCAGGAGTACCAGACAGACATGTGTAGCTTAGGTGTTCATTCCTATTACCATGAGGACATGTAAACTCCCCCTGTCCCCCGACTCCAAGATACTATCTGGGGTGGATTAGAAGGGAAAGAGACAAATTTTGAGAGGAGAGAAAGATAACTTTATTTAATATTTATCCCAAATAATATTGCTTTAAATATACCACCAGGTGCCTTTAAGTTTTCTAACCTTTTGGGAGTCAAAGATAACTTTGAGGATTTATTAAAAGTTATGAAAATTCTTTCCCATTGACTTGCTACCCACCCACCTTCACACACAGAATTCTTTTTCCTACTAATTACTCCCACCACACACACACACACACACATTAAACTTAGTAATTCAAACTATTTGCCTGTATCTCTACAGGGCTTAGCGAATAACTGAGGCTCAGTCATTAACTCCAAGAAGATCTATGAATTCCAAGTTAAGAAATCCTAGATTGTGGCAATGACACTAGACTTGAGTTTTGACTCAATCATTTGACCCACTCATAAGACCTTGAATAAATCAACTCTTCTCTTTGAATCTCACATTTCTCACTGTGTTTGTGAAATGTCTATTACATGGAGGAGTGGGATGGGGATGACTATATATTTAAAATGTATTTTCTTTACACTCTTCTTTGTAAAAATTTATAATGTATGAATACACTTACAGTCCCATGTGGTCCTACACAGTTATTTTGGATTTGTCATCAATAACTTTTAATTTTCCTCTTAAGAGTGTCACTCTTTTTCTCTATCCCACCAGCATCAGGATACCTTTCGGACAGTCCTCATCCTCACATATGAGGAACTGCAGTAGCATTCTCTAGTATCTTGCTGTTTCAACTTTTATTCCTTCCTATGTATGAAGCACACTGTTCTCAACCCATTGCTCCTTCCTATAATTCTCTTGCTTAAAATCTACCAAGACTCTCAATTGCATAAGAGATAACATCTAAAATCTGATAGTCAAAGACTTAAAAAATCAATGTATCTTACCCTGCTTAATCAATCTTACATCCTCATCTCTAGTAGTCTAAATGTTACTACTAAGAAGAAGCTCTCATAGTAGGAAAAATGGTGTGATTTGGAGTCCTTGACTCAGTAACTTACGAGCTGTTTTCATTATGGGATAGCACTTACCCTACAGGGCTTTAGTTTTCTCAATGCTTAAATAAATTAGTTGTTCTGGACAATTTCTAAGATCGCTTTCAGTTCTGACACTTTCTGACTCCATGACCCCGTGCCCTTTAAATGCTGAATTAATTCCCACTCTGAATCCTTGATCTTTCTGTAGCATCCTCTCTGCCAGGCTAAGCATTTTCTGTTCTCCAAGGTTCAACTTATCCACTTTCTCAGCCATGAAATCTTCAGAACTCCAAAGTTTACAAGAAGCATTTTCTTCTCTGCATTCTCATGGCAACTAAATTCTGTACTAATCAATAAGAGGATCTTACACTGATATAACACTATAGCTTTAGTGGGTGTGTTTACATACATTATTTCACTGGAGACTCTCGAAAGGTCTATAAAGGTAATCACCATTCCTACTCAAACCCAAAGAAGCTTAACATTTCTCAACTCTAATGCAACTGAATTAAAGAGCCAGAATTAAAGGCTTCTGATTTCTGTTTCAAAGTTTTCCCTCCATACATGTTCAACATGTCACATAATTATTGGTATCTGTTTGTTTCACACATACAGCTATTATTTAGTTCAGTAAAGATATATATTAAGCTCCCATCATATACAATCTGCTTAAGTATAAGCTATGGCTAAGGGAGTTGGGCAGCAAGTAGATTTTTCTATCACAGGCTCTTGTAATTATTTTTATTCCTGGAAGCCCTTAACAATAAACATACTAAAACTAAGGGCAGAGGCCGGGCATGGTGGTTCATGCCTGTAATCCCAGCACTTTGGAGGGCGAGGCAGGTGGATCACCTGAGGTCAGGAGTTCAAGACCAGCCTGGCCCACATGGTGAAACCCCATCTCAACTTAAAAAAAAAAAAAATTAGGTGGATGTGGTGGCAGGCACCTGTAATCCCAGCTACGCAGGAGGCTAAGGCAGAAGAATCGCTTGATCCCAGGTGGCAGAGGTTGCAGTGAGCCAAAATCACGCCATTGCACTCCAGCCTGAGCCACAAGAGCAAAACTCCATCCAAAAAAAAAAGAAGGTATAAAAAAAGTAACATTGAGTCAAAAACATCTGAGTCCTCTCTCATTCTTTACTTTGTATTAAGGAAAATTTTAAACACATTAAAATAAGACTGCATACCTCCTCATTCAGCTTCAATAATGATCAACTTATAACCAACTTTATGTCATCCATACTCCCAACCACTCCCTCAGACTATTTTGAAGCAAAACTTGGCATTATTTCACTTCATCTGTAAATATTTTGTTAAGAATATCTAAATATAAAGACTCTTGCTTTTTAAAATAACTCTAGTACCAACAAAAATTCTTTAACATCATCACATAATTAATGACGATTCAACATTTCCTGGTTTTCCAATTTTAAAAAATGTTTGCTCAGAAACATGATCTTATATAAATAGAGAGTAGAATGGTGGTTACTAGAGACTGCGGTGATGCAGTGGCCATTGGGGAGATGGTCATCAAAGTGTAAAAAATTTCAGATAGGAGGGGTAAAGTTCAACAGATCTCTTATTCAGCATGTTGACTATAGTTAATAATATATTGTATTTTTGAAAAAAGCCAAGAGAGTTGATGTATTCTCATCACAGAAATGATAACTATGTGAGGGAATGCATATGTTAATGAGCTAGATTTAATCATTCTACAATGTATGTATATTTCAAAAAAAAAAATCACATGGCTCACATAAATACATACAATTTTATGTCAACATAGAAACAAAATAAATTTATGATGAGGAAAACGTTTGTTCAGATCAGGCTGCCAAACAAGGGTATATATGGTTTGCATGTCTCATATACATTTATTTAATCTACAGGATTTCATTCTCGCTCTCTCACTCTTCTTGCAATTTATTTGTTTAAACCATTTTTTTTTAAAGTTCTCCTGTAGTGCTTCTGACAGTCTGATATTTTTCTGATTGTATTATCTTATGCTATGTTTCCCTGTATCTCCCATGAATTGGGAGTTAAATCTAGATTTGATCAAACTCAGGCTCAATATTTTAGGCAAGACTCCTTCATGAATGGTTAGGTGTACTTCCATTAGAAATCACATAATATCTAATTGTCTTTTTATGATGTTGTAACCATGGACAAATATTTTGTAGATCTAGTAATTTAAAATGGTGATATTATATTATTCTTTCCCAATTTATTAGGCAGAAGACTACTAAAAAGAGAAATTTCATTTCATTTATTTGGTTACCTTGAATTTCATTTTGTATAGAACCAACAAGATAAATGTTTTATTCTTCCTATTTATCAGTTTTCAAAATAAAAATTAGGTTCCCTAGTATCTTCCGAATCTAATAATCAGTTGTTTTTAAATAATATCTTTATGAAATTATGGATCTAAACATTTTTATGTTTTAACCCATCATGATTTTTATCCTTATGGATGCTCAGATTGCCTTATTTCGACAGTGGAAGCTGGAAGGCTTTCAAGTCCTTTTACCATGACACTCCATATCTTGGTGGATAGGTTACTCACTTTCTGACATAACAAAACATTTCAGTTCATCTTGTCATTTTTCTACCTAAGACCTAGAACCAGCCTTTTTCTTGAAAATCGAATTTTTTCCCCCAAGAAGCTCTGGCACTTCTTATTAGGAAATGGTACTTGGAAACCACAGTGGAAGCACTACAGATGCTCATAGCTACCACACTATCATCTTTCTAGAGCATTTAAGTGGACAAAACTAGGAAATAATCACGATCATGACTCATTCTGAACTTATTCAGATTTTACTTAACATCAGTCATAGAAGTTTGGTTTTTATCCCAGCTCCCCCAGTTGCCTACAGCACAATCGATATAAAATGTAACTACCCTAAGCCCTCAATTTTGTATCGGAAAAATTAGACTAATAAAACAAGCTGTATACTTGAGCACTCATAAGAAGATATTTGGTCTATCCTGACCATACAGAAAATAATGAAATACCATAACCCACTGATGTATAGAACTAATCATTTGGCTTTATTATAAGTAAAAGTGGAAATTCTGAAAGCCAAAAATTTCTCAATTCCAAGCTAGAACATTCCAGAAGTTAATAGCTAAATACAGCTAGAAAAAACTACTAGAAACTACGGGATGATTAATCATATTTATCACAAGCATCTAAGATAGAGCACTGAGCTCCTATTTCTCTGTTCTGTGTTCCTTCCACTCATGTAAACACTGGCTTCCCCCGCAAAACATCAACTCAATTGTTAGGCCTTCTTCATGTAAGATCTGAATTAAGCTTCAACAAGCCAAAACCAATCTCTTCTGAAGCATTCCACCCCTTGATCAGGGCTGCCTCAATTGAATATTTCCATTGCAGCAGCAATAGGGCAGACAGTTGCAGAAAATCCTCAAAAGAGCTACTATAGACACAAAGTTAACTGGCAGTAAAAATCTCTCTGTGACACCATCACCCTGTATTCAGAAAGACAGGCAAGGTCTCTTCTTTGTCTATACCTTCCTTTAATTAGGGCCCAGGGAGCTAGGAAAATTCTCTAAAATAAGTCTTGGCACTGCTCTGGCTTTTGAAGAGTAATGGCTTTGGTGGAGAGGAAATATTTAAAAAAATCCAGATCTAACTAGGAACCCAAACCAATCAAATCAGTGTCTGAGCACTGAGATGTTCACTAATGAGATTCAAAGAACCAACCCAGGAGAAACAATGACTCTTTTGCAGCAGGCATTATCAGGCTGCCTTAAATGTGACCCACATTCACTCACGCCCCATTACCCCAGGAGTAGAGCCATGTCCTTTTTCTAGATTGACTCATGGCAAGCCTCTCTGGTAAGCTTTCCATTAGGAGGCTTCGGTACTTTCTATTGCTTCTCCCTAAGTCTCCACTGTTCTCTTTTCTTCCACTTAGTCTCTCCCCGGGATGCTTCAGATTCCTATGGTTTGAATTTTGTCTTTTAAACTCATGTCCTACTCTAGCCAAATCCAATTACTTGTACTGTGCCTTTGCACATACTGTTCCCTCTATACAGAAGCTCTTCCTTCTCTAAATAATTAAATATTCTTTCTAAACTCTCATAGCTCCATTACAAAATTTTTCTGAAACCCCTCTCTCTACTCCATCTCTACTATGAGGAAGAAATAAATTCTTATTCTTCGATTCCACCTCTTTATATCTCTATATCCTCCTCTGTATATCTATACCCATGTCTTTATATCTCCACCACCTCACTTACTATGGTAATTATGCACCTATATGTGTATTTACTTTATAATATTCTGAGTCTTGTGTGTAAAGAATACATGCCTAATTTATTTTTTGTGCCCAATTTTTATCTTAGTTCCTGTACATCACAGTACATTTATGAATATCTGAAGGCCTTCACTAGTGCAAGATAAATTACAGAACCTCCAGTAAACCAGTGGTTCACACAAAATTCTGTGGGAATGTAAAGAAGGGAGAAACCGGCCTGGGACAGTGGCTCATGCCTGTAATTCCAGCACTTTGGGAGGCCGAGGCAGGTGGATCACTCAAGGCTAGGAGTTCAAGACCAGCCTGGCCAACATGGTGAAACCCTGTCTCTAATAAAAAAAAAAAAAAAATTAGCTGGGCATGATGCTGCACCCCTGTAGTACCCTGTTTGGGAGGTTGAGGCACAAGAATCCTTGAAGCTGGGAAGCAGAGGTTGTGTGAGCTGAGATTGCGCCACTGCATTCCAGCCTGGGTGACACAGTGAGACCCTGTCGGAAAAAAATTTTGTAAAAAAAAGGAGAAACCACATCTAGCCAGATAAAGGATAAAGTAGCCAGCAGGCAAAGATAAAAGTAAAACAAAATCGGCCACAAATAATGGGGGTCTTTCCCCATTACACTTCCTGAGAGAGGGTCAGAAAGCAAAAGCCTCCTCTGTAAGTACTACAACCTGTCATCAACATGCAGCATATTACTTGGAACACAGTAGGTGGTCAAAAACTACTTACTGAATGAATGAAGTAGGCATACGCTACTTTCAGAAATGTCCCTGTCACTGTGACCTAATAATATCAATCAGGGTAATAACATGCATGCCTCAATGTCTTGAGTCATTCTTCATATACACTCATACTTTTGACTGTGTTTTCTCATTTATATTACTTTTCTTAGTATTTCAATATATAATATAGTTATAATACATTTTATAAACATATATAAAATGTTTCCCTCTACTACTTACATATATAGATTATAGGTGTATGTTATATCCTAAATAATACAGTTAAACTTATTTGATTATTTATCTCTCCTACTACAGTGAAACCTCCAGAAAAAGGGAAGGTTGTCACTATTTCATCCAAACATTTTGCTTTCCATTCACCTAGCAGAAACCTAGAAAAAGTAACATCACATAATAATATATGTTGACTCAATAAACAAATGTATTTAAGTTAGTAGATCTGATCCTCCTGGGTTTCCTCATATTATGGTCCTTTTCCAGCCTCATCACTAAGAGATATCATGGTGACTCCGGGAAGCTCTGTTTTCCTCACTAAGACCAAAACAGAAGATGGTGCTATCAAACAGAGTTTTTAATCCAGAATGAACTGGGCCCTATGCCTTGTATACAGAATTACTCAGAAAATAATTGAAGGGAGTGAAACAAAGAGAGATACGCAAACGAAACAATCTTGGCACAGCAGCTTGCTAATCAATTTTCTATGCCCTTGTTTCTGAACTTTCCAGGAAGGTCGAGGCTTAGAAACTGCAGTTTTCTTGTGATGATTATTAGGCAGCATGTTCTGACACTCACTGCCTTTCCTAGAGTTTCTGACAGGACCGCTACTATTCATCCTCCAGTTTCACCCAATCCGCAATCTTTCTCATAGTGGCTGCAGTGATCCCTCCCTAAACTTATGTACAGCACTCAAAAACCTTCCTTAAGAATCATTTACTGTTTTTCAAAGTTTGTTAAAGAGAGACAAGACAATGACTGAGTAAGCATTTTAGGATGAAGCTTTATTTTCTTTTTTTTCCTAATTTTTAATTTTTGTAGGTATATAGTAGGGGTATATATTTATGGGGTACATGAGATATTTTGATGTAGATATGCAACAGTTTATAATCACATCATAGTAAATAAAGTATCTATCCCCTCAAGCCTTTATCCTTTGTGTTACAAACAATCCAATTACACTTTTTAGTTATTTTTAAATGTGAAATTAAATTATTATTGACTACAGTCACCTTGCTGTGCTATCAAATACCATGCTTTATTCACTCTTTCTAACTATTTTTTTTACCCACCTGAACACTCACTACCCTTTCGAGCCTCTGGTAACTATCCTTCCAATCTCAATTGAACTTAAACCATAAGTTCAGTTGTTTTTTGTTTTTTTTTGTTTTTTTTTTTTTTTTGAGACGGAGTTTCGCTCTTGTTACCCAGGCTGGAGTGCAATGGCGCGATCTCAGCTCACTGCAACCTCCGCCTCCTGGGTTCAGGCAATTCTCCTGCCTCAGCCTCCTGAGTAGCTGGGATTACAGGCACGCGCCACCATGCCCAGCTAATTTTTTTTTTTGTATTAGTAGAGACGGGGTTTCACCGTGTTGACCAGGATGGTCTTGATCTCTTGACCTCGTGATCCACCCGCCTCGGCCTCCCAAAGAGCTGGGATTACAGACTTGAGCCAGTTGTTTTAACTTTTAGCTCTCACAAATAAGTTAGAACATGCAAAGGTTTTCTTTCTGTGCCTGGCTTATTTCACTTAATATAATGACCTCCAATTTCATCCATGTTATTTCAAATGCCAGGATATCATTCTTTTGTATAGCTGAATAGCACTCAATTGTGTATATATACCACATTTTCTTTATCCATTCATTCATTGATGAACACTTAGGCTACTCCCAAATCTTGGCTATTGTGAAGAGTGCTGCAGTAAACATGAAAGTGCAGATATCTCTTTGATAGTCTGATTTCCTTTCTTTTCGGTATATAGTGAGCAGTGGGATTGCTGGATCATATGGTAGCTCCATATTTAGTTTTTTGAGGAACTCCAAAATGTTCTCCAGAGAGGTTGTACTAACGGTGTGTGAGAGTTCTCTTTTCCCCACATCCTCTCCAGCATTTGTTATTGCCTGCCTTTTGGATAAAAGCCATTTTAACAGGGGTGAGATGATATCTTACAGTAGTTTTGATTTGCATTTCTCTGATGATCAGTGATGTTGAGCACTTTTTCATATACCTCTTCGCCATTTGTATGTTTTCTTTTGAGAAGTGTCTATTCAAATCTTTTGTCCATTTTTAATCAAATTATTTGATTTTTTTCTATAGAGTTATATATCCTGTTCATTAATTTCTTGTCAGAGAGGTAGTTTGCAGATATTTTCTCCCATTATATGGGTTTTCTCTTCACTTTGTTGATTGTTTCCTTTGCTGTTGAGAAGCTTTTTTTTTTTTTTTTTTTTTTTTTGAGACGGAGTTTCGCTCTTGATACCCAGGCTGGAGCGCAATGGCGCGATCTCGGCTCACCGCAATCTCCGCCTCCTGGGTTCAGGCAATTCTCCTGCCTCAGCCTCCTGAGTAGCTGGGATTACAGGCACGCGCCACCGTGCCCAGCTAATTTTTTGTATTAGTAGAGACGGGGTTTCACCATGTTGACCAGGATGGTCTCGATCTCTTGACCTCGTGATCCACCCGCCTCGGCCTCCCAAAGTGCTGGGATTACAGGCTTGAGCGAGAAGCTTTTTAACTTGATGTGATCACATTTGTCCATTTTTGCTTTAGTTGCCTGCACTTGTAGGGGATTAGTCAAGAAATCTTTGCACAGACCAATGTCCTAGAGAGTTTCCCCTATGTTTTTTTGTAGTAGTTGCATAGGTTGAAGTCTTAGATTTAAGTCTCTAATCCATTTTGATTTGATTTTTGTATACGATGAGATGTAGTAATCTAGTTTTATTCTTCTGGGTATGAATATTCAGTTTTCCCAGAACCACTCATTAAGAAGACTGTCCCTTCCCCTATGTATGTTCTTGGTACCTTTGTTGAAAATGAGTTCACTCTAGGTATGTGGATTTATTTCTCAGTTCTCTATTCTGTTCTGTTGGTCTATGTATTAGTCTGTTCTCACACTCCAAAAAAAAAAAAAACTGCCCGAGACTGGGAAATTTCTAACTGACTCACAGTTTCACATGGCTGGGGAGGCTCAGGAAACTTATGGTCATGGTGGAAGGGGAATCAGACACGTCTTATGTGGTGGCATGTGAGAGAGAGTAGGTGAAGGAGCAACTGTCAAACACTTATAAAACCATCAGGTCTTGGCTGGGTGGGGTGGCTCACACCTGTAATCCCAGCACTTTGGGAGGCCGATTTGGGTGGATCACCAGGTCAGGAGTTTGAGACCAGCCTGACCAACATGGTGAAACCCTGTCTCTACTAAAAATACAAAAATTAGCCAGGTATGGTGGTGTGTGCCTATAATCCCAGCTACTCAGGAGGCTGAGGCAGGAGACCAAGATCACACCACTGACCTCCAACCTGGGTGACAGAGTGAGACTCCATCTCAAAAAAAGAAAAAAGAAAAGAAAAGAAAAAGAAAAAAAATCCATCAGGTCTTATGAGAACTCACTCACTATCATGATTACAGCATGGGGAAAACTACCCCCATAATCACCTGTCAACAGGTCCCTCCCTCGACACCAGCTGAAGATTACAACTTGAAATGAGATTTGGGTTAGGATGCAGAGCCAAACCATATCAGTCTATGCATCTGCTTTTATGCCAGTACCATGCTGTTTTGGTTACTATAGCTCTGTAGTACTATTTGAAGTCAGATAATGTGATTCCTCCAGGTTTGTTTTTTGCTCAGAACAGTTTTACTTATACTGGGTCTTTTGTGATTTCATATAAATTTTAGGATTATTTCTTCTATTTATGTGAAGAATATCATTGCTATTTTGATAGAAATTGCACTGGATCTGTAGATTGCTATGTCTGGTATGGACATTTTAGCAACATTGATTCTTCCAATGCATTAACATGGAGTATCTTTTTATATTTCTGTTTTCTCTTCAATTTCTTTTTTCAGTGTTTTATACTTTTCAATGAGGAGATCTTTTGCTTCTTTGATTAATTCCTAGATATTTAATTTTATTTATGGCTATTGTAAATGGGATTACTTTTAAATATATTTTTCAGATTGTTCAGTATTGGCATATAGAAATGCTACTGATTTTTGTATGTTGATTTTATATTCTTCAGTTTTATTAAATTTATCAGTTCTGATACCTTTTTTGGTGGAGTCATTTGGTTTTTCTACATGTAATATCATATCATCTGCAAATAAGGATAATTTGACATCTGCCTTTCCAATTTGGATGCCTTCTATATCTTTCTATTGTTGATTGCTGTAGCTAAGGAGTTCCAGTACGCTGTTGAATAACAGTGGTGAAAGTGGGTATCCTTGCCATGTTCCAGATCTGAGAGGAAAGGCTTTCAGTGTTTCCCCATTTAATATGATACTAGCTTTGAGTCTGCCATATATGACTTTCATTATGTTGTAGTATATTCCTTTCATACCCAGTTTTTTGAGGGTTTTTATCATGAAAAGGTGTTGAATTTTATCAAATGCTTTTTAGCATCAACTATAAAGTTCATGTGGTTTTTGTCCTTCATTCTGTTGATATGGTGTATCACAATGATTGATTTCTGTATGTTAAAACACCCTTACATTGTTGGGTTAAATCCCACCTGGTCATCATGAATGATACTTTTAACATATTGCTTAATTTGGTTTGCTAGTATTTTGTTGAGTATTTTTGCATTAATGTTCATCAGAAATATTAGTGAATAGTTTTATTGATATGCCTGTCTGATTTTGGTATCAGGTTAATATTGGGCTCATAGAATGAGTTTGGAAGTATTCATTCCTCTTCTATTTTTTGGAATACTTTGAGTAGAATTGGTATTACTTCTTTAAAGAATTATGTAGTAAAACCATTGGGTCACGGGCTTTTCTTTATGGGAGACTTTTAATCATGAATTTGATCTTGTTCTTTGCCATTGTTCTGTTCAGGTTTTGGATTTCTTAGTAGTTAAATTTTGGTAGGTTCTACATGTCTAGGAATGTATACATTGCCTTTAGATTTACCAGTTTAATGACATATAGTTGTTCACGGTAGCCACTAATGATCCTCTGAATTTTGGCAACATCAGTTTTAATGTTTTCTTTTCATCTCTGATTTGATTTATTTGGGTCTTCTCTCTTTTGCTTAGTCTGGATAAAGGTTTGTCAGTTTTGTTTATCTTTTCAAAAAACATCTTTATTTTCATTTACCTTTTGCATTGTTTTCTTTGTTTCAATTTCATTTATTTGTGTTTGTATCTTTATTGTTTCTTTTCTTCTACCAATTTGGGTTTGTTTTGCTCTTGGTATTCTAGTTCTCGAAGATGCATCATTAGATTATTTAAAGTTTTTCTTCTTTTTTGAGGTAGGCACTTATAGCTATAAATTTTCCTGTTAGTACTGCTTTCACTGTTTCCCATAGGTTTTGGTCTGTTGTGTTTCCATTATCATTTGTTTCAAAAAATTTTTCAGTTTCCTTCTAAATTTTTTCATTGATACACTGATCATTCAGGAGCACACTGTTTAATTTCCATGTGTTTATATTATTTCAAAATTCATCCTCTGATTTCTAGTTTATTTTTATTATAATCAGAGAAGATGAATACTATTATTTCAATTTTATGAATGGCTTAAGACTCGTTTTGTGACCTGACACATAGTCTATCTTTGAGAATTATCTGTGTGCTGAGGAAAATAATGTGTATTTTTCAGCCATTGGAAGAAATGTTTTGCAAATATCTACTAGGTCCATTTGTTCTAAGGTGCATACTGAGTCTGATGTTTCTTTGTTGATTTTCTTTCTAGGAGGTCTGTTCAATGCGGACAGTGGAGTGTCGAAATGTCCAGCTATTATTGTACTGAAGTCTATCTATTTAGCTCTGACAAATATTTGCTTTATATATCTTGGTGTTCAAGCATTGCCTGCATATATATTCACAATTGTCATATCCTCTTGCTGTATTGACCCCTTTATCATTATATAATCACCTTCTTTGTTTCTTATTACAGTTTTTGTCTTGAAATCTATTTTGTCTGATATCAGTATAGTTACAACTGCTCTTTTTTTGGTTTCCATTGGCATGTAATGTCTTTTCCTGTCTCTTTATTTTCATTCTGTGTGTTTCTTTAGAAAGAAAGTGTGTTTCTTGTAGGGAACAGATCTTGCTTTTTATGCATTCAGACACTCTATGTCTTTTCATTGGAAAGCTTAGTCCATTTACATTTGATGCTATTATTGATGAGTAAGATCTTACTCCTGCTATTTTGTTATCTTGTTGTTGTTGTTGTTTTGTGGCCTTCTCTTCCTTCTTTCCTTCATTCCTGCTTTCCTTGTAGTGAAAGTGATTTTCTATGGTGGTATGATTTAATTTCTAAGTTGTATGTGTGTGTATCTGTTGTATGTTTTTTGATGTGAAGTTACCATAAGGCTTGCAAATACTATCTTATAACCTATTCATTTAAATTGATAACAACGTATCACTGATTATATAAACAAACAAACTAATAAGCAAAAAGAAAACTATTTAGAAAGAATAAGACCTACCATCTGATAGCACAACAAGGTGAATATAATCAATAACTTCAATGTACATTTTAAAATGATTAAGAGTGTAACGGGATTGTTTGTAACACAAAAGACAAATGTTTGAGAGAATGTGATGGCAGTAGTGGCCTGTCTAGAGTGGCCGCTGCCATGATGCCAACTGCAATGGGGGAGGTACAGCTGGGGCTGTGCACTCCATGGAGCCAGTGGGAGCTGGGAACAGGCAGAAGACCCGCCTTCTTCCAAGTTGGCAGAGTAGGAGCCTCGTGCTTCCTGGGTTCAGCTGTGGCCACAGCCATGGCTCAACACCTGGGCATCCCTGTGCTCTTGTGGGTAGGGAGCAGGCTGAAGACTCACCTGTCCAGATGCAGCTGCAGCCACCTAGTGGTGGCTACATGCCCAGGCATCTCTGCACTGTCGGAGGCCCAGGAAGGCCCTCTGCCCTTACAGGCTCGGGAGGGCCTGCTCTTGCTGCCTGGTCTCTCCCCACTCCTGGCACCCACTTTGGTTTCAGAGCAAATTTGAGGCTGAGCTCAGGTGCTATCACAACCCAACTGCGTGTGCACATGCTCATGGCAGCACTGACATGCCAGCCCCTGCTGCCTCTGCCCCCTCCAGACTTTGGCTGCCAATGAGCACAGGAGGGAGGCTGAGGTGGGGTTGAGGGTAGCTTAGCATGGGCCTGCATGCACCCCTCTGCATGAATAGCCTGGGTGC
Organism: Aotus nancymaae; assembly: GCF_030222135.1. Classification (NCBI taxonomy): domain Eukaryota; kingdom Metazoa; phylum Chordata; class Mammalia; order Primates; family Aotidae; genus Aotus; species Aotus nancymaae. Next base: position 68,585,892 of record NW_026988473.1, read on the forward strand.
CATGGGCACCATGGACAGCAGGTTGATGGCAGCAGGAAGCAGACAAGCTCCTGGGCAGAAAGGAGCAGGTCCCCAGTGAAGCCCCATCTTCAGGCTTGGGACAGCTTGAAGCCTGGGGACCAGGGTGCCAGTTCCATGGACCAGAGTGAGAACTCATGGTGCTTTTTCCCGACCCACCCATGGCTGCCTGTAGACCAATCAGTATGCACTTACTCCCCTCTGAAGCCCATAAAAACCCCAGACTTAGCAAGAATTGGGCAGATGTCAGGACAACCTACCTGTCGAGAGGAGCTACCACTGTAGGTCTCCTTTTGCTGAGAGCTGAACATTCATCAGGACACCCTGCCTGCAGAGAGGAGCTTCCCAAGGTGAGTCTCCTCTCTGCTGAGAGCTGAACAGATGTCAGGACAACCTGCCTACAAAGAGGAGCTACCTACTGTGGGTCCCCATTATGCTGAAAGCTTAACACCTGACAGGATGCCCTGCCTGTGGAGGGGAGCTACCCACTGCGGGTTTCCTCTCTGCTGAGAGCTGGACACTCATCAGATGACCTGCCTGCAAAGAGGAGCTACCCAATGAGGGTCTCCTCTGAGCTGTTCGGTCACTCAATAAAACACTTCCTCACCTTGCTCATCCTCCACTTTTCCATGTACCTGGACATGGAACAAGAACTCAGGACCTACCAAATGGTAGAGCTGAAAGAGCTGTAACATAAACAGGGCTGACACACATCCCTTGCCTGCCATGTTGAGAAGAGAGAAGGAGAGAAGAACGGCGGCCCTTCGGGGACCCTGAATGTAGGAGCTTCCCAAGCCAGGGATATGACACCCTCTTTAAGGCTGTATGGTTCCTGGCATCTCTAAGCTTCCAAGCACCACCACGTTCTCCAGTGCCTGCAGCGAAAGCCGCTTGAGGTACACCTGGTTCAACCACAGCCTTGCAGGGAGCCAGCAGGCATGCTGACATCTGGAGCTGCCCACCCCACCATAGCCAGTGTGTCTGGCTTTGTGCAGTGGCTGGACACCATGCTGACATGCTTACACAACCCTTGCCGCTCTGTGCCTGGCTCACCCTAGCTCAAGTGCAGCCTGCCAGGCCAAATGGGCAGAACAATCCCAGTGGAGCCCAAGCAAAACTTGGGCAAAGGTGCCTCTAGCCACAGAGGTTTCCAGCTGGAAAAACAATACCCCAGGTATCTCATGACAGATGGACACCCCATTCTCCATGATGGGACTTTTATGCATTGCATGCCTGTATCAAAACATCTCTTGTATTCCATAAATATATACAACTACTATGTACCAACAAAAATTAAAAATAAATTTAAAAAAACTAATAAAAACTGTACACTTTAACTTTGTCTCCCTGCTTTTTATCTTTTTGTTGTTTCTCTTTATGTCTGACTATATTGTCTATGTCTTGAAAAGTTGTTGCAGCTATTATTTTTATTAGTTCATTGTTTCATCTTTTTACTTAAGATGTGAGTAGTTTACATGCCACAGTTGCAGTGTTATCATATTCTGTGTTTTTCTGTGTGCTTAACTATTACCAGTGAATTTTTTGCACCTTTGGATGACATCTTATTGCTCATTAACATCTGTTTCCTTCAGGTTGAAGAATTCCCTTTAGCATTTCTTGTAAGACAGATCTGGTGTTGATGACATCCCTCAGCTTTTGTTTGTCTGTTAAGGTCTTTATTTCTCCTTCATGCTTGAAGAATATTTTCACTGGATAAACTATTCTAGGGTAAATATTTTTTTCCCTTCAGCACTTTAAATATGTCATGCCACTCTCTTCTGGCCTGTAAGGTTTCCACTGAAAAGTATGTTACCAGACATATTGGGGCTCCTTTGTATGTTATTTTTTTTCTCTTGTTGCTTTTGTGATTTTTTTCTTTATCCTTGAACTTTGGGAGTTTAATTATTAAATGTCTTGAGGTAGTCTTCTTTGTGTTAAATATCCTTGGTGTTCTATAACCTTCTGGAACTTTAATAATGATATCGTTCTCTAGATTTGGAAAGTTCTTTGTTATCATCCCTTTGAATAAACTTTCTATCCCAAACTCTCTATCCACCTCCTATTTAAGGCTAATAAGGCTTAGATTTACCCTATGAGTATATTTCTACATCTCAGGCATGCTTCTTTTTTTTTTTTGTTTCCTCTGACTATGAATTTTCAAATATCCTGTTTTCAAGCTCACAATTTCTTTTTTCTTTTTGATCAATTCTGCTGTTGAGATACTCATGCATTCTTCGGTATGTCAGTCGAATTCAGCTCCAGAATTTCTACTTGATTCTTTTTAATTATTCAGTCTCTGTTAAATTTTCTAATAGGTTTCTGAATTCATTCTCTGTGGTTTTTTGAATTAGATTGAGCTTCCTCAAAGAAGCTATTTTGGTTTCTCTGAAAGGTTACATATTTTTATCACTCCGGGTTTGGTCACTAGCGTTTATTTAGTTTGTTCAAGTCACATTTTCCTTGAGGTTTTGATGCTTATCCATGTTTGTCAGTGTCTGGGAACTGAAGAGCTAGGCATTTCTTGTATTCACAATTTAGGCTTGTTTGTACCTGTCTTTCTTGGGAAGTAGTCCCAGATATTCAAAGAGACTTAGGCCCCAATCTCAGTAATACTGTGCTTCTTGTATACTCATACTGGTACCGCTGTGGTAGTCTTGGATAAGATTCAGCAGAATTCTCTGCATCACCAGGCAGAAACTCTTGCTCTCTTCCTTTATTTTCTCCAAAACAGAGTCTCTCTCTTTGTGCTGAGCCACCCGGAGCTGGGGGTAGGGTAACACAAGCACCAGTAAAGCCATGACCACTGAGACTGCCCTGGGTCAGATCTGGAGACAGTAGAGTACTGTAACTTGCCCAAGATCCTCTGGAACCACTACCTGGCTACCACCTATGTTCACTCAGATGGCAAAGCCATCCAGATCTGTGTTCTTCCCTTCAGTGTGGCAAGTTCCTCTAGGCTCCAGGAAGGTTCAGTGATGCTGTCTGAGAGCCAGTGACTGAAGTAAAAAAACATAGAAATTTTCCTGCTAGTCTATTCTACTGTCACTGAGCTGGCTCTCAAACCACACGAAGTCCTTTCTCCTCTTTCCTCTCCTTTCTATGGCAAAGGAGCCTCTCTCCATGATCACCACCACCAATGGCCCATGGGACATTCTGGCAGGCCATCGCCAACATTTTCTTAGGCTCAAGGGCTCTTCGGTCACCTTGTGGAAGATGCTGTCAGGTCTGAGACTCAGCCTTCAGGGCAGAAGGCTCTCCTCTAGCCCAGGGCGTGTCCAGAAATGCTGTCCAAGAGACTTGGCCTGTACCCAGGAACCCCAAAAGCCTGCCTGGTGCTCTGTCCTACTGTGGCCAAGTTGGTCCCTGAGGCCTGCACATCTCAGACTAACCTAAGGCCCATAGTGTACTATTTGGGGTTACTGTTGGTTATTCAGGGCCCAGGGGCACTTTAGCCATCAGGTGATATATCCTTCCAGGGCTGTATCCTTTCCTTCAAGGTATTGGGTTCCCTTCCTGCCCAGGATGTGTCTAGAAATGCCGTCCGGGAGCTAGGGGCTTGTATGGGGTCTAGCTGCCTGGCACCCTATCCTACTGTGCCTAAGCTGGTATCCAAGATGCAAGACAATGTCCTCTTTACTCTTCTCTCCTCAAGCAGAGGAAAGGAGTCACTTTCACTGCTGGAAGCTGCACTGTCTGGAGGTGGGGATGGCACAAGTACTCCGTCAGCTGCCCCAGCTGGTGTCTCACTAGGTCACACATTGCCCCAGTCCACTGGCTCTAAGCCCAGAATAGCCTCAAGACCTGCCTAAGAATTATAGTCCTTGTGTCCTAGACTGCCTTTCAAGTTCACTTAGGATCCCAGAGCACTTTATCCCATGGTGGTGAGCCTTGCCAAGAAACTTAAATTCCAAATGCTGGGATGGGCTCTTCTCCTCTTGCTCTTCTGGTCCCAGATGCTCTCTCTGTGGGACTGGGCCGCACTGAGTTCAATGCAAATTCTCCCAGCTGCTGTGCTCTTCCTCCCCGAAGTGCACAGATTCTCTCTCTGTACCATGCAGCCGCTTCCAGGGGTTGGAAGAGTGGCATTGGTGATTCAAAGTGTCTTTCCCAGCCTCTTCAGTGCTTCTTTCGGGAATATAAAATTAAAACCAGGTACTGTGATTGCTCACCTGATTTTTTATTCTTATAAAGGTGCTTTTTTTTTTTTTTTTTTTTTGTATGTAGACAGTTGTTAAAATTTGGTGTTCCTGCTAGGGGGACAATCAATGGAGGCTTCTATTCTGTTATCTTTCTCCACCCTCAAGGCGTTATTTGTAATCCTCTATCAATTACTTACATGTAGAGGAAAGATGTTTTTTAGACTCTTTCTTCTTCTTCATACTTTTTTTTTAACCCTTCTCGATTTTACTTGTCAAACTGCACTGTAAAGTGTTAGATCCAAAGGTTTCCAGGAAACATTCAAGAGGCAGTTTTTTCCTGAGTAGCCTTCTCTGTTCTATTCTCACCCTCCTGCTTTCTAACTTTGGTCTCTAACTGTTTTCATTTGTTTTTCTATTTTAAACCAGTAGCAGTAATAAATAATATTCTGGACCCAGTGTCTAGCTGAATATTAATAATAATACTTTCCATTTGCATATGCTTTATGAAAAGCTCTTTCACACATCTTTTCTGATTCTCAAAATACCTCTATAGAATAAATGGAGCATCAATTTGAGAACCCAGTAATACCACACTAGCTAGTCTGATGGGGCGAATGTGTTACGGATGTCAGAGGAACAGGTTTTACCCTAAGGTGAGTGGAGAGTGAAATTTTAAAAAGCTGTATGTACAAAATTGAACAAAAGAATAAGAACCAATACAAAGCATCATGAAAGAGCTAGAGAAAATTCAGAAAAGAACACAGCTGACTCAGGCATTACTCTCCATTTCTCTCTACTCTTTACATATATTCCCTATAAATATAATTTCATAGGTGTTTATATGTCATTTTAGTTTTAAAATACACAGCATGAATGTAAAAATAATTTTAAAGATGGTATTTCAAAATGCAGTGCTCAGAGCTTCTGAAATTTTAAATTAGCTGGTTGTACGGTTTAAAATATTCTAGCTGGATATTGCATGGTATAATTAAGAGGATTTAAAGCATAATTTAATAAAATATTACTCTATACTTGACATTTTTTAAATGACAAATTAAAATAGAAATCACACCCTGTTTTGCAGATAAGGATGTTGAAGCTAAAACCTATGTCCAAGGCCAAATAACTGACAAGAAGAAGGCCAAGGAATCTAGAAACCATATTTTCTGACTCGTTGATCATAGTCTTCTACTGCTTTTGATAAAGTATAAAATATTATTTTGATGAGTATAAAATACTTTAGACACCTGCTGTTTGTCTAATTTATGATTTCCTTCTCCTTTCTCTAGTTGATATGACTATACTAAGCCAAGAAAAAAGTGAGATTTGACAAAAAAAACTTTTTAACAATTGTATGCACAGAATATTTTTTAAAGTTATTTTTACTAGTCTACAATTTTACAAGCTTAATGACATGCTTAGAGAGACTAGAAAATTTATAAATAATAGGAGTGTCCCTGATGAACATCCATAATTTCCCAGGAATATTTTTGCCACCACATGGGGGTGTAGTGTTCTTAATATGTACTTTGGAGAAATTCTGAGCATCTCAGATGAACAAGCCTGGGGAGCAGCAGCAAGAACTGGATTTTATGTGCAAATTTGTCTCATCTGCTCCGAGCATGAGGCCAGGGAGAGGAGCTGATCTTAATTTATCCTCCGAGTGTCTCCAATATAAAATTGGCTTCATGATATTAATTTGCCTAAATTGTTCAGTCTCAGGAAATACTTCATACTATGTATGAGTTACTCACAAAGGGCAGCAATTTCAACAAAAGTAGCCATATTAATATGTGCCATGCTATGTTCTCCAGTCCAAGACAGTCATTAGAAAATTGCTTAATTGAACAAAAGTTGCTTTTGTTGTTGGAATTACTGTGAGATAATTGACAGTGATGGGAGCTGTGTCCCCCAGATGAAAGCAAATCATGGGAGCCAGGGTCAATTATATTAATGCCTACAGTGAACTGAGCTGTTGTGATCATCATAAGACATAACTGTAAAATACTTAAAGTCTTAAATGGCCAAAGCCTTTAAACTACATTACAGTGATTATAGATCCAATAAAGTTTAATTAAAACAAAACTACCACATTAAACAACCATAATGATCAGAAAGGATTCTAATTGGGAACAAATTTGTTATTGAGAACACACCAAAAGAATTTCCCACATTCTTTGTTACATCTGCTTATGCTGGTTTTCTGCTTCTGCATCTGTACAGGGCACATTTCTAAAAAACTTGCCAGTTTAAAAATTACTTCTTAAGTTTATACTTGTCATTTTAGGTAAGTCATTAACTCTTTCCATAACTTAGGTTATCACTTAATGTTTTAGGGATTGGGGAACATAGCTTACTTTTATTTTAAAAAAAAATAGCATGAGCTTTAGAATCAGGCAGCCTGGAAATGGAATTCTAGGTTTCTCATGTACTAATTGTGCAATTTAACTGCATAATCTCTCCGTGTCTATAGGGTCATAAAAGGAAATAATAGGAAATTCACATGGAATTCCAAAGATAGTTTAATAAAGTTATGAGAATGAACAAGGAATAATGAAGCACGCTGGGACCCAGCAGCAGCAGCAAGAAGCCTTTACTACCCCTAAGGATTAGGACAAGAGGGAAGAAACAGGAATTACAGTCTGATGAGAGGTGAAGCCTTGGAAGAAGTGTTGCCTGACATGAGCTACAGTTATGGAGTGACCAATCACAGTCACTACTATGGCAGAAAACAAATACCCTGGTGTTTTTCTTCTCTCCTCTTCTGATCTCTAGCAGGAATCACCCTTTGGTCAAACCCAACTAGACAACCAGAAACAAGCCAGCACAAAAGCTCTGGGTGGTGCAGTCAGTAGTGGTAAGCCCTCTGGGCACTGAAAAGGCCAGAGATGAGCAGAGAAATTGTTCTGTGTTGGGGGATGAAAGCAGACAAAAGAAATTCACTCTCGTTTATTTTTCCTCATTTCTAAGTGGAGGTATGAATCAACGCTTGTCCAACAAAATTGTAAAGATAAAATGAAATATACATAAAGAATATAATGCAGTGTATAATATATTGTAGATGTTCAATAAACAGTGCTTATCTTATTTTTAACAGTAACTAATAATTGTGAAGTTGAGTGTATATTCTCTATTAAAATCTAACAACCAGCCAGTAAATGTATTCCTTAGAGAGCTATTCTGAGTCTTCTTTAATGAAAGGTGTTTTGTTTTCTTCTTTACAAAAATAGGAGACTATGAACAGAGAGATTAAAACACTAGAAAAATTAATTCTCTAATACTGTAAATTATATGTTGACTTGGACTTTGATATGAGGGTCCTGAAAACACAGTAAGTTATATATTTCTGATCAGCACAATCCTGCACAAAGAGCACATGGGCAGGCAGTGATTTAGACTCAGCATTCTGATATTACACTACACGCCACTTCTAACTTACACTATACCACTATCCTATGAAATGCCTCAAATAAAACTAAGATTCCAATAGAAAGCAAAAGTTTGCCTTTTTGAGAATATAAATATGTCCTTAGATTTTACATTTAAAGTTACTGATAATCATCAAAAACAATGATGTTTGACAAACTGCTGTATTGCACAGGTCTGCCCCAATTAGCTCATAAAGGAGTCCCTATCATCTTAAGCATTCTCTGATACATCTTAAGCTTTTAAGGCATGTGTCTCTATTTGAAATTTTGTTGTCTGAATTCTTCATGAGAACAGAGACCTAGGCTATCCTATTCTCCTTTATGTCTAGTATTTCCTAGAACAGAGCCTGATAGATAACTAAATGATCACATACACGCACAGAAAAGCATACATACAACAACGGTTGATGTGAGAATTAGACAACATGATATACAAAATAATTTTAAAAAGTCATTTTACTATGGTAGCAATTATTATTGCTGTTTTCATTATCATTGCTACTACTAAGAATAATAAGATACACACATGGTAAATATCTTGATGATGACAAATATTATTTTTCAAATTGACTAGTCTTTGTCATACATTCCTGCACTTAGGACAAGACTAACAGTCTTTGTATTCAAACTGTGACTACTGCCAACTTTATGTTTACAGTGACAGTGCCAGCCAGAATTTGTAGCTTGGAATGGTATCTCTCAAATATTAGAGGCATTAATGTCTCAGATTCCAGGACAAAATGCCAAGTGCTATATGCCAAGTGCTAAACAAATAATAAAAGAAAAAAAAAAAACCCTATGCATTTCCACTTCCAGGAACATGAAATAGAAGTGCTTTTCTTGATTCTTCATACTATGTACAAATAAAATTCCTGAGCATTGTATATAAAACAAGCATGGGAAGACTCTAAAAGTTGGAAAGAAGCAGGAAAAACAACTGGAGACCCAGGGACCCAAGGAACAACATAGCGGTAACTTCTCTAGGTTTTCTTTTGCTTCAAATATTCCAGGGCTGAAACTGAACAAGCTCAAAACTCAGAAACATCAACAGATGCAGACAAGAACAGCCCTAAGTAAAGCCTGTCTTCTTTAGCCAAAGGTCCAGAAAAAGGGCAGAAAAAACAGTTTTAGATTATAACTGTCCTCCTCCAGAAAAACACCACACGACAATCTGTGACCCTAACCCCACCCACATAAGCGAAGACCAAATGGGAGCCTGGACTTGTACACTTGTCAGCCTATAAGGAGGTCCCCCATCCCCCTTGCTCAGACAGTACCAGAAAGAGCCTAGGAGGGAGCCGAAAGTTTCATAGACAATAGGCAGTAATAAAGCCATCTCTCCAATATTGTCTCAGTGGAGAAAAACTGGGGAGCCTAGATCTCCACTCCCACATGATGGCAATAATATCCTTCCCTCTCCTCACTAGGGTAGTATCAGAGGAGGCTTTCTGGAGGGTCAGAACTTTCATAACTGTCCAAGAGTAAAAGAATCACACATTCCCACCTTTACCCACCATGGTGTCAGTGGAGGCTAGGTGCACAGTAGCAGTAAAAGGGTATTCCTAACCCAGCCACAGAGCTAACAATGGAGGCCTAATGGGGAACTGGAACTCCCACTTCAATTCAGCAGTAATGAGGAGCCTTGTCCTCTTGAGTATCAATGGAGATGGCATGGGAAACCTGGAATTTTATCTTCATTTGACAGTAATGAGGTGTACACTCCTCCCTTTCTCCTCCCTCAAAATGTATAGAATTCCATAGAAAATAAGTCATATTACCAAGAACCAGAAAGAGCTAAAGTAGGAAAAAAAAAAAAAAAAAAGAGAATCAATAAATGCTGATATGGTTTGGATCTATGTCCCCACCCAAATATCATGTTCAATTGTAATCCCCAGTGTTGAAACTGGGGCCTGGTGGGAGGTGATTGGACCATAGGAGTGGTTTCTTATGACTGATTTAGCACCATCCCCTTGCTGCTGTTCTCGTGATAAATTCCGCAAGAGATCTGGTTGTTTTAAAGTGTGTAGCCCCTCCCCCATCTCTCTCTTCCTCCTGCTCTAGTCATGTGAATTACTGGCTCCCCCTTTGCCTTCACAGTGATTATAAGTTTCCTGAGGCCTCCTTCAGAAGCCAAGTAGATGCTCACATCATGCTTCCTGTACAGCCTGCAGCACCATGAGCCAATTAAACCTTACTGTTAAAAATAAATTACCGAGTTTTACATATTTCTTTACATCAGTGAGAGAATGGAATAACACAAATGCCAGTACCAAGGTGACAGTGAACATCATAAAAATGCTTCAAAGAAGAGTTGTCAACATATTTGAAACAAATGGAAACATAGAAAGTCTCTGCAAAGAAAGAAAGTCTTAATAAAAATAAAAGATATACAAAAATCAAACTGGAATTTTAGAAATGAAAAATACAATAAATGAAATACCATACAAAGCTCCGTGGATGGGTTCTGTAAGGGAATACAAGGGACAAAAGAAAGAATCAGTGAACTGGAAGATAAAGCAATATGAATTAAAACAGAATATATTAACTTAAAAAATGGCAAGAACCTCAGGAATCTGTAGTATTATTTTAAAAATCTAATATTTGTGTCATCAGAGTTCCAGAATGCAAGGAGAAAGAGGGGAGTCCTAAAAAAGCACTCAAAGAAAATGTGGCTAAAAATGCTTTGAAATAACCAAGCAAACCGTAACAAACAGATTCAAGAAGCTGAGCAAAACCCAAGCAGGATAAATGGAAATAAATCTGTGCAGACAAAGATACGTTATAGCCAATTTTATGAAAACTAAAGATTAAAAAAATTATGAAAGCAGCAAGAGAGGAATGACATTTTACCTATAGGGAAAAATCAGTTCGAATGACAGCAGAGCTCTCATCAGAAAACGTTTTGAAGGTCATAAGGAAGTGACACAACATTTTCAACTGCTGAAAGAAAAGAAGTGCCAACCAAGAATATTGTAATCAGTGAAAATAATTTTCAGAAATTGAAACTAAAACATTTTCAGATCAAGAAAAACTAAGAGAATTTGTCACCAGAAGACCCCAGATAAAATAACTTATGAAGAAAGATCTCTAAACAGCAAGAAAATAATGAAAGAAGAATGCTTTGAACATCAAAGAATAAAAAACAAAACCATGGTAAATGATGTGGGTAAATACAGTTGATTTTTCTTCTTCTCTTGGATTTTCTATATGATATTTGATGGTAGAAACTTAAATAGCAACAGTCTAATGTGGATGAAATACTTAAGAAAATTATACACAGTGAAGACTAAAGGAATATCAATTAAAATAAGGTTTCTATGCTTTACTCAAACTGGTAGAAAGACAACACACTATATTGTCATATACAATATGAATACTTAGCACAACACCTAAGACGATGAACTACACCAAGAGATGGACCCAAACACACTCTAGGCAAATAAAATGGGATTGTAAAAATTGTTCAATTAACCTACTGAAAGGCAAAATGAAAAATCAGAAAATGAAAAACAGAGAGAACGAATGGAAAATTAAAAACAAAACAGAAGGCCAGGTGTGGTGGCTCATGCCTGTAATCCCAGCACTTTGGAAGGCTGGGGCAGGCGGATCATCTGAGGTCAGGAGTTTGAGACCAGCCTGACCAATGTGGTGAAACCCCATGTCTACTAAAAACACAAAAATTAGCCAGGCGTGGTGGCAGGTGCCTGTAATCCCAGCTAGTCAAGAGGCTGAGGCAGGAAAATCGCTTGAAGTCTGGAGGTGAACATTGCAATAAGCCGAGATTGCACCATTGCACTCCAACCTGGGTGACACGAGTGAAACTCCATCTCAAAAAATAATAATAATAATAATAAAACAGAAGATTTAAGACTTAACATATTAATAATTACCTTAAATGTCAATTATCTAACTTCATTAATTCAAAGTCAGGGATTATCAGAATGGATTAAAAAACAAAAGCCAACTGTCTACTGCCTACAAGAAATTCACTTTCAAATGTAATAGAGGCAGGTTGAAAGTAAAAAAATGGAAAAAGTGTATCATGTAAACATTAATCTTTTTAAAGTAGAATTATCTATTGTAATACCAGATAAAGTATACTTCAGAGCAAAGAAAATTACCAGATCATAAAGAGACATTATTTAAAAATAATAGAATCAATCCACAAAGAAGACAGCAGTCCTACACACGTATATATAACGAAGAGTTGTAAAATATGTGAGGCAAAAGCAATAAGACTAAAAAAAAAATAAACACATAATTATAATTGGAGACTTCAACACTTTTTATTTACAATTCACAAGATACCTACACCAAAATCAGAAGGCATATAGAATAATAACACCATCAACCATCAGAATCCAATTACATTTATAGGATATTCCACCAAAAAACCAGAATAATACATAATTTTTACAAGTGCCTACAGAACATTAATTAAACACCATATCCATGGCAACAAAGCAAATCTCAATAAATATAAAATAATTTGAATCATAGAGGGTATGTTAGCTGACCATAAAGAAGCAAAATTAAAGACAACACAAAGAAAAATCTCCAAGTGCTTGGAAACTAAAAACCAAGCAACTAAATAATGTATATGTATCAAGAGGAAATCTCAAGACAAATTTAGAAATATGCATTGCAGTGACTGACTATAAGAATACAATATATCAACATTTATGGGACACAATTAAAATCATCCTAAAGTGATATTAAAGGCATTAAATATATATATTGGAAAAAGAGAAAAAGTCTCAAATAATTAATCTAAGCTCCCACCTAAAAAATAGTAAAATAAACCCAACGCAACAGAAGAAAAGAAATAACAAAGAGCAGGAACAAATGTAATTTAAATTAGATAATCAAGAGATAAAATCAATGAAACAAAGGATTTCTTGTTTAAAAAGACCAACACAATTAACAAACCTCTAGCAAGACTCACCAAAAAAAATAAAAGAAATGGTATAAATTACAAATACCCAAAATGACATAGGAGTTATCACTACAGGTCCTGGAGACAATCAGAAGTTAGTAAATGAGTACTACAAACAGTTTTATACACACAAATGTGACAGCTGAGATGAAATGTACCAATTACTCAAAAAACACAAACTACCACGAGCAAGGCAACATATGATAGATAATATAAATAGCTCTATTACTATCAATGGACTTGACTTTATAATTTTAAAAACTCCCAACAAAAAATCTTTAGGCTCTGATGATTGCATTGGAGAATTATATAAAACATTCAAAAATAATTAAGACCAATTTGATACGATCTTTTGCAGAAAATAGAAGAGGAAAGAACACTTTCCTATCCATTTCTAATATTATTAAAATACTTTAGGCGAAAGACAAAAGAAGAAAACTACAGGTCAATATCTCTCATGAATACAGACCCAAAAATCCCTTAAAAACATAAAATTCAACAATATATAAAATAGTAGATACCATGATCAAGTGGAGTTCATTCCAACGATGCAAGACTGGGTCAGTATTTGAAAATTAATCAGTGTAGTCAACCATATAAAGAGGCTAAAGAAGAGCAATCACACATTCATTTCAATCCACGCAGAAAATGCATTTAATACATTTCAACACACATTGATAAAAAGTCTTAAAAACTGGGGTAGAAGGACACTTTCTCAACTTAATAAAGTACATCTATAAAAAATCTATACCTAACATTACATTTAACAGTGTAAGATGAATTATTTTCTACTACTACTAGTAATAAAGTATCTCTCCCACCACTTTTATTTACTATAATGCTTAAAACTGTAGCCATAAGGAAAGAAAAAATAAAAGTCATAAGATGAGAAAGAAAGAAGACTGCTCCTATTTGCATATGACATGATCATCTACAAAAAAAAGAAGAGAAATCCTAATGAATCTACCAAGAAAGAAGAAAAAACTTCTAGAATCAATAAATAAGTTCAGCAGGGTAACAGTATTAAAAAATACATAATCAGTTGTGTTTCTACATATCATCAATCAACATGTGGACAACCAAATTAAAAATATTACACCATTTACAATTGCTCAAAAAATACTTTACTTACTCTAAATAAACACTGTATGCTAAAAACTACAAAACCTTGATAAAATAAACCAAACAATTTTATTCTGAAATTTATACGAAAAGGCAAAAGAACTAGAATACTTAAAACAATTTTTAAAAAGAATGAAGTGAGAGAAATCATTCTACCTGGTTTCAACACTTATATAGCTACAGTAATTAAAACTATGTGCGGTCCAAAACAAAATGGACATATAGATCAATGGAACAGAAAAGGCATGCCCAACTGGCTTTTGACAAAGGTATAAAAGTCATTGAAAGAGAAATAATCTTTTCAACAAATAATACTGGAGCAATTAAACACCAATAAGCAAAAAAAAAGTAAAACAAAATTTCCACTTACATTTTATTATATAAAATTTAACTTAAAATGGATCAAGGATTTCAAAAAAAAAAAATGGATCAAGGATTTCATAAAAAGAAAAAAACTGATAAACTTGATTTCATCAAAATTAAAAATGGCGCACTGCAAAAAAATCATATTAAGAAGACTAAAATACAAACTACAGCATAGGAGAAATTATTTGTAAAGCACATATTCAACAAAGAGTTGGTATTGAGAATGTATAAGGAACTCTCAAAACTCAGCAATGTAAAATAATCCAGTTGGAAATTAGGCAAAGATAGGAAGAGATATTTCACCAAAGAGGATATACAGATTGCAACATAAGCATGTGAAAAGATGTTCAATATCTTCTACCTTATTTTAAGACCTATAACAGCCACTGTAATTAGACATTAAGGAAATGCAAGTTAAAATCACAGCGAGACATCACTACATATAAAATGGTTATATGACAGCAATTGCTATTTGGGATGTGGAGAAATTAGATCACTCACATTCCTGGCAGGAATATAAAGTGGTACAACCACTCTTGAAAATAGTGTGGAGATTTCTTTGAAAACAAAACATACAACTATTAACAAATAACCTAGTGGTTGCCCTATTAGACATTTAACGTAGAGAACTAAAAACTTATGTTCAAATAGTATTATTCACAATAGCCAAAAACCTGAAATAACCCAAATAACCTCAGAGTAATTAAACAAGCTGCAGTATGTCAGTACCATGGAATATTGCTCAGCAGTAAAAAATGAACAAACTACTGATACACATATCTTAAATGAAATTTCAAAGTATTATGCTGAGTTAAAAAAAAAAGCCCAAATGTATATATGATTTCATTTGTATAACATTGTTTAAAACGACAATATTATAAAAATAGAGAACAGATCATTGGTTCCCAGGGATTAAAAAGGGATTAAAAGTAGAGAAGGGGGTGTGGCAATGGAAAGATAACATGTGGGGTCCTTGTGATAAAGAGAGTTATCTTTATCTTGACTATGCAAATATTTGGATTGTAACATTGTGCTGTAGATGTTACTATGGGGGAAAACTGGATAAAGGGTACAGGGGGTCTTTCTGTATTATTTCTGACAACTGCATGTGAATATATAGGTATCTCAAAATAAACATAATTTACTAAAGTGATGATTTAAATAAGATTTCCTTGCCTATCATCCCCCAACTTTCACCTCACCTCCTGTATCTCTTGTAGCTGATTCTACTACCAGGTGGAATATAAGTTATGTATGCACGTGTGCATATGCATGAGTATGTTTTTGTGAGAGTGAAAAAGAGGGGAGCAAGAGGATGGCTCTTCCAATGCTACACCTGTTGTGCACAGTGTGGGGTAGGAGAAAGTGCAGTAAGGACCTGAAGTGAGCTTAGGCACATTCTGCCTTCACCATAGCAACACAAATCTTTGGATATAAAGGTATGAAGGAGGGAAAGTAATGCCATTTTATTCAGTCTTTTCTTTTTTTTTGTACATGATATAAAAGGATATTAGAAATAACATTAGGATGAGGATACTAACAACAAAGACAATTAGCCCATTCCCCTAGTCTCATCATTTTATAAGGAAGATGTAGGTTATTTAAAAAGAAGAGAAAATAAGAGATTCTGAATAACATTTCTCCCCCACATGATTATATGTAGCTATATGACTGATATGCTTATCATTCACTTACTTATTTATCTATTTATTTAAAAATATGTACTGCATGCCTACTCTCTGATAGAAACTATGCCAGGCCATAGATATTCGAATTTGAATAAGACACATATTCTTTCTATTAAGTAACTCAGAATCTATTAAGAGAAGCAGATTTTTCAAAACTGTCAATTTTAGAACAATGTAGAATTGTTCTGCTTTGTTCAGGAGATTTGAACAGAATATCATAGGAAGATACAGTGAGCGGGGAACCTAACCTGGCCAGGAACAAGGGCGTCATGGAATCCTCCCAGAGAACACAGCACCAGAACTGAGCCTATTTATAATTCCACAGTTATTCTCTGTCTGCCATGCATAAGCCATTATTCTAGGTTAAGATATAGATAAAACTGTTTCAGACACTGAAGATAGAAACAGCATGATCCAGGCAAACATGATCCAGCATTATCCAGCAGCACCTCAAATAAATATCTCTTACATTAAGTTGAATTAAATTAAATTTGTGATAAGCTAATAGAAATGTACTTAAATCTCTCTCATGTTGAGAAGAAGAGGCTTAAGACTTTGGACTCCAGATAAATAAGATGTAACTATACAATACGGGAATAATTGAACTTTATAAGCTCACAAACATACTTGCACCTTTAAAGCCACATACTGTGTGAACTGATGCCTGAAGTCAGAGATGAGTCAACAACTAACTTACAATGTAAAAGCAGAGAATAGTACTTGTTACTTTTATGTGCACAAAAAAATTTTTTAAAGCCTCAAATTGCTTAGCCTCCTATGCACAGATTGCAATGTTCACTAAAATGCTCAAATTAGTTATGCAAATCCTGTGTCATGTGATGCCTCTCCACCATATGTGACTAGTTACCATAGCAGTCAACTTAAGTGCATATTTTCCATAGCAACCTAGGAATCTTTACCATACAGAGCCCTACGTGAGACGGAATTGAAAGCAATCCCACAGCAATATGAGATATAAATGTTGGCAACGTCCCCTGAATGCTTCTTTAAAACGACATCACGTAGCGTCGACTTTTAAATGCCACAGCCTCTGGGTGGTTCCCTTTTAGACTATATCAGCACCTCTCTCCTGTTGGAAATGTGAACTCTTTGAGAACACACCACATTTATGATTGGGTTAAGAAGACTGAGCAGGGGTATCTGCAATCTGCTAATTGAAATTCCATATGGTGGTGTGATGTGATGCATTTGTCGTTTTCATTGGCTCACTGTGTGGCCACGACTCCTGCCTCACACTACAAGGCTGGTACCAAACTGAGCTGAAATTTTCCCTTGTCTTGTTGGTCTTTTGAGAGCAGTTATCCATCCAGTGTGATGTTTAATAGGAAGACTGGTAATCCTTAAAAAGACTTCTGGACCCACAGGCATATATAAGAGGAAATATATAGATGAGAAACAGGGTTCCAGAAACTCCATTTATTATAGGTTTAATCTTTTTACAAAATTAAATATATATACACTCAAATATAGGCCTGTGGAGTGGTCCTGGTGTTGAGCTAAATTTACTTGTGGGTAACATTATGAGAGGCTGCCATTGAGCACTCATGTGCCAGGCACTATGCTAGCCTTCTAGACCCATTATAGTGAACCTTCATAGCCACCCCGTCAGAAATGGCAGCAACTATGAACTTCCCAGAGGAGATAACTGAGGTACAGAGAAGATGATTCATACTCTCCCGCCCACAAAGAAAATAAAACCTGACTAGAAAATAATAGCACTAACATTGAAAGTCATGTTTTTCTACTC
The DNA here is from genome assembly GCF_030222135.1 of Aotus nancymaae. Taxonomy (NCBI): domain Eukaryota; kingdom Metazoa; phylum Chordata; class Mammalia; order Primates; family Aotidae; genus Aotus; species Aotus nancymaae. Next base: position 68,603,357 of record NW_026988473.1, read on the forward strand.
TAAAACCCAAATTCGTCCCACTATACTTTACAATGTATAGGAAGATAAAAAAGAGAAAAGAGCGAAGACAGAGAAGAAAGAGGTTGGTGTGGGTCTCACAGCTGTGCTCCAGATTGATGGAGAACAGCAGAGAGAGAATGCCAGGTGGAGTAACAGCCATTGAAACAGCCCTAGGCAGGTCTGAGAATGACATAGCATTGGTTTTCTGGGGATGTTGTCCTCAATTAAGCACTGGCTCCATCCATGTTCTCCTGGATTCCTTACACATTGTGTATTTAAACGATGTGAAGATACAGAGCTTCTCTAATGCTGATTATGAACCTAACAGAACATTTTTTATTACTTAGGTTCTCAGTATCCCAGTGTTAATTTTCCCTCTCCCTTTACACCTCTCACTGGAAAGAGACTTAACTTTTCTTGCTCTTCTATCATTTGGAAGTAGGCTGGTGCCCATTTCAGAGCCAGAAGCTATAATAGAAAGGAAAAGAAAACATATTTTTCTCATTTCTGCACTATTTTCCTGCAGAGTAACCCCTTAGGAGAAATAGTCTATTTGATTTCCAGAACATTATTATGAAAAAGTAACCTCTTAAAATTACACTGCTGTGGCTTTAGTAAAATAAGCTTGTAGATTTTTTACATTTGTTTCTCATTTTCCAAGACTCCCCTCAAAGAAAGTTTGCAGTGGATTGCTGAGCTGTGACCATCCATGTGAATTAGTTAGAGACTGTGCCAAGGAGTCTCTGAGCCTACACTCAGCATGTTGGGCAGCAGATGAGCATACTAGTGTAGCTGGTACGCCATGGAGAAAGTCACTATTGGGACCTCAAGTTTTTCCTCTTAGAAGTGAACTGGTTATGAACTAGATAGTAATCTAAGCTTTTCCTGCTCTGGATCACTGGATTACAGACACCCCTAGCTACTAAAGCAATCAATCCAAAACAAAAATCTCACCATGTCTCTCCAATGCTTAAGCCCATAGGGCATGGCTCCCACTGCTTTTCTAGCATGAGGGTCTAGGCCTTCCCTGATCCAGCCCTTTTGCCTTCCAGCCTCCACTGCTACCATTCCCTCTCTCTGTACCATTAAATACTTGGAAACACCTTAAATTACTTGCAATTCTCTCCATACATCATGCATCTCATCTCTGAACAGATGTTTATGTTTACTCATGTTTGTTCCTCTGCTTAGAAGGATCTACCTCCCTACTTCATTCCCACCAACTGCATTTTTCTGGCCAACTTCACTCATTTATTAGGGTCACCCTAAGTTAAATATGCATGCATTCTCTGTATTCTGCAATACTCTTATATTGCTATTCCTCACACACTGTTGTATTATAATAATAATATGGAAAGATGTTATTTGCTCAGGAAAATCTCTCGTAGTGAAAGGCCTGCTTTATTTTTTAAAGAGATGCTTTGATGAGCCTATTTCACATGTAGATGCTTTCCCTGATGGGGATGCTTTCTGGGAGAAATGCAGAGAAGGGGAGTATATGCTGAAAGAGAAGAGAAGGCTTTGGAAGAGGAAGGAGAGCATTAGAAAACCAGCACCAGAGCCAAAGGGGAGAGCAAGACTGTGGGAAAGTCTCAGGATCTCAAATTTGACATCCCCCTCACTGTGATTATCTAGTTCACAAGGTTGCTCAACTCTCAAACTGTTTGAAGGAAGTAAAATTTGAGGAGCAAACTGAGATCGAGGCTTTGCTTTATACCTGTACTCATTGGAGGAGAGGAAAACAGCCATGTGGATACAGAAAACATTGGAGGCAGAAAGGAATAGAAAGTAACTTACAGAAACTAAAAGAAATTGTGAGGAGAGTTTTTGACTGTCCTAGTTTTGGCATGGAATCCTGGTTCATTCAAAATTTGACAACATCTCCAAGGAGCAGAAAGTGTCAGTAATATCTGGCTTACATAATTATGTGAAACATTTTTCTGCTTCCATCACTAACCTGGGAAATCTTCACCTGCTGCATCACTGAGGCTATCCTAGTACCTAGTATATTGTAGATGTTCAACGAAGCAGTAGGTAAATCAACATTATTCATATGCTATATGAATCACTGGTTTAAAGTATATTTAAAAGAATGACAGCTTGTGAATTGTTTCCTGGATCCTAGAGATAGCTAGAGATACCCTTTCATTAAGAAGTATATTACTTGAAAATTAAGTATCTAAGGAAAACTAAATTAAGAAGGTCAATTTGCCGAAAAATGCATTTAATGATTTTTAAAGTCATATATAAATGAGTCTTGGATTATCTGCCCCAGTGCTCACATCTATTAACTGGGAAGAATGTAGGGAATGAGTTATGATGAGAGGATCTGGAGCTGTTAAACACAGTGTGCCACCCAGTTCCTTCTCTCATCTTGAGCCTAAAGAGGATCCATTTCATTTCTCATGTATCAGGCTCTAATGTAGCAATTGCCCAATAGGGATGACACTGATATTGGTTGTTACTCTTTCAGTTTGCTGCAAACAAATTTCATTTGTTCTGTCAGTGTGCATGTGTTTGGGGTAAGGACAACACATGAAGTAACACATGTCAACACAACTATACTGTCTCAAAAGCTCTGCATCATAGAGTGGCAGCATGGGGGTTGCCAGCTCATTTTGGATTACAAATGCAACACCTTTGTGAGTTGCTCTGTACGTTTTCTGGTACCTGAAGCAAAAAGAACTTGATCTGATAGTAGGCTGAGTTTGATTTATGAAAGTTGTAAACAGAGTAGGACCTGCCCCCAGAGGAGCAGAGAAATGGAACAACTGGTACCATTTTATTATTCCTGTCTCCATTCATCTGAAAACTAAACTGATCACTGAAAAACCTTGGAGCACAATTTGTTAAATATCTTCATCTCAGATGAAATTGAGCCAAGAATCTCGGTAACATACACAGAGACTTTTTTCTCTTAAGGATGTTTGAAATCTAATAAAATTTCCTCTGCTTTTCCTCATGGTCTCAGTTTCCTCATTTTCAAAGTGGGCAAGGATTTTTTTGATTCATAGGATGGTCAATAATAGAAATGGTAGCTACTTTTTTTGAGCATTTACTGAGTCCAAGAATCTGTACTATGTACCTTATATACAGAATCTTTATTTCATGTAACAGCTCTACAAGGAAGCTATTATTACCCTCACTTTACCAAGAAGGAAACCGAGGTCAGTGAAGTGAGGTATGTTGCTCAAGATCACATTGATAGTAAATGCCCGGAGCGGTGGCTCAAGCCTATAATCCCAGCACTTTGGGAGGTCGGGGCGGGCAGATCACAAGGTCAAGAGATCGAGACCATCTTGGCCAACACAGTGAAATCCCGTCTCTACTAAAAAATACAAAAATTAGCTGGGTGTGGTGGTGTGTGCCTGTAGTCCCAGCTACTAGGGAGGCTGAGGCAGGAGGATTGCTTTAACCCAGGAGGTGGAGATTGCAGTGAGCCAAGATTGCACCACTGTACTCCAGCCTGGCGCCTGGCGACAGAGCAAGACTCTGTCTCAAAAAAAAAAAAAAAAAAAAGATAGTAAATAATGATGCCAGAACTAAAATAAACGTCTGATATCCTCAACCATTACAGTCAAATTGCCTCAGAAATAAATAATATACATGAAAAAGTTCTTTGTAAACTGTCAATCAAAGGCAAAAATATGTTTAATGAAATGAGAATTACTTTGGACTTTAATAGCTTATATATAACCTTTACAGCCATTCTGTTACCATATGGTCTTTTCCAAGTCACCTAAACTTCCTAAGTGTCAGTTTCTGCATCTAAAAATAGGAATCCCATTACCCATTTAATCACCTACCTCCTATTACATTTTATTGCAGAAGAACCCATCCTAAGAGCACATTAGAAAATGGATATGAAAGTAGTTTGTAAACTGTAAAGCACCATGCAAACATGAGTTTCCCTTATTGAGGTATGGAATCATAAATTAGGGCACTCGGGGAAATCTAGGTCTTAAAAGAGGACAAACACTCTCTCTGATTGGTGTCTAATTTGCTGCTTACATTGTGCAGAACCATTTCAGTTGAATTATTTGGGTATCGCAAAGCAAGTTACTTTTTCTAGGCAGCTTCCATTTCAATGTAAGTGCCAGTAAAAGATCATGCAAAGCCAAAGGGCCCTCCTGAAGGTAAAGTGGAGTCAAAGCCACCTGTACCCCAAGGACCTAACTAGGTCTTAAGAAAAGCAGCCCCGTTAGGCTTAGAGTAAGGACTCATATTATGTTGTTGTCTTTTCAATCCAGGGAGAGCTCTAGATGTGCCCAGTATGAAAGCAAACAAATGATACACATTTTTAAGCCTACATACCAGATTTTGGGAGTTGTTTTAGAGAGAATATCCACAAAAGTCTCTTGGATTCTAGCCAGTAAATTCTGAACATAGGTTGACAAAGATGATCTCTACTCCAGCCACCTGTGGCTTATGAGTGTGAGAGAGAATGATCATATTATTCTACTTTTAGGATAATCCATATTATGTATTCTCTACAATGATTTGCTAGTGAAGGTGTAACAATGCTTTCAACTACTAATGGGTTAAGACCATTACTTTAGCAGGGAGATGTACTCACATTGAATATCACCAAAAAATCATCTCCTGCCCAGATGGGAGGAATTTCCCTTCAACAAGATATTTCTGAAACCAGAGGGAAAGAGAAAGGAGTGGGTGCTACAAGTACATCTGTGATCAAAAATTTCAGTGGACAATAGGAAGAGGTCATCTTCTGAGAATATTTTCTTCTCTAAAATAATCATAACAATATAATTATATATTAATATTACTAATGAATTCCCCATTCCTCCCTCAATCCTGAGTACTAGTACATGCCAAACAGATGATAAATATATGAAAAAATAAATGAATCTTCCTATCAATCTAAACTGATGCCTCACAACTCTTGAGCTCTGAAATATTTCTATACTATTTCACGATACTTATCTATCAGAGGAAAATGACTTCACGGCACACTGCAGAGTTCAAACATTTCCATGTAGAGTACAGCAACTGGCAGGCATTCTGTCCTTAAGATTTCTGTCTCTATTTTTCATCCAAAAAATATTCTACCTTTCCTATGCCTAGCACAGTGCTGAGCACTTACATACTCAGTAAATGTACGTTGTTTTTAAATGGATGTGCCCTGCATAAAGCTAGAGGAAAATTTTTTTGGTTTAGACTTTTTAAGAAATAAAAACCCTCAATCGAGTTCTCTCTCCTTCCCATAACCTTCCCATTTATTATTTATAAGCCTTAGGCTTGTTATATTAATAAATTTATATTTATTTTCCATTAACATCTCCAATAAATATTTCTTACATTAACTGTATCATATAAATATACTTAGCAAGCAAGAATTTCAGAGACATTTACCATGAAGCTAAAGAACTTCTCTCACTTGCATGAACCCCTTACAAAGCCCTATATCTAATTTTGTAATTATAATTTGTGTTCATTTTCTTAAAGTTCTCTATGCCAAATTATACAATGTTCAAACACACAAAAATAGGTCCACCTCTACAGAAACTTCACTGTGCATTTTAATCCTATAAGGTACATATGCTATAGACACAGGGCTTGAGAATTACAGAGGTACATGTCTCGCCCAAATATTCATCTTGAGTGGAAGACTAATGAATCAAGCTAAGAATTTTTGCCTCTAAATTCAGAACTTTTTGATTGAGCCACAATGCCTTCTTCTTTGATACGGATGACACTGCCATGTCCATAACCTCCGGGCAGTCCATTATCATCATTGCTGCGATAAACCATGTTTCACAGGTGGGCGGAAGCTAATACATTTAATGAGAGCCCACTACTCACCAGGCACGCTACCAGGGGCTTCTTACACATACACATACTGGCCCACACTCTCTCACTTACCCATACACACACACAAACACACAATTTCTTTTGATGCTCACAACAATCTAGTGAAGGTACATAGAGAAGAGAAGAAAGCCTCTAAAAGATCAACTTGCTGTAAGTTTCATAAATAGAAAGTATGTGTTATTTAAACCTCTATCTACCTGACTCTGAAGTCTGTGATGTTTCTGTTATATAAAGCTACTGCTTCTTCCTGTGTCAAAACTGGGCAAACTAGTCACCTCACAGAAAAAAGCCAACTCTCTTAGGTCTTGGAAGTCTGCCAGGACTCCCAGTGCATGGCAGCAGTGGTTTTTCTTCAGTGACACCAAGAAGACAAAAGCCATCACCAGTCATCTTCAGATTCAAATGTCACAGATGAATATCTGAGATTCTAACATCACTCTTAACAGTCCATTTGCTGAAAATGAGTTCTTTTCATGGCTATATGCCTGGCATTGCCATGCTCTCTTAGACACTGGAGATAACCTGACAAAAAACCTCACCTACAATCCAAGTCTGCTGTAATCCCCAGATTCACCCTTCAAATCCAGATAAAATAAGCCATCAACTAAATTGCTCATGGTCCTGCCAGGAGAAGAATTTAACAGGAAACCTCTCAGATAGCTGAGTTACGGTCTCACTGGGGATGTTAGAAACAGTGATAGCACATGCCTGGATTTAGCCAAATGGCTTTGCAGCTCAGGAATGAAAGTGGCAGCAGCTGAATTCCACAGCTTGACTAGTGATCACATGGGGTATACCATACAGTCATGGGGAGAAACCTGAACAGAGTGACAGCACCATTACTGTAGGAGTGAAACCTCCCCAGCACACCTGGAGACCTGTCTGGGTAAGTGCCCACATAGTTTTACTTAGAGATTTATGAATCTGCTACTAAGAGGTAGGATTTTCAGGAAAAATTCTACTTTTCAGAACCAGGGTTTCCAGGGTAGAGCAGCCCCTCAGACTAGATGTAGGGCCTCTTCTCGTTGTAAATTTTAAAGCACAGAGATCCACAAAAAAATTACAGCTGTAAATTAAATACAACTGCAATTAAGACCATTATACCAAACCCTGAAAATAAATACCAGCAGGACTCCCTTTCTTTCTACCTCCCAAGATTAAAATCTAGGATGGTCAGAACCATTATCAGGGCTCAAGCTGATTTTATTACAAAGGCATGAAACAATACAATCTATTACTTTTCAATAACGTCCTTGCGATTGGCCTTAGTTCACAACTACCCTCACCTCTCAATTAAAATATAGTTAAAGCCTCATAACCAGTCTCCCTTTGCAGTTTCTTTCTGTTCCACTTTATCTTCTACATTGCTGCTGGAGCGCTTTTCTAAAGTGTATAGGTAATCACGCTTTGCCCTCCTAGGATATCTGTTGGTTCTCTATTGCCTAAAGGATACAGTAAAATCCCTGGCCTCCTAGACAATGCTTTACACAATCTTATCCTCCAAATTCCAAACTTATCTTCTAATTTTTCCCTTGATGAAATTTATACCCCAGCCATATAGTCTTCCTTGATATTCACTGGACACCCATATTCTTTTAGATCTCTGTCCAGTGGACCTTGGTTTCTTCTCCTAAAATGATACTTTCTGCTTGGAGAATCATTATTTATCCTTCAGACTAAAATGAAATACTTTTTTTTTTTTTTGAGAAGCTGAGCCCCACTCTCCCATAAGGAATTATTCTCTTCCTTATGATCCGATGAGATTTGCATGTAGAATTAGTGAAACACTTGTCACAATACATTGCAATTGCTTGTTCCAGTGAGTCTCTTCTCCAATAGTCTGTGAATTTAGCAAGGGCTGAGTTCTTTCTCATTCTCCTTTGTGTTATCCTGAATTGCTTCTCAACCTTTTGGCTAAGATCAAGTGTTCTACTACCCTGGGAACTTGGCATGGAGTAGATAGACTATAAATGCAGTAGACTATAATAGAATTAATGAATGAACAAATAAAATATAAGGAAATGCAGAAAAAAAATGTAACACAAGATTGTACAGTATAAATTAGTACCATGTTTTAAATTTTTACTTAGTGATAATTATTTTTCCAAAGCAATTTGAGTGCTAAACAATAATTCTTCTCCATAGTAAAAGAGACAATAGATGAACAACTGTGTTTTCCCCAGAGACAGGCCACTTTCACTTACCACAAGCTCATGATCCAACAGTAAAAAGAACTCTGATCATGAGCTATACTAAGGGCCAGAAAGCTTTATGAAAGGCAGATGGAAAACAGTTTAGGCTTTCTGGGCCCTATGCCTCCATCATAACTGTTCTACTTTGTCATTACAGAGTAGAAGAAGCCATATATAAATGAATGAACATGAGTATATTCCAATAAAACCTTATTTATGGGCACTGAAAGTGGAATGTTATGTCATTTTCATGTTTCACAAAATATTATTCTAGATTATTTTTAAACAATTTAAAAGTGTAAAGACATTCCTAGCCTACAGATTGCACAAAAACAGGTGGTGGACCAGATTTAGCTCATAGGTATAATTTGCTGACCTATGGTTCATACAGTGTAAAAAAAAAAAAAAAAAACAACTTTGGTTAATCTTCTAGTCATTTTTTGTTGTTGAGTTCCTTTCCAATGTAGAAGATTGTGTGTCACTGAAAATAATAATCCTTTTGTGTTACACAGAGTTAGAAACACAAAAGAAGCAAGATAAATGGTTTGTCTTATTGAATATAGGGCTTATCTGGCTTGGTATATGAAGATTGCAAGATGGAAAACAATGCTGACTTTTTCCATCTTATCAAACAAGACAAAGGCAAATGATCAGTCTATGTTGATTGGATGACTGTTTGATGAAAAATTCAAAATATCCTATAAAAATTAATTGGCAAATGTTACTAGGTGTTTTTGATTAGATGTGCTACACACTGATAAACACAAGCAATATTTTACTATTCAGCAAAATTATGAAAGAAAGCCATTCTGGTGAATAATATCCTTTGCCTTCCAAAAGATGTAGCCCGTAAGTGGTGACTCAGTCACTGTAGTTCACCTCTGCACAAGAGACATATCCAGTCTCTTTGAATGCCCAAAACACTGTATGTGGAAAGTGCTTTCAATTATTTATTAGTTAATTAAACTAGTTAGTCCTCTGCCAACTCCCAGTGGTATTGATATGGCATTTTATAATGGTGAAATCAAGGCATTTATTCCCTATTTAAGGTAATTGAAATGATTAGCAAATGATAATGGGAAGGAAGGGTAAGGTTATTTTTTAAAGCAAATTAATGGATAAGGAGTATACATAATTAATTAGATAAGGATTGTGAAAATAGTTTAAATGTGATAAAGCACTAAACTCAATTATTAAAACCCATTTAGTTATTTACCAAAAATTTACACTCTCCTCAAAGATTTTTATGAAACATTAGGAATCATCTTGATCTACACTTTATTTCAGAAGCTGAGAGCAGTCTTCCTGAACCCTCCTATTAGAATGGGATGGTTGTATAATCCTCCACACACACACACACACACACACACACACACACTTCATATACCCCTGCCAAGCTCAATTCTTTTCTCCATAGTACATATATCATCACCCAACATAAACAATATATATATTCCTTATTTTTTTTTATTTGGAATGTAAGCTCCATTGTCTGGGATTCTGTTTGTTTTGTTCACTGCTTTAGAACATAAGTCATTTGAATAATGTCTAGCACATACTAGGTACTCAATGATATTTGCTGAATGAATGAATAAATAAACCACACAAATATATAATTTAAATATAAAATTGGTAACATGACTATATAAAAGAAGATATAAAATATAAAAAGGTAGACTGGCTCTGTCCATTTATTGCAAAAAATATTCATTGAGCAGTTACTATGTTCCAGGCATTGTGAGAAGCACTCAGAGTTACTAAAAGGAGTAAAGCAATCTCTGTACAAAGGTTAGAACTAACAAACTGGCATTGTGGGTTTCAACAGCATTAGTTCCTTCTTTTCCAAAACTCAACGATCACTGTATGCCCCTCTCACCAATAGCAAATTTAAAATACTAGCAATCCTAGCAACCAAACACTTTGCAGGCAGAACTGCAGCCTAGCAAGAGAAACACTAACTTCAAGCTATGTCCTTATCTTCTGCTCACATCTTTACAAATTCAGGCAGTGGATAAACATTTAATGAGGTCCGCATTCTTTGCTTGGTGCTGTGGAGGATTAAGAGAATTTGAGGCATAGCTACTGATCTCTAAGAGAACAATGTTAAAATTAGAAACACATAGTGAACAACAAAAAAAAGATTTTCAGTAACTGTGAAATGTTTGGTTTCAAACAGTAAATGCTACGGAGTTTACAGAGATAAATTTCTTTGTTTGGGATGATTTATGGGCAGAAATTTAGTGAGTGATGTTGGAGGTGCTGTATGCTCCATTCTTGAGAAGCTTGCTTCTTCTTAATGAAAATCAGAAGAAAGCTACCAAGTGATAAGGCATCCTGCTGCGTACCTTCACCTAAGTTTCATAGGATCCTTATGATAGCTCAGCGTACTTGGTCGTATTGTTCCCATTTGTTTGGAAAAACTGAGGCTCAGAAAGGTTTCACAACTTGTCAAATGCTCTTCAGAGTTGCTAGATGCCACGGGCCATGTTCTGAAGACTACACAGGGCTGTGTATGGTCATAGAGCTACAATTACCAACACTCAGAGCTAACAATTACCAGACGCCCACAGTGCATGTGTGGCAACATACCAGGGCTCTCTTTTTAGCAGGTGGCCTCCCCCTCAGCCACACCTCCCATATTATAGGAATTCAAGCATTTGTTCTCCACCAGACACATTGCTCCTATCCAAACTGACCTTGATTGTGGGATCTTGACATTTGGAATCTTTAGAACTGTAAGGAAAAATCACTGTGGGTGTGAGAAATGCTATTTAAAACCTATGCCTTAACTCATTTAATCACCTGTTTGTCATGGTTTACTCTTCTGAGAGACAGGGTCTCCAGGAAGACAATCTTTGGTGGGGAATCATCTGCTCAAGCTCTGGGCCCAAGGGCACAGTGTGATATAGCACACCCTGGACTGGGCTTCAGGCCCAGAATGTCAGCTTAATGCTCACATGGTAAAGTCTTGTGATCAAATAATCTTACTGTATTTGCATTGGTACAGTGAGAAAGTGAAGGTAGACAGAATTTACTGTCCCTTCACATTCCTAAGGCCCGAGCTCACAAGCTACACACACTCAACAGAGGCTTCTACAAGTCATAAGGACCTTGGAAATTTTCCATGGAGTTCTTGACTTAATAAGATCCTTTTCAATGACCCCGTTTCTTCTTAAAGAGCGACCATCTCTGAGAAATAAACTATCTTAAAACACACAGACACACACACACACAAAGTCCAAAAGCAATTAAGTTCAAGAATGCAGTGACTGTGATAAAGGTGTATTTTTTGACTCCTGCTGGTGTTTATATTGCTATTTCTCTTCTTGTCAGACACATTTCAGTCTCCTATCACTACTGAGGGCAACCATCTCATCCAGAGATATCCTCACTGTGTAGTCTGTTTGGATTAGCAGGTGATTCCAGCAACTCCTCTTCAGCATCATTGTTGTTTCAAATCACATTATAAACCGGCAGGATGCAAAAATTGTATTGCTTCATACAGCATTTCAATTACTGTCATTTCCATAGACGTATCCATTGCCTTACTCGTTCACCCTCTTCATCAGTCAGTCACAGAATGTTTTCTTTCTCTTCTTTTATTATCCTGTAAATGCTGCTTTGTTACCCTGTCTCATCTAAGATCTGAGCCATCCCCTCTGTTATCTCTCAGCACCTCCAGCCCCACCCCTCCAAACCAGAAAAACATTTAATGATTTGATATATAACATACATCTTCGGTGTTTAGTTCTTGGATTTTTGTTGTTTTTTGCTCTTTGCCATGAATCCTATTTTTTTTTTAATTTTTAGTTTTCCTGGGTACATAGTAGGTATATATATTTATGAGTTATACGAGATATTTTTGACACAGGCATGCAATATGTAATAATCACGTCAGGTTAAATAGGGTACCCATTACCTCAAGCGTTTATCTTTTGTGTTTCAAACAATCCAATTACACTCTTTCAGTTATTTTTAAATGTACAGTTAAATTATTTTTTACTATAGTCACCCTGTTGTGCTAGCAAATACTAGGCCTTATTTATTCTAACTAGTTTTTTTGTACCCATCATCTATCCCCTTTTTAACTTCTACTAACTTGCTCAAATCTTTGACTTCCAGAATTCATTCCACATCAACAGCCTTGCTAAAGTGTAAGAGACTGTCTAGGAAAGTCCTGGGGACAAAAACACAAACTCATCCCGATCACATGGCCTGTAGTTCTGCATTCTCATCGCCAAACAGATGACTGCAATTTCCTCAGTATCAGAAATACTATTTCTCAGCAAGCTATGCTCCACTTACCTTTATTAACTTGAACATTTCTGCCCAAACTACTTAGTCCAGGCCTATTTTGGGCCCCTGGTAGAGTCCAGAGACAGTGCTTTATTCATCTGTGCCTCACATGGCAGAGAACCTGATTGTGTAGAGAGCACACTGGCACTGCCAGGGTGTGAGGTGCCATGTTATCTAACCAGGACCACCTTTGCTGCTGCCTTGCCTCTACTCTCAATTTTCCTTAGTCCTTCCTCCACATAACAATCAGAGTAACCTTCCCAAAAGGAAAGCTCATTTTTCTAGTTCGTTATTCAAAATCCTTCAATATTTCTTCTTGTCTATATGGTAAAGTCTAAGCCTGGATGTTCAGTAAAGAATGGATACACATTTTCTAATAAGGATCTTCTATGTGACAGGGGAGAGACTGGATTGAAGAGTGTCAACAAAATTCAATTTGGTGTCTATCTTTACCATAGCTGGTGCTGTAGTACAGCCTCTAAAGAAACCACATGCTTAATCACCAATAATGCTGCAGAGCACAGTAACCCAATATATAATTGAGGAAAACTGAAGTGATCATACAAGTAAGGAGTGACCATATAAATTGACCAAAGTCACAAAGATAGTAAGTGATGGGGGGGGCGGTCAAGATTCAAATTTTCCTAATGTTAAAGTCTCTATTTCTCTTACTACACCATGTTAGAGAGGCATCATGGTAATAAAATGGGCTAAATAGGACAGTGATTAAAATTACAAAGAGATAGGAATGGAGATTTACATTGACTAAAAGACAGCTAAGAAACTAGCTAGAAAAAGCAAAAAATAAAAATAAAAAAATTATGCATGTCTCATGCAATACTGATGTGATTTCATGGGGTGTTCAAAATCCAGACAGTGTTCACTCTTGACTCAATAGGAAGCACGGAGGCAATTTAGACTTTTGAACTTAGGATAATAATGTTGACTGATCAAAGTAGAAGTTTTGGAAGAGTAGACTGAATATGGGAGATGTGATCCCCATCTCAAGAGTTAGGCAGAAGAGCATGGCAGGATAGCAGCCAGAGGGTAAAGCTCTGGAAACAGTGGAAGTTGAGGGAAGCACTGGGAACATGATAATAAGGCTGGAATTGAGTAGATATAGTCAAAAAAGGGCCAGGCCAGAAGTACAAACTTAGACTTTGACACAACTTTGAAACAAAGATTGAGAGCCAGTTTCTTCTATCGGTTGGTGGTCATAAAATAAAAAATGAGTTTCCATCATTTCCAAAGATATGGATGAAACTGGAGAACATTATACGAAGTGAAATAAGCCAGGCCAAGATAAACAAATATTACATATTTTCACTTATTTGTGGGATCTAAAAATCAAAACAATGGAACTCATTGACATGGGAGGAAAAGGGTTCATAGATTTTTATTTTACTATTATGCTTCAGACATTTAAAACGAAATAAAAAAGGTTGATAGACAACTTTTGACATGGAGGTGGGGAAAGTCTGTAAAACTGAATGTCCAGTAGCCATGTCAAGATGGACAGTTGAGAATAACGGTGGGGTCCAAAAGGACTGGATAGGCAGAGGCAGGAGACAGCGAAAACAGGGAAGTGTCATTAGGTAAAACAGGTGCAGGGGGGCGGCAGGCTGGTGCTCACTGGAGCTACTAACATTTTACATCTATGTGTGCCGTGAAATATTCTGTAACTTTGGTTCTTAAAGCCAAAACAATTCTCCAGCTGTTTCTGTTCTCATTGAGTAAGAGTGGAGGAAGATACTCAGGCAGGGAGACGAGCTAGGAGGCTTTAACTACATTGGAGGACTGAAGTGTTGAAGACCCGAATAATAGCTAATGAAACAGTAGAAAGAAATGAAATGAGAATTCCATTTTAAAGGGATAAATAGCAGTAAGCACTGATAAAAGAAAAGAGCACTTACAGAAGAATCACATGAACGATTTTCCTCTGATTTTACTTTCTTGTTAACACCTACACTCATCGCCTGTCATTGATCTTCTCATATTTAATCTGCCAGTGAGGCCAAAGGAATTCTCCTTTAATGAGAGTATGAGGAAAAATAAAGACATGGCGGTGCCAAAGCTAAGACACAATGGAATCTCCTTAATACCGTTAGCTTGGTTTGAATTGAAAATACAATTCTAGCTCAGTACATAATCTTAGAAACACAATTTCAGCTCTACTGACTGCTGTAAAAATACACAGTAAGCATGTATTATACTGCTATGTGTAGGTATGCTTAAAAATTACTTAGAGCGGTGAAAGAAATGAACTTGGCAAATAGTAGGATAGTCCTTATGTACTGATGCTGCTAATGCAATTACCATAGTATCACTTCCCAATAATAATGTAGCTCATTGGACAGACAAAATCAATGGTGAGTCTCTGGGTGAGTCTCTTTTCAACACAGCCCCCTTCAGGCTGTCCCCTACCACAATCAGTAGTGGATATTTCAGGTTATATAAAAACATTTTTATATAAGCCTGAGTAAAACATAATTAGACAAGGAAAATAATTATATATACTTTTATGGTAGATTATTATTATTATTATTGATAAATAATCACTGCCCTTCTTCTTGTGTGAGGAATATATCTCCCTGCCCCACTCACATTGGACTTGACCATGTGATTTGTTTTGGTTAATGGAATGTGGGCAGAAGTGACATATGCCACTTCTGACGAGAAGCTTTAAGATTCATCATACAGTTGCATCCTTGCTATTTTTCTCTGTCTGAAGACTTTCATATCTATCATAGGATCTATTTCTTCAGGCTGGATATCAGAAGAATGATCCATAATGAATATGCAACATAGGTGAAAAGTGTGCTTTTGTTGCTATAAGGCATTACAGCTCTGGATAAACTGTGCTGACAAAAATGATCATGAATTATAAAATACTTTTACGTTATTCTGAGATATGGAAAGGCAGCATGGTGAAATGGAAAGACCATGGGCTTAACAGCTAAACAGGGCTATGTTTTAATCCTGCTTTAACTCCTTAAGCCTAGTTGACTTTGGTCATTAATTAACCTCTCTGAACTCTAGATTCCTTTCCAGTCCCAAAGGTAATAATAATTCGTTCTTTCAGAAGGGTTGTTGAAGATAATGAAGTATCTCATGCAGTGTGCTTAGTACAGATAAAGTCTTCAATAAGTGCTAGTTAAAAGATATGAGACATTGTCCGCTTTTATTACTTATGGCAAAAGTGACAACATTTTCTGTAGTAAAATTTGGGACATACCCTTAAAAATAAATAGAATAGAATAGAATATCCTAACTCAGGTCTACATTACGACTGTATGATCCTTTAATTTATAACATAAGTCCAAAGACAGGATTTGAGGAAGAGAGTTTATCAATACTGCATTTAAAAAAACTTGCTGAACAGACATTTTTCAAAAGAAGACATATATGAGGCCAACAAACATATGAAAAAATGCTCATCATCACTGGTCATTAGAGAAATGCAAATCAAAACCACATTGAGATACCATCTCATGCCAGTTAGAATAGCGATCATTAAAAATCTGGAGACAACAGATGCTGGAGAGGATGTGGAGAAATAGGAACACTTTTACACTGTTGGTGGGAGTGTAAATTAGTTCAACCATTGTGGGAGACAGTGTGGCAATTCCTCAAGGACCTAGAAATAGAAATTCCATTTGACCCAGCCATCCCATTACTGGGTATATACCCAAAGGATTATAAGTCATTCTATTATAAAGACACATGCACACGTATGTTCATTGCGGCACTGTTTACAATAGCAAAGACCTGAAACCAACCCAAATGCCCATCAATGACAGACTGGACAGGGAAAATGTGGCACATATACACCATGGAATATCATGCAGCCATCAAAAACAATGAGTTCGCATCCTTTGTAGGGACATGGATGAACCCAGAAACCATCATTCTCAGCAAACTGACACAAGAATAGAAAATCAAACACCGCATGTTCTCACTCATAGGTGGGTGTTAAGCAATGAGAACACATGGACACAGGGAGGGGAGCATCACACACTGGGGTCTGTTGTGGGGGACTAGGGTAGGGACAGTAGGGGGTAGGGAGCTGGGGAGGGATAACATGGGAAAAAATGCCAGATATAGATGATGGGAATGTAGGCAGCAAACTACATTGCCATGTATGTACCTATGTAACAATCCTGCATGTTCTTCACATGTATCCCAGAACCTAAAGTGCAATAAAATTTTATATATATATATATATATATATAACTTGCAACAAAATTGGGTAAACACTAATTTACAGGAAACATCAATGAAAACACACGCCATTATATATAATATACAAATATCAAACAATTACTACCATGTATTCAGAGCTTTTACATGTTGCAGATTATGCTTAGTGATATTTATTCTTAATTTTTTCCTTACCCCTTCATTTTAGAGTTAAGGACATTTGTGCTCACATAGAGAGTCTGAGGTCAAATGGCCAGGAAGTAAAAGAGGCTGCATTCAAACACAGGTCTGCCACTAGCAGAGGCTGCATTCAAACCCAGCACTTAACCACTTCATTAATAGCAACATTCCCTGTCCTGGTATGAAGAGGCAAGTATGAATGACGCTTAACTACTCTGTACCGTAGATAATATGGCCTTCATAGAATAAGAATGTAGGTGCTCTATACCTTTTAAAGAAGTCTGTCTAAATGAAATTTTGACAGCAGGTCTCTTCTACTTTTTTTTCAGCAAGTGGAGGAACTTAAAGTAACAGGCAGAAGCCATTCTAAAAGGAGAGTGTGTTGGAGGTGAAATGAGAAAGAGTGAAAAATGGTTTTCAGTTAATTTATCTAAGTTTATCTTCCAGCTGAGGAGTGAACTCTTGTCACCTTGTGAAATCAGGCAAAACAAAAGCCTTCCCACACAAGTCCCAAGTGACTCCAATATGCAAAATACCCTCCTTCACCCTTCATACTTGTAGCATTAAACTGGGTCAGGAGGAAGAAGCTAGTATCCAAGATTTAAATGCAGGATGCTCTGACTACAGCCTGCATAACTGTAAAAATGAGAGGAACTTGTTAATAAGCAAATGTATTAATTAGTACATATCTAGATTCCTAGAGACAGCAATGAAATTTAATCTTAGAATATCTTTACTTTTCAATTTATAAGATAATATTTAGCCTGGTCTCACTTTAAAAATTACCTCTTTCTTAATGAAATATGAGAGTATTTGCAACAAATAACAAAACAGTTATCTATAAAACTTAAACCATTAAGCAAAGGAAGCGGTCTCTCTCTCTCTCTCTTTCTCTCTCTCTTTCTTCCCAGCTCTGTCTCTATCTCTATCTCTTTTGCCCCAATATTGAAAAAGGAAGCACTTCATAATATAATACATTTTAAAGAACCAAAAAGGGGTAACATATCTCCTTAAAAAAAAAAAAAACCTGTTCTTTCTTTGAGAACATGCATTTCTAGGAGTTGAACAGATATAGAATTCTGACTATCAAAGCAACACAGATGTCCATATTTGCTTTCAACTCTATAAAGGCTGACAGAACAAAGAGGCAGAAAGGTAATTTAGAGAAAGACAGTTTAGGTCATTTAAAAAGGGCGAGTCAGAGATTAGACACGTTTGGGGCATGGGTGTATTTCTATTTTATGTTATTTCTCTGTCATCTTTACTAATAGCTGCTGCTTATCTACTCAACCCCTCCTCCAATGTGAATCGTGAAAAACAGACAAACATGTTATCTATGTTGTATAATTAGATTTTCTCAAAAATAAACTGAGATAACCATCGTATCTACTTTAAATCTTTGTGAACTGGGTAAACGAGAGTATGACAATACAAAATCTCATTCAAGATCACACAGCAAGTAAGTAAAAAAAAAATGAAGTCATGAAGCTAAACTGACTTCAAAACTTGTGTTCTCTTCACTTTACAGGAAAAAAAAATTAAAGGAATAAAAAGAAGGCAAAAGATAACTTTCTCCCTGCCCCTGAATTGGGTTTCTGATGGTTTACTGTTCTACTAATTCAATACTGCTTAATAAACATCTATAGTCTGCATTTCTGCTGCCTTTACCACCTCATTTAATAATCCACTCTCCTTCAATGTCTAGATGGAAGGCAAAACTCATATTCAACTGTTTCTTCTCACAGGAAAAAAAAAAGTTTATTTTAAAATAGTGTTTATACTATTTGGAAGTATAGTTTCATGGGATGAACTGCACTTAATAGAGCAGAAATAGTGATGGCCTGCTCTCAGAGGGCTTGCAACTCAGTTCAGGAAACAGAATACAAGCTCATTAATTCAACAATTAGTCAACAGCCTCTAAATTGGCAGGTACTGTTCAAGTTCCTAAGAACTTTAGGGTAAAAAAAGTATTGTGGTTGGCCAGTATCTGCCATAGGCATAGGAAAAGTAACTTTAACACATGATATACATTTGCCAGCCCTATTCAACCCCATACATGAAGAGGAATTCTGGATTCTTCTTTTCTTACTTCTTCATTTTTTTTTTTTTTTAACTGCTTTAAGCTCACAGTTAGAAACTTTATTAAAAACAAGAATTCCAAAGACAACTAAGAGGGAGAAATCGAATGAAATAAATTCACTTCAGAAACTTAAATCTGTGGTCAGCACCAGTCTAATATCAAATACTAGCTGAAACACTCAGGTTTTGTAAGATTGATTTAGGTTCAGAAGTAACAAATCCTTGTGGTCTTTTGGATTAAAGTACATTTTACAGGTAATAAGAAGAAACACTTTCGAAGTAGGACAAACAAAAGCCTGGCTCTTCTAGAAATCTTAGAACAGGTCTTTCTGAACTTCCAAATGGTTAGGAACTTAACGACAACCTAATAAAGGGACAACCCCAGAGACAAAGTAAGGAAAAGCGCAGAGGAAGGTGCCCATGATTTTAGCAAAATAAGGCAGAACAACAAACATAAGCAATTTTTTAATTCAACTACTAGGTAACTGTAATAATTCTTAGGCCTGAAAAGCAACATAAATAAGTAATCATACATCGTGAGATCAGTGATATACACTCTGATTCTATTTATGAATCACTGTACTTGACTGTATTACTTATTTATGTTATTTACAGACCTAAGACTGAAAGCCAAATATTCTGCTGATAGAAATTTCTTAAGCTTACAAAACTGCTGAAGTTCAGCACTCCAGAAAGCAATTTCTCCCTCAGTTTGGATTATATCCATGGCATTTAACACAAGTGATTAAACTGCTAATAGCAATTTTGCTCAGCAACTTCCACCAGCTTTTACTGTCTGTATCCCAGAGGCTAATCTGTGCCAGGGAATATCACCTAAAGATGAAGAACAAGAACTGCATGTGAGTTTAAAGCATATATTTTGCATAATTGGTACACTGGACTACACTTTTTAATGAGCAAAAGTCAAACTTTTCAAAACCAACTATAGAAGAATTTTATAAATTTGCTCTAATTAAATCCTCACTCCCAAAGAAGGTAACTGAAAGCCTTCTCTATTTAGTGAAATCTAAAGTTAAAAAAAAAAAATTATCATTGATTTTCCTCCATGCCGCAGAGTACTCTCTGCCCCAACCCCTTCACTTTCCCAGAAACCTGAAACTACGGAGCTTACTGAACTAATAAATTCACATCATCAGATGAGGCAGAGGTAGCTGAAAGCCAATACCAGTTCAATGTCCCTCAGAGCTTCACTTCAGCATGATGCTTATTTACTGCTCCTAGCATAAGAAAGGGAATACAATGAAATGAAAACTGGAGTTTATCTCACCCCAACAATGTGTCTCACCCCTACAATACATTTATCTTACCCCTACAATACTTAGACAATACTCTAAGTATTTTACACATATCCTATAGAATTGTGACTTAGACCACACTGGGTTTTCATATTGAAATCATCCACTCCTTAGTATGTAATTTAGCTTCTCTGAGCCCCACTTTTCTC
This sequence comes from Aotus nancymaae, assembly GCF_030222135.1. Taxonomy (NCBI): domain Eukaryota; kingdom Metazoa; phylum Chordata; class Mammalia; order Primates; family Aotidae; genus Aotus; species Aotus nancymaae. The sequence goes on from NW_026988473.1 coordinate 68,623,601, forward strand.
ACCTTTAAAAAGGAACTATCAGCACAATAACACAGGGTGATAAAAAAGAGAAAAAGAAGAGTGGTAGGAGGTGAGGGCACCAATTGTTCTTATCTTAGTGGGCTGTTATGAAACCACGTTAAGATAATGGAAGGTTGATTTAAATCCCGAAGCCACAAACACCTGTTAGATAATGCATTAAGGTCCATTTTAAATGCAATAAAAATGACTGCTTTTTGCACAGAACAAATTTCAGGTTTTTCCTGAAGTCAAGTGGCATTTCTTGACTTCTAAATAGCTATGGACTTCTCAGTGGCAACTTGCATAGAGTTATGTACATACTTGTAAAATTGGGTGTCAAGGGAACGAGGCAGATATTTGTTACAACGCCAACTATATGCAATTTAGCACTTTGCATCCTTCATAAAATAGAATAGGCACAAGTTTAAGGGAACTTCCTTCAGAAAATAATAAATATACTTCTCTGGAAAGAAACTTTGTTAGATATTTCTAAAAACTATAATTTTAGGAAAACCCTTTAGAGAGGACAGTAGAAATAATTTCTAATTTAATTAAATAACCATTTCAAATAGCAGTTTTTACTTTGAGAATACGAGACCAATAGATGATGCTTTACTGAATGTGATAAGGAAAATACATCATTTCCCTTAGTTACTTACAAACTAAAAGTTTTGACTTCAAATCTATTCTGAAAACTCAATAAAGCTAAGCAAAGAAAAAGACAAACTACCCACCATACCTCACTCTCCAATCTTCATCCCCTGAGAATGATCTTTTCCGGCCCAGTAAACTTTACCTTTGTTCCTACTTGTTCACAGACATCCTTAAAGGTAAACAACTCTTCTCTTTCCTATCCTTTTCCCTAATGTTAAAAATTCCTTGAAATTTTATTTGCCTATTGAACAAACTATGCAAATCTTTCCAAATTGTTCCTTCTCAGCCTTCACCACACAGCTGAACCTATTAGGCAGGCAGAAAAGAACACACTGTGAAAAAAAAAATAAATGGTGAAGTAATGGAGACAGCTGAATTCTAAAGAAAAACAGCAATACAAGGAAGAGAGGCAGGGTACTGAATATGGGGACTTTTTATCATGAGGTTCAGGGCAAACATTTTGGAGGAATAAGTGGTGACTATAACCTTATAGGTGAGCTGCTATAATACACACTATATGAGATTTGGAGTACTAGGAAAACACAAATGCCAACAATTTTAGTCTTTTCTCAGAAAAAAATAAACAAAAGGACAAAATATCAAAGAATTTCTGTGGGCCAGTGTTTCCTAACCTGTGTTTCATGAAATATTAGTGTCTTCCAGGGTGTTAATAAAATAATAAATTGGGGAAAAAGTCTGACATCCAATGTTTGGAAAATACTAATACTTCCTAATAAGACTTTTCATTCACTTTTGCAAGCTAATGTGTGATGTGCATCTACATCTAAGACAGAGATACAGCATGTAGTGTCCTAAAGTTATTAGAGTTTGGGTTACTTTTTTCATTTAAAAGCAAAAACAGAAACACTGAAGATAGCCTTGTTGAACATTATTTAGGAAATTCTGTTTTAGACTTACTCTGGGCTATTTGTACTATATTTAGAGACAGATTTCAACTCCAAGATGGCAGGAATCCTTTTGTTTTGAAAATTTCTTTATTCTCAGGGCCTAATATATACATAACAGGCAATAAACATTTATATAATTAGTATATAGAGTTCTAGCTCTGGACAGACCTACATTTTAATCTTTCTGTGTTGGCTTTATGATGGATGCAAATTTGGGTAACTTATTTAAACTCTCTATAGCTATGATTCCTCATCTACAAAATGGGTTTAACAACATTTTCTTCATTGGGCTACACATAAATTGGGGATCAATTTATATAATGCATATAGAAGGCTTAGCATAATAACCATCAGCCAGGAAGTGTGCAATAAATTCTATCATCATTATTATGATGATGATGTAGTGATTTGTCTCAATACATATGGTTTTTTCAGCACTAAATCTTGCCTAGTGAACATGTGCAAATGCCCCCAAATTCTTTCTTCTCAGTCTTCACCACACAGCTGACTGTACTGGCTACATACATTTCAACTAACATAATTTTACAAATAAAAACTTTTTTCAAATGGAAGTCATCTATATATATCATAGCCATTTATTTCAAAGGCTATTACATTAAATATATTTTAATGCTATTTAATCAATAAATACAGATGTAAGAAGAAGGAGAATATGTAAATCATGGTAAACAGTGATCTACATTGATGTTTACCTGCCTCTTCTCTTATTTATGCTGGGAATATATAGAATTTAACAACAAAAACTCAAATAACTTTAAATTTCATTAGGTCTGCAAATCATCTTTTATACTAAAATAAAATGAAGAATTACAGTATGGCTGCACAGCCTGAGAAGAAAGAAAACAGGAGAGCAGGAACTCTGAACTCAAAATTCCACCTCTGAGTTTTTGCTTCACTGACTTACCCTGAGGCAGTTACTCAGTGTCTTTAAGCTCACCTTGCTCATTATTTCTGTAAAATATGGATGATTCTTACAAAATTCTAGTAAGAGAACTGGTAATTAATAACTGCACAATAGAGTTTGAAAATACAAGCTGGTATAAAATATTTATACTTAGCCAGGAATTTACCAATAACTTAAATATTGTATTTTTGTTATAACATTGAATGGTTCATATTAGAAGGAAATGGTGGGGCAGGAGTGGGGAAAATAATATTTTCTGAGTGCCAATGTACCAGTCACTTGCTTCACTGAAATTCAACCACAATGATCTTAGGGAATAGTACCCAGTGTTCACTTTATAAACCAGAAAACTGAGTTCAGAAAAATTGATAAAGTTGTCCAAGGACACTCTTAAAATAAAACCAGGATTTCAAACATCTCATAGACATCAAAGCCCTTGTCTTTTTGCTGTACTAGTCTAACATTCCTTATCATATTTTCTATTCATTTATTTAACACTTTCTCTATGTAAGGGATTATCTTCAGAGTTATTAAAAAATAAGGAAGACAGCTTTTGCCCTCAAGGATCTTACAGGCGAAGTATACAATAACTCACCTCACCTTTACACAGTGCTGATTGCAATTTAAGAAATCTTTTACATCTTGTATTTATAACAACATACAATGTTGTACCATAAGGCTGACTTTATTTTTTGTTGTTAAAAATTGTAATATTTTATTTAAAGTGTACCATAAACAGGGCTCTCAAATGATTAATTTATACCCAATGTCCGTAAAACGTATACTTCCTAGCAAGCATATGACTATGACTGTATTGGCTATATACATTTCAATCAATATATTTTTACAAACAAAAACTTTTTTCAAATGGAAGAAATGGTCTAAAATGTGTACCTCTTGAGGTAGGTAGTTTCCCTGAATTTCATCTTGGCTTCTCTTTGTTATAGCCTTGAAATTCTCAAATTTAAGTGAAGAATAACTGTAAATATTTTGTAAAGATTATTGTTTAAATAAGGAAGATTACTGAATATCTGAGTTTGAAGACACTGATGAGAAGGCAAGGTGCTGGAAAGGAAAGCAAGGTGGATAACCTAAAATCAGAATAAGCATATGTGGCAAACCCTGCCCATTCTCTTAGATGGCTCCCAGTACCAAGTAGCTCCCTATTAGTAAAACCTACCCTAAATCCCAACCTGCTTATTTTAGCTCATTTGTAATCAGAGTCAGACACACGAAAACAGGCAAAGAAATTCAACCATTTTGTGATTTCATGAATCATCAGACAAATGTGCTGAGTAAAGAAGGAAGGAAGAACACTGTCCCATTGCTATTGGAATTTTCACCCAAATAAAGCATAGAGGCATTCAAGGGAGCCCCAATATTACACAGAGAGTAATATCAGTGACTTGAAAACATTCATTCCCCAGTCTTCAGTGACACAGCACTCTTGCTGATGCATTTGGATTAGGTTCTCAAAATGTGCATCAAGAGCACATAGCTTGGGAGCCTGTAAGAAATGCAAACTCCCAGTCCCCACACCAGCCCTACCAAATCAGAAACTCAGTCAGAGCTTGTGCCGTAATAAATGCTACAAAGGATGATGATGCATGTCAAAGCTTGACATCATCGATCTAAGAATATTTACACACATAAGCAAAGAAAAGTCTACTTAGTGATTACGTTGAGTATTTTTTTAAACAGGGAAATAAAGTGATATTAACTAAGTTCCTATTACAAATCAGACATCTGATATTTAATTCCCATAACTTAATTATGTACATATTAGAATATTATACATCTCAAATTACCATGATGTGAACTTTCCCTGAGTGTGTTCTCAATAACAGTCCTCCCTTAAAGTGTTCTCCAGCTATTTATTAGTAGTTCCCAAGGTGAGGCCTTATATCTGCCTTGGAAAATGTTTCTTCACCGATGACTCACACTGGGCTTAAGCAAGTGGATCCTGTCTTTATGTGTTTTATCGCAAGCATAAGACAGATTGAATGACTAAAACAAAAAGGAGGATACCATGTTGCATGTATCAAATAGACAAAAATCATTTAAGTATTGGTGAGGATAAAGGGAAACATATACATTGCTACTGAGATTGTCAACTGTTAGAACCACTTGGCAAAGCAATTTGGTAATGTGCTTGAAGTTGAAGGTGCACATAGCCACACCCCAGTGTTTCATTTATATGCATAATCCCAAGAAACTCTGGCACAATTGCACAAGAAAATTTATATAAGAATGTTCACTGCAGAATTGTTTATAATAGTAAAAAAAAAATGAAAACAGTAAGTAGGGGGAATAAACTCATTTTTTGCAATACTATGCAGCAATAAAATGAGTGCAATAAAAATGATCATGTAAGCATGAGTATCACATGATACCATTTATGTAGATTCTTAAAATCCATAAAATAGTACCATATGTTGTTCAGTTATATACATATGTAGAAAAAATTAAAACCTGAATGGGTATGATACATAACGGTACCAAGACCAGGATTCTTTTTATAGGAAAGGAGAAGCGGATCAGGAGATCCCTCTTTTGCTGTGCCTATTTAGTATCCCAGGAGTTGGGTTGTGAAAGAAATAAGAATAAACAAGTAACACCTGCTAGTTCTACATTTGAAGTATATAAATGAGAATTGTGTGGTTTTCCATGTTTCTATATATGCTTACAATAGTAATTTAAAATTTTTTAATTGAAAAATCAAACACTAACTTAGACATAACCGTTATTTGAAAAATTAAACATTACTCTGATAACACCAGGAATAAGTTTCTTTCTCATCTGTTTTGTTTACCTGTTTTTAGGTATTCCTTGTATCTAGAACGGTAGCTGGTAAACGGTAGGCATCCACAAATATTTATTCTATGAACAAATAAATGTTATTTTTGAACAGATTAAAATTTTTAGAAAAACACACCATAAAGCAGTTACATTTTTCCACATTCCTTTATGGTCTTTTCCAATATGTATAGTATGTTACAGTACAATCAAAGTACATATATCATTTTTATTATTTTTCACGTAAAATTGTAGCATAAATACAATTCCCTGTTTTAGTCTTTGGTCTTCCTAAGAAAATCCTCATTTGATGTATCATAACTTTTTTAACCACTCCTCTAGAGGTTTACACATTTTTATTATTACAGATAATGTTGTGATAAACTTTGCCATATGGACAGCTCTCTGCGTATATCTTTCTTCTTACGATAAATTATTTCCTAATGATAAATCCCCAAAACTGAGATCCTAGATTGATGGGCCTTGAACATCTATCTTTATGGCTATTTTCACTTACTATATTCTGAAATGATTATACATATTTCCACTGCCACCAGTATCATATGAGTATAACACATCATCCCTTCCTTTACCTATTAATCTTGCTAGATTCCCAGTCTCAGCATCATGGGATTGAGAGGGACTGTAGAGAGGAGGAAATCTAACCTTCTAATAATCAAGACACTAACTGGGTTTCTACTATAAACCAGGCATTATTAAAAATACTTTACTTGAATTATCTCTGCTTCTCAAAACAATCTTGCTTGGTAGGCATTCTTTATCACCACTTCACAGATGTTAAAACTGAGATTCCTGGAGGTTGAGTAATTTATCCAGGGCCACCAATTAATACAATTAATTAATGTAGAAGATTCAATGTCCATTATTTAACACATCTTCTAAATGAATAAAGTTTGAGGTATGATTCCAAAACCCATACTTTCACTATTGAGCAGGGTGGCTTCAAAGAAATAAGTTCTAGAAGTTCCTAACTACCACAAGCATGGTAGAAGAAATCAATATTTCATCCTTTGCTCTCAAATGCACTTCACTTCAAAGGGCCACACACAAATGCCCTGTCCAGAGCACACCAATAGTTACAGAGAAATTGCCTGCAGTTTTACCTACCCACCAGCTCAACTGCCATTTCCACAGAAAGATTGTGAGTAGTACTAGGAGGATATACATAAAGGGTTCCTGAGATTTTGCAATGGAAGAGCAATGTCCAGTATCCCAGAAGTTTTAGGGCCATTAAAGAGGAAGGTGTAATGAATATCTGGACAGGTATTTTGTGTGTGTGTGTGTGTGTGTGTGTGTGTGTGTGTGTGTTCATGGCTGTATGCACATATGCATGTACACATGTGTGTGTGCATATAGACTCTTTCTTGGTATGTTTTACCACCACCATTTCTATCCCAAGCTCCAACACATACGGCAAAAATTGGCCAAGATATGTAAGTGGCAAGGGCTCTGGAAAACATAGATACATGCCTACCAGTTATCTGTGACTTCATGGTAAGAACAAAGAACGCTATTCAATGGGTATAAAGTTTAAAGTTATGAAATATGAATATATTCTAGATACCTGCTGTACAACATAGTGCCTATGGTTAACCGTACAATATTGTACACTGAAAAATGTATAAAGAAGATACACCTTAAAAAGGGGGGTAGCAGAACAAAACTTTTGGAAGTAATAGATATGTTCATTAGCTTGATTATGGTGATGGTTTCATGGCTATACGCATATATTCAAACTCTTAAAGTGTATACATTAAATACATGTCGTTGTTTGTATATCAATTACACCTTAATAGTGCTGTTAAAAAAAAAAAAAGAGCAAGGAATTTGGTACTAGATCTGTCTTAAATTCTTATTCCACCACTTACTCACTATATGACTGTGGATAGTTACTTGTGTCAGCTTCATCTATGTGTCTAATAATATTATATTACCGGAATATGATAAACATATTGCCCAGCATGTACTAAGCACGTTAAATACAATTTAGCCACCTCCATCATCATCATTATTCGTTTTTATAATAGGGAGAGATATAAAAAGTGTCCTTGGGAAATTGGTTCCAGGAACCCTCCCAGACACCAACAATCACAGATGCTCATATCCTTTATATAAAATGGTATAGTATTTGCATATAACCTACACAGATCCTCCCATATACTTAAAATCATCTCTAGGTTACTTATAATACCTAATACAATGGTAATGCTATGGAAATAGTTGTTATACTGTATTGTTTAGGGAATAATGACACGAAAAAAATTCTATACATGTTTAGTACAGATGACAAGAAAAAAATTCTATACATGTTCAGTACAAATATTTGAGGGGAAAACCATCTGTTTTTCCCCTCAAATATTTTTGATTCACAGCAGGTTGAATCCATGGATGTGGAACCAAAGAATACAGAAAGCTAACTGTGTGTGTGAAAACTTATTTATTTATGCATCCCTATTATATCTGTGTGTGTGTGTATATATATATATATATATATTTCCATTTTATTCATACTTATATACATATATCCCCATTATATATAATAGATACATTATAAAGGAAATAAATAAGAAATATATTATGTTCCCACATATAATTTATGTATATGTATGTGTGTGGGTACATAGTGGGTGTGCTATATACAGATATATATATATCTCCCCATTATACAGATGAATATGATGATGGTGGTAGTACCTAAAATGTATTTAATGTGCTTTGCATATACTAGAGAACACACACACACACACACACACATGCACACACTTTTTTTTCAGGAATCTTGATACATGAAGATTACATGTGTAAAATGGCTATAGCGCAGTGCCTAGTACAGAATACATACAAAATGGGTTTATCAGTCATGATTAGTGTTGGTAATCTCAGGTAGATGAGAGGACAGGCCCCTTCCCACATTCCACAATTTCTCTTCATCCTCCAGGGACTACCCATCTTCAGATAACTGTATTCTCTCTGGAATATTTCTACCACTACCTCTTCCTCACTACTCTCAAATGGCTTCCTTGTTTATCTTCATCCTTCTCACCACTCTACTACCTTATACCTTTTTCTCTTGCTTGCTTTTTTTTTTCATTTCTCCTGGTGTCAGACTCTAGTTAATTCATTCCCATACCAGCTATCTTATGTCTAAGTCTCTAGACAGTATAAATTAAATTTGGAAGTAGACGAAACCAAATAAAGTTAGCCATATATATGCTTATTTTAAGTTAAGTCTCCTGCATATTACCTGTATGACATAAAATTGTACATTTAAAAGACACATATAACAGGTTAAATTATTTGTTGTTTTGCAGTGCATATGTTCAAAAGACTGTTTTGGTTATATCACTGAATGTATTACTTATGTGAACATTTTCCCTATTACTTGAAGTGCAAAATGAATGGATCGATATGCAAATGATAAGCAAATCAAATGAATATGCATATTAACATTGTTTTGAAGAACACTTGCATTTTAATATAGGAAGAACTTTCACAGAAGCAAATACAAATTTTATTATTCTGATCACAAATTTAATCAAACAGCAATTACTATTACATTGCTTTTCAAAAATATGCCTAGTGGTTAACCACTAGAATATTCTCAGTTAACCTACAACTGTGTGACAGAATATCTCAGGAGACAAGGATTGGTTTAGTGAAAAGAACAGGAAACTTGCGATTCAGATATCTAAATTTGAAACTTGGTTATCCAATTTATTTCCTGTGTGAATCTAACATTTCTGATCAAGTTGCCTTTTCTGTATAATGAGAATAATTACACTTACTTCCTAGGATTATGAATATGAATGCCTGGTACATACATCTGTGTCTAACATGCCAGTTACAATTTTAGGTGTTTTTGGGGTACAATACACAAATCAAAATTTTCTGCTCTCTTGGAACATAGATTTTAATGGAAGACAAAGACAATAAACAAATAATGATAAAATAAATATATGGAAATAATATATATCAATGAAAACTTTTCAGGATGAAATGAGATCATCACTAATAACATCCAATGAATATCTCTATGTCCTTATCTTACAGCTCACTAATGAAATTCAATGGACATCTGTCTGTCTTTATCTTATAGATCTACTGGCAGAATTTTAATCAGTTAACACATCCTTCCCTACTGAAATACTTCCTTTGCTTGAATTCTGTGATATTTACTCTCTCTTTTTTGACACAGGATCTCACTCTGTTGCCCAGTCTAGAGTGCAGTAGCCAGTATCATCTCACTGCCACTTCCACCTTTCAGGTTCAAGTGATGCTCCTGCCTCAACTTCTTGAGTAGCTGAGACTAGAGGTGTACACCAACACACTTGGCTAATTTTTGTATTTTTAGTAGAGATGGGGTTTTATCATGTTGGCCAGGCTAGTCTGGAACTCCTGATCCACCTGTCTCAGCCTCCCAAAGTGCTCAGATGACAGGCATGAGCCACTGCACCTGGAATGATCTTTACTCTTTTGATTATCATTGTACCCCAAGGTCTTCTCAGTCTTCTTTGCTGACCTCCTTCTGACCTTCAAAATTGGAATTTTCTAGATTCAGTCCTAGGCTCTCTTATCTGTACTCCTTTCAAGGTGATCGTATCTAGAATCTTATCCTCTTAAATATCATGCATATTCTTATAAGAATGAAACATGTGTCTCTATTTCTGACCTCCTTTTCTGTCCCACAGATTCGTATGTACCTACTTTTTGAGCTAAAATCTTCAATTATATGTCTAACATATTCCTTAAACTTAACAAGTCCAAAACAGAACTATTGGTTACCAATGCCTCAAACCTCTTTTCTGCCTCAGTCTGTCCCAGCTCAGTAAATGGAACCATGTTTGATTCTGTTATATATACCTATAAGCTAAGAATCACCCCATTCTTCCCTATTACTCATCCTTCACAAACAATACATCAACAGGTCCTACCAAATCTATCTCCAAATGTATCTTAAATAGCTTACTGCTCTCTATCTCTGTTGTCTCTGCTCTGTAATAAACTACAACCATCTCTCACCCGTAATACTTCAAAAATGTCCCCTACCATTCCACTCTCCCTAGCAATCACAGTAACATTTGGGAAAATTGAGTCATAACATGTATAGTAGCCGGTTTACAAATATTGGCCCCAACAAATCCTGTTTCTCCATATTTGAACCTTATGTAGTCCCTTCCCACACAGAGCTTTGACTTGTCTATGACTTACTTTAACTAACATAATGTATCAAAAGTTACTTTATGCCAGTTTTGAGCCTAAGCCTTAAGAAAGCTTGTCAACTTCTGATTTGGAGCATCATGAGTGTCCATGTAAGAATTATGGCCACTATTTAAAAATATCCATGTATAAATATCATATGTATATCTATATATGTGAGTTTTACATATATATATGCAAAACTGTAAAACTTTTACATATATATGTGTATGTATATATATGTGTGTGAGAAGGCAAGCCCTGAGACTACATAGAGAGTAAAAGAGACTCAGCCATCTCAGCATCACAATCAGGTTTCCATATGAGTGCAGTCCCAACTGCTGTCTGAACACCATCACTTTAGAGACCCTCAACAAGACCACAGAGAATTTCTCGGCTCAGCCTACTTAACTCACAGAAACATGAGAGAGAATAATAAACAGTTTTTGTAAGTCATTATATCCACATAGCAATGAATAACCAAAACAGAAACTGATATTTGAAAGAGAGTCCTACTGAAACAAAAATATAAAATATATAGCATTAGCTTTGGAACTGGATAGCATACAGAAGCCAAGAAGGGCCTAAAGAAGATGGTTAATGAGGTCTGGAAGAAAAGTGAAGGGAAGCATTATCAGACGCTGAAGAAAAGGCTGTTTGTGTGACAGTGTGAAGTTTGACATTATCTCTTGCATTAACATGAAAAATAGAAAATATAGCCAATAGAAAATACAGCCAATGAACTTGTCTATTTAGCTAAGAGTCCGGCTTTTTAGATAGAAGTGCCTGTTTTGGTACTCCTATCCCTGTCTTACCCTTTTATGTTGGGTATGTGGGAGACAGATAACTTGTGTTCTTGGTTCACAGGTCTTTAGACCCATCTGTACCAATATATAATTTAGCTGATAAGATCTTGGACTTTATGCCTGATGCTTTAATGACTTAAGGCTTTGGGGTAGAAGGAAAGGACATTTTGCATGTGGAAGGGATGTGGATCACTTCGGGCCAGAAGACAGACTGTGTTAACTAGTCTTAATGATGATTCTTAATGAAGCCTGACTTCTGGTATCCATATCCTTACGCAGTCCCTTTTTCCACACTGACTCCGGACTGGTCTGAGACTTATTTTAACCAATATATACAATGGAGGTAATATGGTGCCAGTTCTAGGCCTATGCCTTAAGAAAGCCTGATAGCTTCCAATTTTGTGTTTTAGGGAGGCCTGAAGTCACCATTTAAAATGCCTAGTTACTTAGCTGGAGAGCCCATCTGGCAAGGTCACAGGGAAAAACAAATGGAAAGATGAGGTTCTGAGAGGAACCTCATAGAAATGGAGAGAGGTCAATTGTCCAGCTTCTGAACCAACACTCAAACAGCATAAGAGACTTAAAATTAGACTAAAGAACAGCGTAGCTGAAACAAGTCAATTCATAGAACAGTGAGAGATAATAAAATGGTGTTTTATTACCTATAGTTAATAATCATTTATTAAATATAATTGTTTTAAGCAATTATATTTTAGAGTAGTTTGCTATACAACAATAAAATGTGAAATGGCATGTCAAACATGTCACTCATTCACCAAAGATCAATGACTTCTCATTAACACATAGAATACCATCCAAAATCTAAAATCCATCCCATTATATTTAAGTTGCCACATAATACTTGTCCTTTCCTACCTATCCAACCTTATCTTTTACCATACTCCTCTCCATGCTATGATCCAGCCATATTTATCTCCTTTTTCTCCGTAGACCCCAACAAGCTTTTGTGCCATAGTCTTTGCACTTGTGGTTGCTTCATTCTTGAATTATTTCCCCTCATCTCTTAGCATAGTTGGTTCTCTCTTATTCTCTAGATCTTAGTTCAAATATTACTTGGACAGGTCTTTCTTGACTATGTTTTCTTTAGTAATGATACATCACATTTTCGAAGGTATTTCTTTTATAGCACTTAGAACAATGACATTGTTGCAATTATTTGTGTCTTTGGCACTGTCTCCATCTTAGAAAGTTTAAACACTATGACATTATCTTTTTCACTGCTGTGTGTCCTCACTCCTACACCTAGACAGATTTTTGGCATGTAATTAGCAGTAACATATCATTATCGAGAGAATGATTAACTAAAAGTTAAGAAATGGGTGTTATTTATAAAATATTTATTATGGTACCTAACTGCCCCCAGAAAACACTTTTATAAAATATGGAATTTATAATTATTTATTCAATTCTGCCTGTCTTGACTGATTAAGAATTCTTTGATGGTTAAAAAAACAACAACATGTATTTCTGACTAATTAATGCTCATTGGTCTTGGGTAACTAGAATGGTTGGTCATCCCATCTGCCCACATACTAACACTGCTTGAAGTTATATGTTGCCTGTTACTGAATTCTGACCAATGATCTAAAAAAAAAGAACTCATGTACCTCTTTTTCAGGCCTAACTCTTAAACATTTGCTATGCAACATCTTATTACTTCCCCAAATGGCAGTTGAACAGAGAAAACTCTGAAGACTAAGAGGAGGAAGAGTCTGAATTGCCAAATGATTAGCTGTAGTAGACTTTACCACCCACTTCACTTCAGCAAACCATACTGGACTGTGATCTGAGGAATAAATAAACTGTTATGGAATTCTCACAGCCAACATCATACATGCTGAAAGAAAGGATGATTTTCCACTAAGGTGAGAAATAAGACAAAGATGTTCACTCTTACCACTTCTATCCAACAATGTACTGGAATATCTAGCCAGGGCAACTAGTCAAGAAAATAAAATAAAAAGCATGTGGATTGAAAAGGATGAAATAGGTTGGTGTGGTGGCTCACGCCTACAATCCCAGCACTTTGGGAGGCTGAGGCGGGTGGATCACAAGGTCAGGAGATCAAGACCATCCTGGTCAACATGGTGAAACGCCACCTCTACTAAAAATACAAAAATTAGCTGGGCATGGTGGCACATGCCTGTAGTCCCAGCTACTTGGGAGGCTGAGGCAGGAGAATTGCTTGAACCCAGGAGGCGGAGGTTGTGGTGAGCCGAGATTGCACCATTGCACTCCAGCCTAAGCAACAAGACCGAAACTCCGTCTCAAAAAAAAAAAAAAAAGGATGAAGTAAACTTATCTCTATTTGCAGATGACATAATTTATGTGGAATATCTTAAGGCATCCACAAAAAAAACTAATAGAATTAATTAAGAATGAAAATGAAATTAAGAAAACATTTTATTTATAATTACATAAAAAATAAAATATTTAGGAATAAATTTATCAAAATAAGTGAAAGATCTTTACACCAAAATTACAAAACACCATTGAAAAAATTAAAGTTCTAACTAACTAAAAAGACAGCTGATGTTTATAGACTGCAAGACTTAATACTGTTAAGATAACAGTGCTCTTCAAATTTATCTACAAATTTCATGTAATCATTTTCAAAATCCCAGTTGCTTTTGCTTTTATTCCCCCAGAAATTGATAAGCTGACTCAAATTAATAGTGAATAAGTGAATGAATATTCAAAAACAGAACACATAATGTAACCAGCATCCAGAACATTATTTGCATCCCAGAATCCCTCTATGTGCTGCAATCTGATCACTTCCTTCCAAGAGTAGCCATTATACTGAAATGTAACAGGATAAATTAATTTTAGCTGTTTTTGTACTTTATAGAATAGAATCATGTTGTGTGTACTCTTTCAAGTTTGTATTCTTTCACATGATATTATATTTGAGAGTTTAATGTATATTGTTGTGCATATTTTCTGTCAGTTTCGTTTTACTACTATATAGTATTCCACTATATGAGTATACAACATGCAATACAGTGATCCTGGCCCTGGTCCCTTGACATATAGTTTTCGCAGGTCCTATTAACTTACTGGAATTGAATTCCTGCCCAAATTGCAGCCCAGTAGGTTTGTGGCTTCAGCCCCCACTGTTAGCTGTATGTTTCTATTCCATTTCTGGCCTGAAGAAAGATGATTATCAATCTTAAGAGATTATCAGTCTTATAAGTCATATTTGTACCACCTATGATTATGGGTTTAAAGCTGTAAGATGTAAACTTGTAAAACCAACTTGCTGGGGAGTTGATGGAGGGTGTAGCCTTTTCGATTTTATCATGAAGAAAGTCTCATTTGGTGCGAATAAAACTCAACTATAAACACGCATATATGTATTTTAAACCAAGAGATAATAGGTTGTTTAGAGTCATTGACAAGGTTTCTAGCTATAATTTAATAATATAGTATCATTTTAAAAGTATTTTTATTTAAATTATATTCTATATATGTTAAATGATGTAGATTTTTATCAAGATAGTGACATACAATTTTGTATTTAAGTAAGCTTTAAGTAAAATTTGGGCACAACGAGAAACATTAAATAATACTTTAGATGGTAAATGAACATTCCAAAAATTATTAAGGTGGTAAGCAAACGACTTAAGTTTGGGATACTTTTAATGAACCAGTTTGATAGCTCAACTTTTTCATGTTTTTATTTAGAAAACAAATTCCAGGTCTATAGTTACCTTTCTGATCAATGGGTGAGCCTACCTGCAGGAAATCTGCAGCTGTACTGCTTCTATTTATACATCATCCCTTCCCCTAATCTTCTTCATGGCAATCAGAGCTAATGAACTGCAACTGATCGCATAGGGTCATTGTGTTAACAATTCCATGGAGGAAAAACATTTTCAAAAAGATCCTTGGATCTAAGACATAATAAGACAATCCAAAAAACGTATACCAAATGATACAATTTCAGGCACAACATCAAGGAAATGTGATGCGAGTCTGAATCTTACTTATGGTTTAATCCATGAAGGGAAAATAGATATAAGCTCAGGTTCTACCATCAACCTATTGATACTTGCTTCTGTAGTATGTTCAGGATTCTGAAGGAAAACCTGGAATATTAGGACAGAATGTCATACTTATGGATGTGGGAAGTGCCAGAACTTGTGGTATGGGTTTGCCATCTTTGATTTAGAGAGTAATAAATAGTCCTGATCTTTAATGATCTGTGATATCAGAAAAAAATGCTTCACTGGAATGTTGCAGTCTAAGACAATATATACTTAAGGTAAATACAAAACAAATAAACTGTAACCTCATTCATTGTACCAAACGTGTTTATTGTGAAAAATCCACTTCTACTCAAGAGTAAAATAAAATGAAAATACTAGAAGACAAATGGGTTCATAAGGATGGAATACAAAAGGGATATGGCAGATATTTGGTAGTTTTTAGAGCAGTTTAATCTTTAAAATTAACAACACTAGAGAAAATATCTTTCCAGAAAAAAAAATTAAAAGTTGCCATAGTAACTAGCGCTAGAACCTCCACACAGACCAAATTTAGCAAAGCTATACTTACTTTTTAATTGTATAAACTATTCAGTTGAAAAAAGAAAAGTAAAATTTTTATTTTGCACCTACTATGTGCCAGGTGTTTCACAGTTTCCTCAGTAATCACCATGAGAATCCAGAAAAGAAGGAAGCATTAACTTCAGTTTTATTGATGAAAAACTTAAGGCTCAGAGTGGTCATTTACTTGCTTTGAATTACTCTAAAATTGGAGGGGCAGGGTTTTCTGAGTCTGTTTTCAACAGATTCTGAATAACTCTATTTGCTTCTTTAATAGACTACATTATTTTTCTGGAGGCTACGAGAAGACATTATTGCCATTTTGAAAGGCAAACTTGGCCCAGAGATCATCAGGGTCTTTTACACTAAAGAGATAGTATAATGTGGAAAGGGAAAGCTTCTTTTTCAACGATATTACTCACTGGAGAACTGGTGGACTGCCCAGTTCTTCCTGAGGACAGTCAGACTTATAAGAGAGGCAGTGGGACAATTTCTTGTCTTTTTCAAACATTATCCAAATACCTACTAAGTTTCCCTCAAATCAAATATTTTAAAATAAGACACATATCATAATTTCTATTCTAATTCTAGTTTACATGTTCTCTAATCTATTGAAGAAATGTTTACTTAGTGTCTACCCTGCATCAAGCACTGTGCTAGGAATTGTCTTAGGAATTGGAGAAAATCAGTCCAGAAAGATAATGCTTTATTCCTCCACACGGCCAACAATCCTTAACTCTACTTAGAGCAAACAAGACCACTGAAAACCCCTAGTCTTCCTTCTTCTCACAGCAAACCATTCCACAATTAGCCCAAATCTTTGTTCAGAAATCGAATCATCTGTACTCAAGAGAAATTCCAATATAAGCGTCTGAAATTTGGTTATCTGAGGATTTTTATCAGACAGGGAAAAAAAGCAAGCTGACTGAACACTACCAAAGAATTTGACCTCACTGGGAGTTAGATGATCTTTCTCATTTTAAGATGCCTTAAAGAATCAGTGAGAGAACAATTGAATTGTAGTATGTGAGCTCTGGAGGCCTGCAATTGGCCCTAACAGCCATAGAGGATGGGGAAATCCCACTGACCTAGTTTGCTACAGACTCATAATACTGGGGATTAACTAAGACATTGCTTATGTGTTGACAGGATGAGGTGAATTGGGTTCCAGCCTAGTTCTCACAAGGCATTAAGGACAGAAATGTCTTCAACAACTATCCACAAATCATGGAATAAAATCCAAACTTCCTAGACCAACTTTCAGCATCAAATCACTGGCCCTCTTCCAATCTCTTGTTATTACCCAGTATAAACCTGCCTAACAAGTAGGACAAACAGGTATCTGTGAGCATGGATAAGTTTCTTTTTCTATATTTTTTAAACCCCTCTGAGCTTCCGTTTCCTTATTTGCAAGATTGGAATGGTATTAGTATTTCGCCTCTAGACGTTCCTGGATAATTAAATAAGTTAACATATACAAAACCTGAGAAGTAGCAGACGATGCTACCACCACTTCCAATCATACCACTTTTGGTAACAGCTAGACTCACTGCTCAGCATTAAGTTTACTAAAGGCAAAAACATCCACTGAAAGACCCTGTCTTCTATCTTCATGAAGCAAACTATTTCCCAGTTAACCCAAATCTTTGTTCAGAAGTTGAATTATTTGCACTCAAGGGGAATCCCAGTGTGAGCCAGTTTGAAATTCAGTCACTTATGGGCCTCTGCATGATTTATACATTCCCATTCCCATGTCTGTCTCTGCCTAAAACATCTTCTTCATTCTTCATTGCTGAGGCAAGTTCAAACCGCATATTAAAGCCTAGTATAAATCCTACCCACCCATGAATAATGAACTGCTCTCTGCCCCTCACAGTGATTCTTTTATTGTGAAATACCACTTACTGTGACACTCATCACATATTTCTATTATATTTTTGTGCAAAAAGCTTCTCTCATTGAGAAGACTTAGCTCTGTGAGGGCAGTTGCTAAACTGTCTACTTTATTTTTAAATCTCTCTAAGTATCTACCCAGCACAATTCATATCTAGAAGGTGCTAGGAAATAATTGTTGGTTGACCGATTCAAACGGAGGACAGGAAGCCTTGCGGTTCCATGATTGTGTCAGATGATGGGCTCAGAGGATTAAGCCTTTAAAACTACTAGAGACGCTTATTCATGAGGCCTGAGCTTCAACCAGCCAATCATGTTTCTGTCCCATGTTAACTGCTACTGGCATAAACAGAGCATTTGGTCATGGAATTTGAATCTCACACTTGGATTTAACATCAAGTATTATACAGGCTAGCATCTGTCTCTGTTCAAAAAATGCGACTCCCATTTTGCTTCATGAACAAGGTTTTGGTATCAAAGTGATAACTGAGAATAATGAATGCAGCTCCTTACTGTATTTATTGACAGAATTGCTATTGTAATGTGAACAATAGCTAAAAAATGAAATGCCTTGTTCCTTACTTAAACAGCAGACAGACATGAGACAGTGTAGCTACATAGTAAAAAATCTGAAGAGGAGAATATCATTTTCCCCTTATCTCTGTGGCATTCAACTCTCCCATATTTCTAGAAGCAAACAATTCCCTTGTTTGGGTTATAAAAACAAGAAACATTTTCTCCTGTAATTACAACACGCAGCTCTTCCAAGGCGGTCACTCCTTGCTAGTTAAGAAAGGCACGGTTCATACTGCAGAGGAATTATGCATGAGTTAGGGCTAGGAGTTACACTTGGGTAAAATCCTCAATTACTGTAGCTTCATTAATACATTCTTGGTGTCTTACTGCTGAGTGACTGTTCTGAATAAATTGTGCTCTCATGCATGCACTCAAAGAAATGACAAAATTCTGAATGAATTAGCAGTCAGCATCCAGGAGAGATTCTTCAGGTCATAGTTATTCAGAACTTCCTTTATTTGTCACAATGGGAAGAAGAGAAACGTGGGAATTTCATAGAACCACAGAATCTCAGAGTTAGAACAGGGCCTAGTGATCATCAAGTCACCCCCTCCCCAGATCCTCCTCCATCTAATGTGTAAATCCTCTGTAAAACAATTCCTACGAAATGGTCACAGAGAGTTGCATAAACAATTCCAATTGCAAAGATCTTACTAACATCTCCTGACACATTCCTTTTCAAAGTTATTTATGCTTCACTCATTACAGTTATTTATGCTTAACTAAAATCTGCCTTCTCATAGGTCCTGATTGTCCTCTCTAGGGCCACAGAAAGTCATTCTAATCCTTCTTCAAAATAACAGTCTTTTCAATATTTAAAGGGATGTCACATATTTCACAATGCCAAGGAGACTGAAGGGCTGCAAAAGGTCATGGCACTTCTACATTGGGAAAGCTACTGGGAATAAGGACAGTTGGGTCCCATTAGCATGGAAGAGAAGAAGATATGCGGGTAATCAGCCACCAGCTTCACTGGCCTCCTTGTGAGGAAAGGCTCCCTGCAGATGGCTCTGTCATCCATCAGGTGTTCAAGCTATACACTACCACTTTGTCACCTTTCACATACAATCCATTACCTGTCCGAAATATATCTTGAATATATTCACTTATTTTCAACTTTACTGCTACTTATCCTAGTCTAGGCTATTATCCTCCATTATCTAAGCTCATTTTAATTTTCTCATGGCTAGTCACCTCACTTCCATGCTTGTCAGTCTGTATTCTAAACTGAAAATCAGATCACATTCCACCCTTGCTTCAAACCCTTCAAAGGCTTCCTGCTCCTCTTAGGTCTGAGAGGAAAGTCCCTAACACAACTTTCAAGGCTCTGCCTCTCCTAGTGTCTACCTTTTCTCAGCCTCCTTCTGCCTCTACTCTATACTAGCCTTGCTCCAGTTCTTCCTGGATAGGAAAAGAGTAAAGAAAATAAATTTGAGAAGGAGGCTGAAAAAGAACAGTCATTGAGGAAGTAAAAGAACCAAAAGTATGTTTTGTCACAAGTCAAAGGAAGAGATCATTTCTACAGGAGAGGAGTGTCAACAAATTCAAAGGCTGAAAGAAGGTCAAAGTAAGATGAAGTTTGCCACCTTTGAAACTATTGGTAATTTTAATCAAAATAAGTTTCTGGGAAAAAAAAGTTAGAGACACAGACAGATTACAATGAGATGAAGCATATATAGAAAGGGAGAAAGCAGAGTGAGAAAAGTACGAAGTATCTAGAAGCAGAGGCTAAGTTGAAATAGAAAATCTTTGTTTCTTTTTTAAATGGGAAGGTCCTATCAGGATTGAAGATATTAAAGAAACAATAAAGGAGTTAACTGATTAAACAGTTCCAGAGGAGATGAGGTAAGATCAAGGCAGCACATGATTATGCAAAATAGCTGGCACAGTGAGTCCTCAGTGAGTAATTTGAATATATGAAGAAGTAGTACTGATTTTTTTAGTGAACTGGAAATGTTTTAAAGGTAGAGGAGGAATCAGTCTATGGAGAAGAGAAGGAATTCTTATGTCTAAGTACGTAATATACTATGGATTTCAGTAAGTTTTCTGTGAAATGTAAGTAAATGTTTTAAACATTTTTAGTAAGTGTACTTTTAGTAGTAAATGGTATGTATTTAACATATTTTTCATACTTTATTCATTCTCTATTGTAAAAATTATTCCCGATTTGCTATGCCTCCCCATCTACTCCACAGTTATATATTCATCTCAACATGGATAAATTACACTCTAATTTGGATGCTGTTCTTTCACATTTTGTCTTAAAGGAAGAACGAAGACCTTTGGCCTGTTGTTTGAATCTGTACCTTGACATCTTGTTATTTCAATTCTAAAGTTTGTACCAAAAAAATATGCTGTTATTCACCTAATATTCATAGCCACTCTTTTTCTTTTTCTTTTTTTTCTGTCTGAGAGCCATTTTTATTGTATTTACCTGTTCATATACAAGATCATTAGGCTGCTTTTCTTCACATGGGCTGGGGGTTTGCACATGTTCATATACACCCTGCTTCCATCCATCATGTCTCTAAAAATGCCACTGAGCCCAAACTGGGAAAAGAAGTAGACTGCTTTAGAGGCAGTGGCATAAGCCAGGCATTTTTCACTTACGAGAATCCTGGCATTAGTGTGTATGTATATATAAATATTATTACACTTTATTATTCTTTTTCTTTTGAGACAAGGTTTTACTCTCCATTACCCAGGCTGGAGTATAGCAGTGCAATCAAAGCTCACTGTAGCCTCAACCTCCCAGACTCAAGCTATCTACCTTCTTTAGCCTCCTGAGAAACTAGGACCACAGGTGTATGCCATCATAGCTGGCTAATTTTTGCATTTTGTGTAGAGAGGAGGTTTCTCCATGCTTCCCAAGCTAGTCATGAACTCTTGAGCTCAAGTGATCCACCTCCCACAGCCTCTCAAAATGCTGGGATTACAGGCATGAGCCACGATGCACAGTAACTTTAAATTTTTTTTTTTTTAATTTGTATATCCCTAAGGGCCAAGTTTAGAAATAGCAGTAGGTTTATGGTTGCCCAGAAAAGAAAATGTGTTCCTTCTATTAACAAGTAGAAAAGTGCAAGTTTGATTTTTTTAAAAAATTAAGTTATAAAAAGTGCAACTTCTGATAGAAGCACCTATGGCTTTAAAGAGGGTGGAAATCTGGGAAGATGGTGGAGTGAGATTTTCTTTCAAACAACGGCTCTAAAATCGTACATTTGTCAAAGATTTGGTTAAAATAAGGCACTGTGGACCTTACCAGAACTCTCTTCTTATCAAAAGGGACGAATTAAGAAACTTCCCAATTGTCTCATAATATCTTATTTCTACTTAAGGGTAATCTCTATGACAGCAGTTACTATCTTTTCTCTTTAGACTCCCAAACTCCTGGCACATGGCAGGACATTTTGCGAATTAATTAATACATAAGACAAGCTCTCAAACAAAAGAAAGCATTAGTTGTCTTTTTAATAAAAATATATTATACACATTTTAAAACTAACATTGTGGGAAATAGTAGAAAGAGGAGATGAAGCAGATAACCTAGGTCTAAATTGCATTTCAGGCACTTATTGTTTAGCTATATAACTTTGGTCAAGATGCTTAGTCTTTTTATATCTTCGTTTACACATCTACAAAATGGGTTAATACAACATACTTCATAGGACTACTGAAGGGACTAAAGAGCCAGATATAAACCATTTAGCATAATTCTTGCAACCCAGTAGGTATTAAATAAATGTTTCTTCAATTCTACTTCTTCTCCTGAAAAAGTATAAAATGTAATTTGTTGCTCTTAAAGAAATACAACCCAATAGGAGGATATACATATATAAAAGTACAACTTATACTGAAAAAATCAAGATACATTATAAGAAACATATTAAAATGCAAGTAATGATAGAAGGTCAAAGCGAAGAATGCTAGATGATAATGAATTTGTGGAAATAACAAGTAGTAAACACAGGAGAATATAAAGAAGCAATATAAAGCAACTATTTTCCTCTTTTCTATCTTTCCATTCTTCTATAAACTGTGACACTTGTAGCAAAATATCTCTGATCTCTTCATTTTCCTTAGCACCATATAATTTAACATCCACTACTGATAATAACAGTCATGAATCAGCACACTCAAAGAGAAGTAGAGGTAAGGTTAAAAAAAAAGTCAACTGTTTCATTTTCCTCTTAGAAAAGTGCAAATTGCTATTCAAAATTCAAGACTTAGGTCAAAGGTCACCTCCTCTATGCAGCCTCTCCGACTTCTTGAACAAAGCCTTCTCTATGCTTCCTTCCTTGTACGGTGTCCTTCACATTATTGTTACAACAGCCATACATTGTAATCTTAACAGGCTGGTAGCCCTTCAGCAGCAGAAACTGATTATATCAATCTTCACATCCCCAGGACATAGCACAATGTTTTACATATAACCAGAAATCAACAAACATTTGTTGAATGAACAAATGAATAAATTTCAACCTCTTTGAATTAAAAAAAAAATTATTGTCTTGCTCATAAGCTAGCACTAAATGATATGTCTCCTTGCCTTCATAATTGTTTCACATACGTTAATTATATTTCTACAATAATATTGTAAACTCCTCAGGTGTGGCCCATAATCTATGTGTCTTTGTTTCTGTCACCACCTCAATCCTACTCCCAGTGGGGACAAGCACAATAGCAGAGAATGTTCATTAAATTTTTTCTGATTGACTTATCCTTAGAAAGTAATTTTCTGACAGTGAAGCTAGGGCTTCATTTGTAGGTAGAATGCATTTTATGTATATGGACTGGAATTTTCTATTTTTGAAAATAAAAAGCTATATTAATGGTGACTTTCATTTACACCATTAATCAAATTCCCCTCCACCTCCTGTCAAAAAGCCATCTCATGTGTATACTATACTTCTAAGTTGACTGGTAAAGAAATTCATCAATGAATCACATAATGGTGTCTGTGAAATAATCAAAAAAGACACCTGTGTTAGTAGTAACGCACATAGGTAGACCAAACTCTGTCTTCTTTTCATTGCCAGTTTACTGGCAGCTTGGTAAAGTATCTAATGTTTTAGAATATTGTGCATTAGTATCTAATCCAGAACATTTAACAAAAGATGCAAAAGTCAAGCAAGAAAAATGAAAACACCGAAAATAAGAGAATTCCCAAAGCCAAGTGGGAATTGGGTTATCCATGAAAATAAGTGAGGAGGGGTAATAAATAAATACTAAGAATGAAAAAGAAAACCATTAGCTTTGAGTTAAAAAGAGCATTCACTTATTTATTCATCCAGTAAATATTTACTGAACACCTACTATGTGTTCATGCACTATATCATGTGCTAGAGGGACTTTTAAGGAGCTCACAATTAATTAGAGTAAAACAAAGAAGTAAACAACCACAATACAGTATGAGAAACACCACTAAAACAGTACTTGGTAGCAGTACAAGTTACTATAGGAACAAAAAAGGACCCTTCTCATGTTTGAGCGTCAGGGAACAATTTCCAGTGGTAGTCACAAAAGCTGAGAGATAAAAGAACTGGCTTCATAAAGGAGATCAGGTGAGGAAACAGAAAGAGGGATCAGCATGTGAAAAAGAATCTTGGTTTGCTCATGGGCCTGAGAGAAGTTTGTAGAAATAGCAGTAGGTTTATAGTTGCTAGATTGGTATGGCTAGATTCAGATCCAAGCTTTGTCACCAGCTGTGTGACTTCTGACAATACTGACCCTTTCTGAATCGTGATTTCCTATCATTTGAATATTTCATATTCATACTACTGGCATAGTAACTGTAACCTAGAGGAAGTTTAAGAGATATTAGTTCTAAATGGTATTGCCTAGGTTTTCTTCTAGGATTTTCTTCTATGGTTTTAGGCTAAAACACCAAAAGCAATGGCAACAAAAGCCAAAAATGACAAATGGGATCTAATTAAACTAAAGAGCATCTACACAGCAAAAGAAACTATCATCAGAATGAAGAGGCAACTTACAGAATGGAAGAAAATTTTTGCAATCTATCCATCTGACAAAGGGCTAATATCCAGAATCTACAAGGAACTTAAACAAATTTACAAGAAAAAAAAAAAAAAAAACCCCATCAAAAAGTGGGAGAGGGATATGAACAGACACTTCTCAAAAGAAGACATTTACACAGCCAATGAACATATTAAGAAAAACTCCTCATCACTGATCATTAGAGAAATGCAAAGCAAAAACACAGTGAGGTACCATTTCATCTCAGTTAGAAAAGCAATCATTAAAATGTCAGTAAACAGATGCTGGAGAAGATGTGGAGAAACAGGAATGCTTTTACCTGTTGGTGGGAATGTAAATTAGTTCAACCACTGTGGAAGACAGTGCAGTGATTCCTTAAGGATCTAGAACCAGAAATACCATTTGACCCAGCAATCCTATTACTGTGTGTATGCCCAAAGGATTATAAATCATTCTATTTTAAAGATACATGCACACGTATGTTTATTGCAGCACTATTCACAATAGCAAAGACTTGGAACCCACCTAGATGCCCATCAACTGTAGACTGGATAAAGGAAATGTGGTGCATATATATACATACATATATGTATGTGTGTGTGTGTGTGTGTGTGTGTGTATATATATATATATATATATATATAAAATGAAATATTATGCAGCCATATAAAAGATGAGTTCATGTCCTTTGCAGGGACATGGAAGAATGTGGAAACCATTATTCCCAGCCAACTAACACAAGAACAGAAAACCAAACACCACACGTTCTCACTCATAAGCGGGAGTTGACTGATGAGAACACATGGACACAGGGAGGGGAACATCCCACAGTGGGGCCTGTCAGGGGATAGGGGGTTAGGGGAGGGATAGCATTAGGAGAAATACCTAATGTAGATGAAGGGTTGATGGGTGCAGCAAACCACCATGGCACGTATATACCTATGTAACAAACCTGCATGTTCTGCACATGTTCCCAGAAATTAAAGTATAAATCAATATCATGAAAATGGCCATATTGCCCAAAGTAATTTATAAATTCAATGTTATCCCCATCAAGCTACCAAAGACCTTATTCACAGAACTGGAAAAAACCACCTTAAACTTCATATGGAACCAAAAGAGAGCCCACATAGCCAAGACAAACCTAAGCAAAAAGAACAAAGCTGGAGGCATCACACTACCTGACTTCAAACTATACTACAAGGCTACAGTAATCAAAACAGGATGGTACTGGTACCAAAACAGAGATATAAACCAATAGAACATAACAGAGGCCTTGGAGGCAACACCACATATCTACAACCATCTGATCTTTGACAAACCTGACAAAAACAAGCAATGGGAGTGGATTCCCTGTTTAATAAATGGTGTTGGGAAAAATGGCTAGCCATGTGCAGAAAGCAGAAACTGGACCCCTTCCTGACACCTTACACTAAAATTAACTCCAGATGGATTAAAGACTTAAACATAAGACCTAACACCATAAAAACCCTAGGAGAAAACCTAAGCAAAACCATTCAGGACATAGGCAACAGATGGGGAGAAATAGGAACACTTTTACATTGTTGGTGGAAGTGTAAATTAGTTTGACCATTGTGGAAGACAGTGTGGCAATTCCTCAAGGACCTAGAAATAGAATTTCCATTTAACCCAGCAATCCCATTACTGGGAATATACCCAAAGGATTATAAATCATTCTATTATAAATACACATGCATATATATGTTCATTTTGGCACTGTTTACAATAGCAAAGAACTGGAACCAACCCAAATTCCCATTGATGATAGACTGGACAAGGAAAATGTGGCACATATACACCATGGAATAGCATGCAGCCATAAGAAACCATGAGTTGTGTCCTTTGTAGAGACATGGATGAACCTGGAAACCATCATTCTCAGCAAACTGACACAAGAACAGAAAATCAAACATCGCTTGTTCTCATTCATAGGCAGATGTTAAACAATGAAAACACATGGACACAGGGAGCGGAGTATCACACACTGGGGTCTGTCGGGGGAAGGGCTAGGGGAGGCACAGCTGGGGGTGGGGCGGTTGGGGAGAGATAACATGGGGACAAATGCCAGATACAGGTGACTGGGGGATAGATGCAGCCAAGCACTTTGCCATGTATGTACCTATGCAACAATCCTGCATGATCTGCACATGCACCCCAGAACCTAAAGTATAATAAAAAAAATTTAAAAAAAATAGAAAAAGAGATATTAGTTCTATTCTGCTTCCCTCCTACCAACTCTGCTTATCCTTGTCTTCCCAAAGGAATTTATTAGCCAATTCACATGGGCTCAGGATTCACCTGACCAATGAAATAGCTGTATCTATTTAATGTAGATCCTTTTATCACAATTTAAAGCTGACCTTTAATTGTTCAGCCCCAGCTGTTTACATGGCTGCAAAAGTTCACAATTCCATTTTTAAAAAGCCTGCAGTCTAATGGATTGTCCAGTTTCATTCTTCTAATAGCTTCTGACCCAGTGCCAGCTCTTGCCATTTAGACCTTTACTATGGCTGCCCTTGCCATCTGAAATTCCCTATTTGAGGAAGTTTGACAGTTTTTCTGGATAACCCTCTCTATCTTCTCTTCCTTCACAATGTTTTCTTGGTTAAGTGAGTGTCTCAGGTGGGCTTTTCCTTATCATCTAACATATATTAATTTGTTGTGGAAAATGGAAACCATCTATCTACATTGATAACAGTATGAGTTTGTTTCTTATTCTTTAATCCATTTCTTCCTTTACTCCCTCATTAAACCAACATGTATACTGAACAAACAACATGCTTATTTAAAATACACTTAAAGAAACCAGGCACTATTTCTTTGCAAAGAACAAGGCAACATGCTAGCACCAAATGGGCATCTATGGAAGAAAAAGGCATGCAAGGAGCTTAGAGTCTGATGAAGAGATAAAACAGAAAGATAAATAAGGTTAACAAAATAAAAGAAATGGCTATGGTCAAAGAAATAAAGCAATTCTGAAAGTTCAAATAAAAGAGCCTGGGATTTGCAGTGCACTGAGGACCCAGTATAAAGCCCAGTTGAATTGTTTTCTGCAGCCTTGGACCAGTTGCTTAACCTTTCTGAGTAACTCCGTATTTAAAATGGATACAGCTCCATGTTTGTATGGTTTAAGTTTTTAAAAAATATTTTTGGTAAAGATTCAGTGAAATAAAATACATGGAATTTCTTTATAAACTGCATACTTTGAGCTAATTTTAATGAAACAGAGTACTACCTGGGAAGAGATACTTTCTTCAGAACAGTGGAGAGCAATGTATTGGACAGGTTAGCATGCTTCTACACAACCTTATTAATGACTAGTGGACATGGGATGCAGCTCAATTCTCTAACTACATGTTTGGTTTTATGTACCCAGTATTTTGAAAAGAGAATCTGAAAACCTTTAGGAGGGATGTGTGCTTCCCAGTTTATTTAGTCCTCACCTATTTGCCTTCTAACCAGGTAAAAATTCATTGAAGTTCTCAGATACTTGCAAAGAAGCCTTAGATCTACTACACATGTCTATCTAGGAAAAAGTCAACTCTGTTCTCAGTCTGAGAACACGCAGAACCTATACATACACTTCTAAGGATCAGCCTGGATCAATCTCCTGGTCCTTCTTCTAAATGTTCTTCTTTGGCCACACATAGCTTTACTGTTTTCTTTGTTGGAGTCTATGTCAAATATATATTTCTCTTTTCTTCACTGTCTCCTTCCTTCTACCCTCTCAGTCTTCATTGCCATTATATTTGCACCCACTGTGTTCTTTATAAACTTTATAAGTTCAATAATTTTAAATAAGGAACTGCGGGTTTTTCTGAACAATATTCATTCCACCTCAAGTCTGCAAACATACGTATAATATTCTGGCTAGATTCTAGCATATAAACAAGTAATTGTAGAGCAACATGGCAGTATAACAATAGAGATTCAACTAATTGTTTTGAATCATGGAAAAGGGAGCCATTTATACTACGAAGGAAGGCTGGGAAAGCTTTACAGAGGAATAGACAGTATTTGAGGCAGCCCATGAACTGTGAGAAAATTTTCTCTAAATGAGAAAGAAAAGACAGTATTTTTAGGTAGAAGAGATAGCTTAAGCAAAGGCACGGAGATCTGAAAATTCATAGGCGTTAGGGGAGTGAATTATTTATAATTCCTGGTACACAGGAATAATATACCAAGACAGAGTAATATATTACATTAGGGCTACACAAAGAAAAATCTGACTAAAGATCTCTAAAACGGGCTTGACAGTGGCCAGAGGTACCCTGCTTAGGATTCCATTCATAACAAATAAATAAAAGGTATTCTCCAATATGAAGCAACTACATATAACGTAAAATTGTCCAGCCCAAACACAGACGATGGCCATGGTAGGACCACTCCTGACTCTTGCTCTACCCATAGCACACACTGCTAATCCATCAAAACATTTGTCTTACTAAGTCTGGATACGGTCTCGGAATCCTTCCCAATAGAGATTTCTATAAAGCCTATAACTACTGAAATGAAACATATTTTCAACACTGTTATAGGTTATGCATTGAGAGTGAGTTACCCGAAAAGATATATTAATAAGCCAGTAAAAATTATTTCATTATACCTCATATTTAAATATGCAGAACCCAGGAATGCATTTCTGCTGTATTTACCTTGGATTATGTCTATCAGTGACTCAGAGTGGCTCTGTGCTTTGGGTCAGAGAGTTTGGACACTAAACACATGAGAGAAAAAAGCCAGTTTCAATCACACCAAATTCTAAATGTAGCCAAAAACCACCTAATTAACTGCAGATTTTCAAAGGTGACAGTATTGATTTTAAATTAATTTTAAAAATCATCTCATATTGCTTAACAAAAGCAATTTAACAACAAAAAATAGCATGGACAGGCTGCATAGAAGGCCTCCAAATCAACCTGCAAAGCTCTTATAACATATACGTGAATTAGCCATCAAAGCTGAAAATGCTTGGGAAAAAAAATCCACTTTTACAAGTTGATTAAATTATTTCCTTCATAAGCATAAACAGTTTAGAGAAGAAAAACCCAAGACTGATTGCTCAGGCTCTCCAGGGTAAAAGAAACAAACACATTTTTAAAATCTTCAGCTTTGCAAGGTATCCTTTGCCAAACCCCTAAGGAGCAACCTTAGAATCTGCTACAGGCTGCAGCAGCTGCCTGCCCACTTTCTCAGCAGCAAGAAATATGCTAAGCAGTGATTATCAACAGGGAAGAGGATCAAAAGGTTGAGGGAATGATTAAGCCAGATACCACTTCTTCTAAAAACCAATTTTCTATAGAGGTTGTAAATGATGGAAGCCAGGGTAATCTCAAATTTCAATCAATTGCATGTGAAACACATCTATTCTGTGCTCCTTCTGTGGGATCTCCCGCTAATGTAGTCTTCTGACAACAGAAGCAGCATCAAAGCCAAGGTGATCTGCTGCCACAGCCTGACCAAATATATGTCTGTCCTTTCGAAACTATAAAAAAAAAAAAGAAAGAAAAAACGAAAACACCACAACCCACAAACCCACGGGAGGAGACCAAAGCCAAAGCCAAACAGATTCTCAGTCTTTCATGCAAAAAGCTTGATGTAAGATTTCACTTGCAAGTTATCATTGGTACAAGCAATGTTACACTGAGGAAAGGAAAGGCAATGCCATTCAGAATAGAATCAGAGTGCGAGGAGGTGTGAGATGTAGAATGGAAATCGCTCTAATTCTGCAGATGCTAGGTAGAGTTTTTGTCTTGCTACTTACTGGGTATTTGAGCCTGGAAGCACTGCTAACTTCACTTAACCACACTGTTCTTATTGGGGTGAATGAAATCCATTTCTTGCTCTATTTACAGGGTACTTAGAAGGGAGGGAAGATTATAATAATTGAAGACACAACTTACCTCATATTGTCTCATTTAACCTTCATTATAATGAAGTAGTTACACAGTAGTTATTATACCATTTTTTTGAAAAAAGTGAAGAAACTTTTAAAAAGTGAAGAAACCAGAGAGGTTGTGACATGTCTAATGTGACAGCTGATAAGTGGCAGAACAAGAGTTCAAGTCTTGATTTGAAAGTTAACGTTCTTTCCACTGTTATATCTATCTTTCAGACTGTAAGGTTTTTACAGGCAAGGGGCCATAGTTGCCTTTTTGTTGTATGCCTTGTACACGTTCATTACACAAGTAGGTATGCAGTAAAGATTTTATGAATAAATAATGTCTTTAAGTACATAAACTGGTTCAGCTCAGTTTAGTAAGTTAACATTGTTTGAGTATATTTTATTGTCAGACACCTTGTTTCTAGTTAAGAGCTAGGGATTCAAAGATAAATAACAGTCATTTCCTGCCCTCAAGGGAGTCACAGTATAGTGAGAGACACATAAAGAAACAAAATCAACCTTCTACTCTAAGTTTTAGTTGTATCTTCTGAGATTTCAGAGAATTCATAAACTCCTATTTGAACACGTGCTGAAAGTCTCTGCTAGCCGTGGGCCCCACCCAGAGTGGGAGCACGGACTCCTTTTGCTTGTTGCAGAGAATGAGCCACGGTAAACAGAGAGAGTTGTCTTCACTTCCCACTTTGGGACTTCCAGGTAAGTAATCTTTGAGTCTCAAGGTTCAAGGTTTGGAAGGTATGAGGACCCAAATACTCACCATACTTCTAAAGCTAGCTTTTCTGTCTCTAGTTATCCTTACTTTTTTAAGGTTAAACATCAGCAACATTATTAGAACAAAGAAGAGATTTGAACAAAGTCAAAACTTAGAAAGGATTCAAAATTCAGCGAATTAGAAAACAAGGCGAAGCACAGAGTAATAATAATATGGCCACTTAGTAGAAAGAAGGGTAGGTGTCTCCAGGACTAACAGGGGAGACTCTTACACTGACAAACCCTGAGAATGTAAATGCATCAAGAGTACAAGAGTAAACACAGACAAAATTGTCAAGACCTTGTTTAATAATAATTATGGAAGGAAGCATGTAACTATCGTGGCGACTGAAGATTTGCTAGGCTTACAGAGACGGGATGTTTTATTAGGTCTCCTCCTGACCTAGACAGAGTAACGAGTAAGGCCATTACGTCTCCTCTTACTCAAATTCCAGGCTCACCAATAAATTTGCAGTAGCAGAAAACATTTTAAATAAGCAAATAAGCCTTTTTAAACATATGCATTTTCTTAAACACATGCCCTTTGCTCTATTCAGTCAGCAAGGTCATTCTGCATTCATTGCTTCAAGTAAGAAATAGCTCCAAAACAAACAAACTGGGATTTAATTTTTGGCTTTTGAGTTTTGAAAGTCTATTTCTTAACCAGAGAAACAGAAATACCTCCCTGTAGATTTGGGGGAATATAGGATGAGAAATGACAATTTTCCCAACTCTATGACTAAAAATCCCCTAGGCTAGGAGGCAGTTGACTTTTGAAAGGAAACAGGAGTGCGTAGATGTTGTAAACACCCGATGAGGCAGAAACTTCTCAGTCTCAGCATAATGATGAGTTGAACAGACACAGACCTCCGACATAGACTTGTATGAATCATTTGCAGAAGAGATCTGTAGCTCAGGGAGGTTGCCAGCATCTCAGATAAAACAAATGACTACAAAGGTCATTTACCAGGAAAACTTGATAACAAAGTAAAATTTACTAGCAAAATTTATCAGCAAGGTGCTGGGCATATGGTACAAGCAAATAATTATTGAATAACTGGATAGAGTATTATCTAACTATACTATGAGCTTTCAAATTCTAGACCTGGAGACCAGGCTTTGACAAGAGTGACTAAACTATGTCAAGCTAGCATATGGTTCATACACCCTAAAAGATGCGATATGAAAAAAAATTAAGAATCTATAACAAATGTTATCAATGAAGAACACGGCAGAGTAAAATGTACATTTAGGTTTCTTACAGCTGCTGCAAGATCACTATTTCTCTGCATCTGGCTTCTTTCTAATCTGTCCAAAATGATGTCATATGGAATTGAACATACAAGTCACTGATAGCATTCTTTTTTCTTTTCTGGGCTTTAGAGGCTGGAAATAACCATTATGTGGTAGCTACTGAGTGATCTGTGGTGATATGGTGCTTCCTGTTTAATAAGAGGCTTGCCTGAATTTTAGAATTTCAAATACAGCAGGCAGTACCTAACAGATAGCTGGATACAATGGCTGAGCCTTTTAGTGCCTTCACGTGTCATGGGCAAGATGACAAAGTTAAGTTAAGATAGTTCTGTTTAATGACATTTTTAAAATCAGTGTGGCTCTGGCAATCTCGGAAAGGTTGAACCTTATATAATCAAAGTGAACAAAAGCTTCTCCCTCCTCAATTCGAACTAACTCAGTTTTGGAATCTACAAATATTACATATTTTATGCATCTGATGGACAGCCTAAGCATATTGAAAAGATGATATATAAATCAAAAGATACATTAAAGGCTCCTGACAAAACTGCCACTAAGAGAAACTCTACAATAAGTCATTCTGTATAACGATCTTCTCCATTTCTCACTTCTAGACTATACTCTCTGAGGAAAGGGGCTGTCTCTTCTCAACTCTTGACCTTCAGAGCTCAGCACCAGCCCTGGGTTGGTAGATGCCAAGTAGGCAGTGGTTATAATAAATCTAAATAACCAACAACTAACTTATGCAATTTGTGAATTTAAATTAGGTATTTCAGGGTTTTCCTAAAGTAGAATACTCAGTGTATTTTGGAATATTCCCTTCCGTTTGGCAGAAAATGTTTTTGGAAAAATGCCAGTGGAGATGTATGTGTCAGCACAAAGATGGAAGTACTCAATTCCACTGACTTCCTGGTTTATTGTGTGGGTTTTTGAAAACGTAAAAGGATAACCCATGAAGCTGAGAAACACACTAAATAGAGCAGGTTTTGATGAAAATATATTAAGTTCAAGGTTGCATATGCAAAGCATTGAATAAATATATGCCATCAAGGTAGACATATAGATTTGTGTGTCATTAGCATCATTTTATGCATAATATAAGTGAATTACATCACTCAAAGAGAATAGATGAAGTGTATCTAGCCCTGGGAAGAGTGATATTTTAACAGTAAGTGGATAAAGAGGAGCCTGTGAAGCAGGATGAGAACAATTAGAAATGTCAGAGGTTAAATTGAAAAACACTCTTCCTCTAATTTTCTTTCCAGCAAGGTTCTGTTCTTCAAGCTTAAAAAGTGACCTAGAGGAAGAGAAGACTAAGATATTCCAATGGGCTTTTCGAATAGGTCTGTTATGGTTCCCTTCCTCCCAGATTAGTAGGATAATGAAAGACTGACATAAGAATGCTTTTTTTCTTAAGGGAAAAACACCTATTTTAATATTATTCCTATTGATCACTTCTGAATCACTCTCCAAGTAACTCACAATAGCTGTTGACAATGATGAAGTTAAATGCCATGCAGATAGATGGGCATATGTGTGTCTGTGTGCCTATTTAAATATATTCATCGCCATGTGTACATAATACACACATTTATATATTTATATATATATACATAACTTCCCGCCTAGTAACCTGAACTCTTTTTACCCTTCATATTTGTAGTGTGACAAAATATAAATGTGATAAGTTCAGACTATTAATATCATCCTCTCCCCTCAAGAGAAAACATGCCCATGGCAGAAGAGATTATCACACTTTCTGGACCTGAACTGACAATAAAAATCAAACAAACATAAAGAAAGTAAACTAATATTTATTCAGAATCTATTATGTGGAAGAACTGTTCTAGGTTCATTATATTTATTATTTCACTTAACCATCCTAATGCATTGGCATCATATGCACTATAAATGCAGCTAACAAATAGGAGACAGTCTTGGGAGGATAATGGCTGGGACATCCTCTGTTTCGGATATGCCTCTTCATACTTTCCTCTGCCCTCAACTTCTCAATTTATGGACATAATCACTTCATATTTAAAGGTAGGCCATAGGTTCCCAACATCACTGCTGCATATCAGAATTTTCAATGTGACTTTTGAAAGCTACTCAGACCCTTTTCCAGGCTTCCTGCATAAGGATCTCAGATAGGTCCCTAGAATCTTATTTTTATAAAGAACCACAAGTGATTCTGATGCTGAGTCAGTATTGGAAATCACTGGCTGTGGTATTCTCATGATTTTCAGAAAGCATATGCCAGTGTGGTTTGGAAAGCCATTAAAAACATAGTGGCTAGAAAACCTTCACAACCTATGGGCCAGATTCTGGAAGTTTGGGGACCACTATTTGTAACATAGGCTTTTTGTCTGTGTGATCGAACCTTGAGGAAAGCTAGAGTGAAGCTTAAGGAAACCGTTAAGACTGCTGCTAAATAATCAAAGGGATAAAGACAACTCTTAAATAGATATTAAAAGCATATGATTTTTTAATCTGCAAAAAAGCAAGATGAAAAGGAATATAATTGGGTATAAACATTACTGGTAGAACAGAGAACTGAATTAGATTCATATGCCCTGAATCTAGCTACAGAACTAAATAATTTCATTGTTTATTTATTTATTTATTGAGACAGAGTCTCCACTGTCATCCAGCCTGGAGTGCAGTGGCACCATCTTGGTTTACTGCAACCTCTGCCTCCTCGGTTCAAGCGAGCACATCCAGCTAATCTTTAATATTTTAATAGTAGAGTTGGGGTTTCACCATGCTGGCCAGGCTGGTCTCAAACTCCTGACCTCAGGAGATCCGCCCACCTCGGCCTCTCAGATTACAGGCATGAACCACCATGACTGGCCTGTTTATTTAGATTTAAGTTAACTTAATTAACTCAGTTAATGCAGTATTTTAACTTTTCACTAAAATGTTTATATCCTATCTAATTCCTTTGAAGGCATGCTGACTTTTCTTTACCAATACTTTTGAACACATGGCTGTGAATCTCTACTGATCATGTATTGGAGTGTTCTTTATGCTGGGAATTAACACTACTGACTCATCATTAGTAAGGGCATGTGCTTAAATTTGTTTTCTCAGGAATGGAAGTAGATTTCTATTGTTTCATCTTTACTCTTTCAAGCAGTCCGATTATCGTGCTCCTCAGTCAATCTTGAAAACTAGCTAGCCAATTAATTAGTAGAGGAATATAAAGCAGGTTTGCAAAGGGATTCATTTCCTTAAAAAGCATCATTAAAACACCAGCCATGTGTCAGACGCTGTAATAGGCAGCATCAGTACTAAGAAAAATGAAACAGGGTCCTTTCCCTTGAGGATCTTACAGGTAGTTTGGGAGACAGTCATGTAGCTAGATCAATACAACACTGTGGCAAATGCTATAATAGAGTTGTACATACAATGCCTTCATAGCAAAGTGAAAGTATTGCCTAGTTTTATTAAGGAGGTCAGCAATAATTCCACAAAAGAGAGAACATTTAGGTTGTATCTTAAAGGTTGAGTTGGACTGTTCTTAGTTCCCCTAATCTTTATTGCTTTTTAGTCAGCTATAATGTGACATAATTTCATATATAAGTAAGGAAAACCATAGTCTCATATTTTTAAACAGTCCTACTCTCTTCAGTTTCACAAGCTAATTTCTATTCGATCAGAGATCAGAATTTAAGTTAACAAATTATCCTTCACATTTGAACAATGATCGAAACTTAATTAAAGACACTAATGATAAGCAACTGCAATATATACATGGCCTTTTATGTGGGAAAAAGCAAGACCTTAAGTGAGGCACCAAAGAGAAAACGGCATGCTACAACTTTTGTTTTGGGACTCAAACCCTACCTGATTAGCATTTTTAGGAATACGGAATTGTTAGATTTATTTCACCATGGTAAACAGAAGAATAGCCCTTTCAAAGACACGAATATTAATCTCCAGAACCACTGACCATTACCTTACATGGTAAAAGGGATTTTATACGTGTGATTAAGT
The DNA here is from genome assembly GCF_030222135.1 of Aotus nancymaae. Classification (NCBI taxonomy): domain Eukaryota; kingdom Metazoa; phylum Chordata; class Mammalia; order Primates; family Aotidae; genus Aotus; species Aotus nancymaae. The sequence continues at coordinate 68,659,864 of NW_026988473.1, forward strand.
TAAGGAGCTTAACATGGGAAGATTATCATTAGCTAGGGTTATCTAGGTGAACCCAATGTAATTAAAAGGGGCTTTATAAGAGGGAGGCAGAGAGAGTCAGAGCTAGAAAAGAAGATGTAATGACAGAAGCAGAGGTTGGAGCAATGCACTTTCAAGTGGGAGGAAGAAGCCACAATCAAAGGAATGCAGGCAGCCTCCAGAAGCTGGAAAAGGCAAGGAAGCAGATTCTCTCCTGGAACCTCTAAAAAACACACAGCCCTGCTGGCACCTTGATTTTATTCCTGTAAGATTCATTTTTGACTTCTGACCTCAGGAAATGCAGATAATAAGTTTGTGTTATTTTAAATCACTAAGTGTAATTCACTACATTAGCACTAGTAACTAATACATTTACCAAAGCCTTGAAAGGATAACCAAACCAGAGCAGTAAGCATGGAAAGCCATACAATCCTGTGTCAAATATGCCAATTCTACATGAGAGAACAAAGAATACTTCCTGAAAGATTAGGTAGAGGGTTACTCCTGATCATTACTCAGGAATTTTGTCATTTTCAGCAAAGCTACAGCATCTCTGCTCTTTTCCCTAAAATTTTTAAGAACTGTGTTGAGGTTCATTGAACAATGAATACCTGGCCTTCAGGTTCCTTAACCATCTTTCCTGAAAATAATAACTTGAACCTTAACATTCTATCTATAAGCCAATTGCTCCTTATCAGAATAAAATTAGCAGATTAACTGGCAACTGAATGATGGCTAATGGTCTAATGACAGATGACAGGAAATGGAGCTGAATCATTTATCATGATGGTTAAATCTGAATGACATCACCTTTCTTCACCTTAATGACCTTACATATAAAGCTCAAAGAAAGTGTCAAGCACAAGGAAAAACACAGAGGTTAAAAACCCTAGGGAAAACTAAACTCTGACATCTTCTGTCATGTTTCTTAGGAACAAGAATGTGGATGAAAATTATTGGTTTTAACAACTTCACCACCACTGTCAGGTGTCTTAATCTGCAGAAGTGTTTGTTGGGGCATAAGGCACATGAGTCTATTTATAAAATCAAAGGATACTATGAGGAAGTACCTTTATGAGAATCCTGACTGTCTTATGCATAGTCAAGGAAGGCTTCCTTTGAAGAAATGTGAATTAAGCTGACAATATAATAAAAGTAGAAAATCCTAGGGAGAAAGGAAGGTAGAATATTCCAGATAAGAGAAGCATGTGCAAAGTTTCCAGTATGGGAAGGAGCTTGAAAATATTCAAGGAACTGAAAGAAGAGGAGTGAGGCTGCAGTACAAGGAGAGAGGGAGGGATTGGCCTGAGAAAAGGCTGGCAGGGGATAATCACCCAGCATTTTGTGAGCTATCATTAAAGATTATGAACTGTGTCTTTAAAATGAAATGCTGTCAACAACTTTAAGTGGGGACAAACTGTAATAAGATTTATCTCTTAGAAATCTCACTCTAGCTTCTATGTGGAATATGGATTGGCATGGAATAAGAATTGAATATGGAGAGACTAGTTAGCAATTCATGTTAGAGATGATGATCATTTGAATTAGACTGATAGAAGAAAAATGGAGACTGAAAGACATATTCAAGAAAGATTTAGGCCAGGCACAGTGGCTCATGTCTGTAATCCCAGGACTTTGGGAGGCTGAGGTGGGAGGATCACCTGAGGTCAGGAGTTCAAGACCAGCCTGGCTAACTTGGCAAAACCCCACCTCTACTAAAAATATAAAAATTAGCCGCACATGATGGCAGGCACCTGTAATCCCACTACTTGGGAAACTGAGGCAGAACTGCTCGAATCCGGGAGGTGGACAATGCAGTGAGTTGAGATTGCACCACTGCTTCCCAGCCTGGGTGACAGAGCAAGACTTTGTCTCAAAAAAAAAAAAAAAAAGATTTAGGAGTCAGTATTGACTGATACATGAGAGGTGGTAAGGTAGAAAAATGAGTCATGGTATCTGGCATGACCAATTGTCAAATGATGGGGCCAATTCCTGATATTAAGAATGATGAAGGAGAGGATTTATCAATAAGAAATTATAAACTCAGTTTTGGATACATTGGTTTAATACTTGTGTAAGGCATCAAAGTGAAAATGCTGAGTAGGCAGTTAACAGTTCAGAATAGAAGTTTCAGTGGCAGATACAAATTTGGGGTAGTAAATAAATAAATGATAACTAATTTCATGCAAATAAATTATCCCACCTCAGGAGAACGTTTAAAATAGGAGCACAGAGGACCTTGGCTACAAGGAAAATGTACACATGGACATGACTAAACAGCCTATCAGGAGCTCAAGGGCTTTGAATCCAATATGAATTATTGATTTCCTGGAAAAAAAAAAGAAGTCTACTGATGATTCTTCAACTATGAACATTATGGTCTTCCTTTCTCCCACCAGACAATACTATGTTACCTCATACACCCTAATTCACTTTTGTTTTTTGCCATTATTACCTATCATCATCATTCAGGAAGATAATATCTACCTTTTCTCATTGTTGTTGTCATATAAGATCTAAAAATATGAGCAAATGGACTTCAATAAAAGTACAAGAAGCTTCCTTGCATTGGGTTAGAACATGCTCCTTTAGTTTGGAGGAGTTAGTTCTGAAGCCTACTTCTGTCAGTTCATCAAACTCATTCTCTGTCCTGTTTTGTTTCCTTGCTGGTGAGGAGTTGTGATCCTTGGGAGGAAAACAGGCATTCTGGTTTTTGGAATTTTCAATCTTTTTGCACTGGTTTTTCCTCATCTTCATGGATTTATCTATCTTTCATCTTTGATGTTGCTGATCTTCAGATGGGGTTTCTGTGTGGATGTCATTTTTGTTGACATTGATGCTACTCAAAAAGCTTAACCACCACAATCAAGTTGGCTTCATCTCCGGGATGCAAGGTTGGTTCAACATACACAAATCAATAAATGTAATCCACCACATAAAAAGAACTAATGACAAAAACCACATGATTAATCTCAATAGATGCAGAAAAGGCCTTCAATAAAATTCAACACAGCTTCATGCTAAAAACTCTGAATAAACTAGACATTGATGGAATGTATTTCAAAATAATAAGAGCTATTTATGACAAAACCACAGCCAATATCATACTGAATGGGCAAAAGCTGGAAGAATTCCCTTTGAAAATTGGCACAAAACAAGGATGCCCTCTCTCACCACTCCTATTCAACATAGTATTGGAAGTTCTGGCCAGGAAGATCAGGCAAGAGAAAGAAATAAAGCGTATTCAAATATGAAGAGAGGAAGTCAAACCATCTATGTTTGTAGATGGCATGACTGTATATTTAGAAAACCCCATCATCTCAGCCCAAAATCTCCTTAAGCAGATAAGCAATATCAGAAAACTCTCAGAAAACAAAATCAAAGTACAAAAGTCACAAGCATTCCTATACACCAATAATAGACAAACAAAGCAAAATCATGAGAGAACTCCCATTCACAATTGCTACAAAGAGAATAAAATACCAAGGAATACAACTTATAAGGGATATAAAGGACCTCTTCAAGGAGAGCTACAAACCACTGCTCAAGGAAATAAGAGAGGACACAAATAAATCGAAATAACATTCCATGCTCTTGGATAGGGAGAATCAGTATTGTGAAAATGGCCATACTGCCCAAAGTAATTTGTAGATCCAATGCAATGCTCATCAACCTACCATTGACTTTCTTCACAGAATTAGAACAAAGCTATTTAAAATTTCATATGGAGACAAAAAAGAGCCCACATAGCCAAGACAATCCTAAGCAAAAAGAACAAAGCTGGAGGCATCACGCTACCTAACTTCAAACTATACTACAAGGCTCCAGTAACCAAAACAGCATGGTACTGGTACCAAAACAGAGATATAGACCAACGGAAGACAACAGAGTCCTCAGAAATAACACCACACATCTACAACAATTGGATCTCTGACAAACCTAACAAAAACAAGGAAAGGGGAAAGGATTTCCTATTTAATAAATGGTGTTGGGAAAACTGGCTAGCCATGTGCAGAAAGCAAAACTGGACCCTTCCTGACAACTTACACCAAAATTAACTCAAGAGAGATTAAAGACTTAAACATAAGACCTAAAGCCATGTAAAACCTAGAAGAAAACCTAGGCAATACCATTCAGGACATGGGCATGGGCAAGGACTTCATGACTAAAACACCAAAAGTAACGGCAACAAAAGCCAAAATTGACAAATGAGATCTAACTAAACTAAAGAGCTTCTACACAGCAAAAGAAACTATCATCAGAGTGAACAGGCAAACTACAGAATGGAAGAAAATTTTTGCAATCTATCCATCTGACAAAGGGCTAATACCCAAAATCTACAACAAACTTAAACAAATTTACAAGAAAAAAACAACCTCATCAAAAAGTGGGCAAGGGATATGAACAGACACATCTCAAAAGAAGACATTTATGTAGCCAACAAACATGAAAAAAAAGTTTATGATCACTGGTCATTAGAGAAATGCAAGTCAAAACCACAATGAGATACTGTCTTATGCCAGTTAGAATGACAATCATTAAAAAGTCAGGAAACAACAGATGCTGGAGAGAATGTGGAGAAATAGGGATGCTTTTACACTGTTGGTGGGAGTGTAAATTAGTTCAACCATTGTGGAAGACAGTGTGGTGATTCCTCAAAGATCTAGAAATAGAAATACCATTTGACCCAGCAATCCCATTACTGGGTATATACCCAAAGGATTATAAATCATTCTATTATAAGGACATGCACACATATGGTTACTGCAGCACTATTCACAATAGCAAAGACTTGGAACCCACCCAAATGCCCATCATTGATAGACTGGAAAAAGAAAATGTGGCATATGTATATAGTGAAATACTATGCAGCCATAAAAAATACGAGTTGATGTCCTTTGCAGGGACATGGATGAAGCTGGAAACCATTATTCTCAGACAACTAAAGCAAGAACAGAAAATCAAACACCACATATTCTCTCTCGTAAGCGGGAGTTGAACAATGAGAACACACGGACACAGGGAGAACATCCCACAATGGGGCCTGTCAGGGGGTAGAGGGTTAGGGGAGGGATAGCATTAGGAGAAATACCTAATGTAGATGATGGGTTGATGGGTACAGGAAACCATTATGTCCTGTGTATACCTATGTAACAAACCTGCACATGCTGCACATGTATCCCAAAACTTAAAGTATAATTTGAAGAAATCAAAAAAAAAGTTATATTCAGTCATTGTGGATATAGATACTTTCTAAACGAAAAATACAAGTGAGCTACATGTCAACATTTTGTATAGCAAATTAGAATACAAGGATAATTCAGTTTTCTCCATTGACTTTGTAATTATTGAAAGATGATTTCACATGCTAAAGCCTCATATTTGTCTTTTGTGGCAAAGCAAGGAGTAAAATTCTTGTCTGGAGACTGGAAGCAAAATTATTGTGTGGTTGAGATAGGATTACATTTGTAAAATATGCAATTGCTGGATCTTCTCTGCTAATCAGCAGGAGTGTGGAGCTTCCCACAAAGTAATGAGAATGAATCCCCCCACTAAACTATAGTTGTGAAATATCTGTGTTTCTTCAGGCTGTACATCTGGTTTCCCCAGCTTCTTAGCAACTAGTTGTAATGGCCAGGAGCTTCTCTGGGTCTCTGTCAATCATTATAATGGCTGCAAGTCAATCACCAAAGATAAGTTGCTTCTTTAATGACTCCATAAAACACCTACTGCTTCACAAACAAGATAAAATTTCTGGGTCAGACTCTTAGAAATCACTAAATATTTATTGAATGCCCAAACCCCATGATATATTTAACACTGTAGACTATTAAGAAATATAACTCTTGGCTTTCAGAAATTTATAATTTAGTGATAGCTCAAAACGATTTTACAAAACAATAGTTTGGAGGGGCATTTAAGCTTATGTATCAGGACAGAGTGGTTAGTAGGGACACTTGAGAGGAGGCCTGATTGTGTGGGTGAGTGTTCAATGATGAAGACGTCAAGAGACAGGGTCAGAGGAAAAGTACATTTTTAGTCTGATTAGGAATGTACAATGTGTTTTTTGGATTATGGAGGGCAGGAAGGAGGTCTGTTGGCGTGAAGCAAAAGTATTGGTTTTCAGGGCTAGGAGGTCCAATAGTCAATAACCATTATCTGTTGGTGATCCTTATAACTGCCTGACCATATCTCAGAATCATTTCTAAGTCATCTATCAAAAATAGGGATTACTACTGTTCATTAATTACAAAGTTTTAAGTCTATGAGGTTCAAAATACATATAAATCAAAGTATAAAATATATCAAGTTCCTCTAATCCCAACTTCTTTCTTGTGGCAGTGAATTCTGGCACTTAAATAGACAAAAACCCAGCCTAGCATAATTTATATTAACAGATGTTTCTAGAAAAATTCCAAATCACTGACAGCCTAGGAAATAACCAATTTCAAAGGCTGTTAACAAGCAAGCTGAAAATAAGAAGAGTACTATAAAGTGATTTTTTTAAAAGCCCAAGAATCATACTCTTAATATGAATCACTTGGGACAAAGAGATGATATAGTAGTCATAGTGAATGAGAATAAATGGAGAGGAAGCAGCTCACCAGAGAGAGATTAAATACTAACTGGAGAAAGAAATCACCATGAGGATGCACAAGGAGAACCCTAAGTCTAACTAAGGAAATTTAGCAGGAAAAGTAAAGGAAGAAAAGTTGGCTCACTTCTGCCTACAAAACAGAGTCAGCCTTCACTGGTTTTGACAGCACACTCAAAACATCAATAGTTTCCAACTGGAAATCTGTACTGAAACAATAGACATTAAAGTGCCCAGCTATCCTAGTGACTTATTTCAGAGCCCTTTCCTATGTCAGTCACCATACACCAGCAAATTCAATGGTGCACAATTTTAGAGCTGGAACAACCTGAGAAATGGTTGTTTTGTCCTGAATCTTTTGAAAGGTACATTTTTCACCCTTCCAGTTTGAGTAAATAGGCCTTGCAGATGCTTATCCTATAGATGATGAAGATTTTTTCAACAAATAAGTAGTATGCTACATACCCTATCTCCCATGTAACAAGCACTTCAACTATGACATTTTCTTGTTCCAAAGTAGAACATCTAACAAGCTTAGGACATGGTATAAATGAAGTTTTAAACTTTGGCATTTTTGTGCATAATAGTCAAGTGTGTTCAGAATGCTTATTGCACCGGTATTGGTTGACTTTGAGGCGAGTACGTAAAAATTCAATATGGTCCAAGCTCTTTCAAGAATTTACTATCTTTGGACTTGTACTGTGAAATAATTAATTAAGAAAATAAATCATTCATTTATTCATTTAACAAGAATTTGTTGAGCACCTACTATTATGCAAGGCACATTTCTAATAGCAGGGTTTGAGAGATTAAAAAACGAATGGAGCTTTACATTTTGGTGGGTCAGATAGAATTGTAAATAACTATATGAGGAATGTGAGAAGACATCAAAAAATAAAACTATTATAACCTAATTGAACTATAGGATTTGTCATGATATCTTCAAACTAACTACTAGTCTTGGAATAAGTAGGGGACATCAAAAATTAGAAAGTGCCTGCTTGATGAGACATGGAGATGTGACCTTTCCCTTGACATTTGGAAAGCCTCCTGTTATCCCTTCCTGATAACAGGTTATAAGACTTGGTTCTGAAAATATTCCAAGATGTAACTTTAAAAGCGCAAATGAAGTGACTTGTTATCATTTCAGAGACCTTTGGCACTTCATATTTTAAAAATTCAGTTGAGGAGGCAAAAGAAAACAGTTCAATTCTTCTTTTCCTGAATTTTGCTATGTCAAATCATTTCTCTCAGTAGTTGCAGAAATGATTTTACATTTTTGGCATATCTTTTGTTCTGGAGATTCATGTTTGCAGACATTGTTTCAATAAAAATTGTAGATAATAGGGTGTGATGCTAGGTTTTGCAATAGCTTACGCCTAACAGATTTGTTTATATCAAACCCTTTAATGTATTTTTTTTAAAATACTGATCTGAAGACTTTGTAAGTAGATATAAAACATATCAGAAACTATATTTTTGTTTCTAGAATGAATGAAAATTGAATATGCTTTATTGGTTTTCCCTTTCTTTTTTTTAAACTAAAATGAGATTAATAAAAATTGGAGTTTCCCAAAGTAGAGAAATACGTGACTATAAACCTCAAATCCTTAATTAATGGGCACACATTTTGGTTGCTACAATGGTGGTTTTATCCTTGCTTCATTACATCTCCCCATCCCCCATAGTTTCAGGACTTTACTTTTCTGTACCTCTTTCTTGCCGTCCCTTGAAGCATCACTTGGATATTTTATCAAGAAGCCTCCTCACCTCCTACCTGTGACTTAATCCTTTATGAAAAGATTAAGTTGTCATTTTATAGTCCATCTCTGTCAGGAATTTTTTCTCTTTAACTTTCTTTATATAAACACTGCATTCTAAGCACCAAACACTCACCCCATATTAGCCAGTACTGATGTTCTTCATTCCCTTCTGTTTGGAGGAAGTTTAACAGTGTTAAAAGAAATAATACTAACATATTTCTTACCTGGTATGAGTTTTCACTTTTGTATCTGGAAGCATCTAGGAAAACAGGCATCTGTAAATCTGCCTAATTCTGTGTTCTCCATGTCAGTTTCCCAACAGCAGGGAATGGAGTTCACCAAGACAAGCGCATTTCATGAATTTCTCTTTGCCAAATACTCCTCCTGTTTTTCAGGCCAATAAGGGAGATCACATCCTGATCATTTAGTTGAAGCATGTTTTAGGAATCCCAGATAAATAACCTGTCTCAAAGGCAAAAGCCAGCTTAGTCAACCCAAAATTGGGGTAGCAATTCAAAGGGTCCAGTATTTCTTAACGGCGGTGCTACTGACATTTGGGGCACATAATTGTGCACTATTGTCTCACACTCTGCTGGATGCTTGTTACCCCTGACCTCCTCTCACTAAATGCCCACAGCTTTCCTCAGTCATTGCAACAAACTTGACCAAACATTTCTAAAAAGTGCCTAGGGGGATGGCATTGCCTCCAGATGTAAACCACCATGCAAAGCAGACTGTTAAACCATCACGACACCTGGTGGGGAAATCAGGAAGGCAGATGGTAAAGTAATAAAGCAAGAGACTGGAAGTGACACAAAGAAACCCCAAAGGCCGTAGGCCTACACCTCTTATAACTTTTCATGCTATCCTAAACTATGTTAGCCCAAAATGCTGTCCAGGATTGATTAAAGTTTCCAAAACTCAGCACACAGTCTACCTTTTACTCACTCTAAAGATCTTAATATACTTTCAAAATATAATTTAAACATTTTTGCCTTAATTGATTAGTGGCTATTGTTCTCAGATTTGAGTTGTGCTAAAAGGATGCTAGTCACTTTATGGAATTCTTGCTGACTCTAAAAGGAATGATTCTAATCCTTGAAATTAAATAAAATTACTACTACTCTAAACCTCACATCCTTAAATGAGACAATGCACCTTCTTTAACGTGGGAGATCGCTAAAAGAAAAAAGAAAGCTGTGTCAACACCAAACTTTCTGAAGGAAATGTAAATCATACTCCCAAGGCACAGCAAATTTCAAGCGCTTAGGAAAACAGGTTCCTGTGGGGAGAGAGTTTGTGACTGAAACAAACAAACAAAGGCAAGACAGGAAAAAAAAAGACTTGTGAATAGATGTTTATTTTCTTCTGGAATCAGGGAAAGTTTGAGATTATTTTTCTCCCTTAAGAAACAAAACAAGTTTTCTCCTACAAGTATTCAGGACATCAATGCTTACACCAGGAAAATAAGGAAGGTTAAGAGAACACTGACAGGGTCATTTGCAAAATGTAGTAAGAGGAATCAGAGGAGAGTTGGAAAGACAGCACCTGAGGGCCCCTGAGTCATGGAGATAAGAGAAATATCTGCTCACTCTTTTTCCAATGATTGTGAGAGACTTCAGATTGAACTTTGGAATATGCAGCCTTATTTTTAAAAATGTCTTTGGCAAATCAAATCTATCTTTATTCACTTATAAGAAAAAATATGAGGGAGATAGGTACGTTCTGTATTCCTGGTTTTGTCCCTTTGGGGCACCAGAATCTTCATTAAAGATTACAGAATCTTCATATTCAGATGAGTCAACCTAGTTCCGTAGTATAATTTTCAACAGTTTTTAAAATCCTTTCTTAAGATGATGAAAGTTTTATTGACTTTATGACTAAATCCACACTCCTAAGTGAGAATTATGTACGGAATTTTCAATAAGAATTTACCATTTACCCAGTAATCCCATTACTGGATATATACTCAAAGGATAATAATCATTCTACTATAAAGACACATGCCCATGTATGTTTATTGCAGCACTATTCACAATATCAAAAACTTGGAACCCACCCAAATGCCCATCAATGATAGACTGGATAAAGAAAATGTAGCACATATACACCATGGAATACTATGCAGCCATAAAAAAGGATGAGTTCATGTCCTTTGCAGGGACATGGATGAAGCTGGAAACCATCATTCTCAGCAAACTAACACAGGAACAGAAAACAAAACACCACATGTTCTCACTCATAAATGGGAGGTGAACAATGAGAATGCATCGACACAGAGAGGGAACATCACACACTGGGGCATGTCGGGGGGTGGGGGACAAAGGGAGGGAGAGCATTTGGACAAATATCTAATGCATATGGGCTTAAAACCTAGATGATGGGTTGACAGGTGCAGCAAACTGCCATGGCACATGTATACCTATGTAAAAAACCTGCATGTTCTATACATGTATCCCACAAAAGTAAAAAAATTAAATTTTAAAAATTACATCTACATGTTGAATAATTATAAAAAACAAGTGCATTAAAACAGAAAATTTAAAAAAAGAATTTACTGTTCACATATCAATCTCCATTCCCCCACTTCTCCTCACTAATTACTGATGATATCCCTTCACCTGTGTGGGTAGAAGAAAAATTCTAGCAGTTTAAATTCTTGGCCTAAACTATCATTGCTAAAATGTTCACTTCTTAACTTCCAAGAAATTAGTTAAATCATAGTCTTGCTCAAAATACCAATAATTTAAATGAGTTTTTAATCAGTGAGTTTCTTCTGGAGGCTTTGTTTCTTTGATTACTATCAGCAGAATGTAAGAAGCAAGGTGTCTAACCTGAATGCTCTGTGTCTGGATCTTCATTCCCTCTGTGGAATTTTTAATCCTATGGCATTTGAAGTCCTTTTGATGGGAGTTGTAAAGTGAACAGAAACATGGGTGCCATGAGACTTCTTGTGCCAAAACATTATGCATTATCCTGGCACCTTTAAGTCCAAAGAGAATTGTTTAACTTCTTCATTCTTATTATGTTGATAACAATAACAAATAAAGGATTCACACATGACGTATAAATTTAAGAGTGTTTTTCTTTTGTCACCCAAAGTCAAAACACAAATTAGGATAAATATTTACTCTTTTGCTTTCAGAGGGTGATTTCTATCGCTGTAGACAATTTTTAGAGAAAATAAAAGTTTTTAATTTTAAGTGACCTTATAATCTAATGTTAGTTATCTCAAGCATTTTTTCTGTTTAAGATAGAATCACTTTATCTTTAGGCTATTAGGTCTTAGTGTGATGGATGTGTTCAAATGTAAAACGACAAAAAAAACTATGGTCTCTAAGTAACCACTAAATTCTGGTTTATAAATAGAAGGCTAAAAATGAAGGGTGATATGCTACTTGAATTCAATTAAAAGAAACTGAAAAGTAAATTATAAAGTTATGCAGAAGCATCCTCAGAGCTATTTAAGCATTTCAGCTTTACAGTCCTAAGGAAATTCAAAAGCAGTGTCAGCAATGGGTGACTATTCAATGTAACCTTGATTGGACAACTTTAACTGCCTATATAAATAACTTCAGATTAATTTTATTAAGAGTTTTTAAATTGCTCTCTGTAAGGTGGACAATGATGTGAGTGCTCCTTTTAGAAGTTTTTTTTCCCCTGATCTCAACTACCTGTATATTTTATTTTCATTAGCATATCCAGATGATACAGTAATGCCCCCTTATCTGCATATTCTCATTCCACAGTTTCAGTTACTTGTGGTCAACCATGGTCCAAAAATATTAAATGAAAAACTACAACAATAAACAATTCATCAGTTTTACATTGTGTGATTTTTGAGTAACGTGATTAAATCATGTGCTATCCCACTCTCTGCCACCTGGAATGTGAAACATCCCTTTGTCCAGGGTATTCACACTATATAAACTATCTGCCCGTTAGTCATTAACATTATCTGATCCTGACATCTAATCATCAACATCATCATGGCTGGAAGATCCAGGATCACCCAAAGCTATGTCACAGTGCCTGCATCATTCACCTCACTTCATCTCATCATATAGGCATTTTGTCATCTCGTATAATCACAAGAAGGGTAGGTACAGTAGAATAAAATATTTTGAGAGAGAGAGAGAGAGACCACATTCACTCAACTTTTATTATAGTATATCGCTATAATTGTTCTATTTTATTAGTCATTGTTGTTAATTTATTATTGTGCCTAATCTAAATTAACTTTTTTCATAGGTATATATGTATAGTAAAAATATAGTATGTATAGGGTTCAGTACTATATAAGGTTTCAGACATTCACTGGGGATCTTGGAAGGTATCCTCCCTTGATGAGAGGCGACTACTGTAGAATAGAAAGCATATCCATTCACCTCACAGAGATCAGAACTCTGGCAAAGGCTGTCTGTATACTGGAGGGCAAATATTTTATCTTAAAGAACTTAGAAAACTTTCAAAAATATTCTGAAAACAATTTAATGAATCAGAATATTTTAAGAATCTACTGATTTTCCGGCATGTACAAAGGTAGACACAGTATGTAGGCAATACAGAATAATATTTTTAAGAGATGGAGTCTTGCTCTGCCACTCAAGGACAGATTGCAGTGGCATGATCACAGCTCACTGCAGACCCAAACTCCTGGGTTCAGGTGATCCTCCTGCCTTCACCTCCCAAACTGTTAGAAATACAGGTATGAGCTACCATGCCTGGCCTGGAATAATGTTTTGTAATGTTTTATGGTATGGACATCAGAGTTAGAAAGAAGTGACCTCAATTCTTGGTCCTGCATATTATTGATTCTGTGAGGATGGGCAAACCGTTTAGTTCCTTAAAACTTCAGTTTTCATATCTGTAAAATGGAGATAAAAATACTGATCTCATAGGATAAATGTGTGTAGCACAGTACCTGGTACATAGTAGGTATTCATTAAATGGGGCTCCCACTGTAAGCAATGAAAACCACAACCATATTAATATTGACCCTTTTAGGATACAATGTTCCAAGGAAAGATATAGTTTTCCACTGGTAGAAGGAATTCCAAATCACTATCAGGGAGAAAAGGTAAAAATTGGCAGGATAACTCAGTAATACTGAGTTACTCTCAATAGAGACATGGAAGAATATTCCACTTGGAAATGCAATTAAATAAACTCCACAAATGTATACTGAATGGCTACTATTCACCAGATACAGCATGGGTTCAGGAGATTTAAAGATTAGTAAAACAGGGATCTTGTTCCCATGGGGCTTACAATCTGATGAGGGAGATCGACTCACAAACACATAAATCCCTTAAAGGAGTTTCAAAGAAGGAGCAGCAACAGCTTAACCTGGGAAGGTCAGAGAAAGCTGTGAAGAATGGATAATACTGAAATACAAGGTAGGTTTAGTTGCTAGAGTGTAACAGCTTTGTTATCATCAATATCTGTCAACTGCCTCATCCTCTGCTCCCAACCCCAAGATACTTCCTAGAGCTATTTTTAAATTTCCATGTCTTTTGGGGAGCAGAAAAGACATGTACTTATTGATTATCATAATTATAGGAGAAACAAAAAGATCCTTTTCTTTCCTGTTATTTATTGTCTACCAATCTATTATGGCTAACATATGTGAAGAAAAAAGAAGGAAGATGTTTAGAGTTATTTTGCTTAAAGGAAGATTCCAGTCCCTGTGCCTGCCTCGGGAAGCCTTGAAGAAATGACTATACTTATCTTCAAGGTTTGTGTAGACCAAAGCCACAACTCATGAGATGATTTATATTTGTATATTCCTTGTATAAAATTGGAATTTATCTACAAATAGCACAACATAGAAGGTACAAAACCATTTCATTTGCTAAGTACTTGTTATAACCTTAATGAAGCAGTTCACTTGGTTGGGAACCAGTAATTTGTAGAGAGGTAGAAAACACAGTGATCAGGTGAGGACAATAAAGAACGTTTGACAGAATGTATTTATTTCTGTTAGCCTTCACATGCAACCTTGTCAAATACGGTCAAATTTTAATGTAAAAGTTTAAGCATGCTAATGCATAATTCTGGGATATCTATTTTAAACTGCAGGTTGTATAAAATTAACTCTTTAAATCTAGTTATCTTTAGGAGATTTCAAGCTTCTAACAAAGTAGTATAAAAGCTAAGATTCTCATTCAGATTCTAATTATGTCAAACAATCACAAGAGTGTTACTAAATTGAAGAGAATATCTCTCCTGTAAGGGAGAAGTGTTGATATGGACTTGAAACTACAGATTCACTTCTGCCTTTCCATATATTTTCAGTTATTTAATGTTAAATTCATACTTTAGGTTCTGATATGAAAGCGATCCAGAGTACCTTTAAAAAGACACTGAAAAGCACCATCTGTTCATGTTCAAATCTTGGGAAAAAAATGTTAACTTGTTAATCATAAATTGCTCTCCAAATAGTATACTGGAAACATCCGGATGTGAGGTTATAATTAAAAATGAAAGCAAAACAACTTCCCTTAAAAGAAACAAAACTCTTAATTCAAACCTACTGGATAGCTGATTATGAAAGTGAAAATGCTGGCATGTATAGATATTGGGAAGTCTTGGGGTTTGGATTTTATCACTGACCATCTGGTTATAGCCAAAATGAAATTTTAAAATAGAAAAATATTCATTAAAAGCCAGCAAGGAATTCATAACAACTGACATGCCACAATTAGTTATGTATCCCCTTCTGAAGTCAATTATATCAGTCTCCATTGGTGACATCACGATAATATATGATGACACATAAATCTCCAGTCCACTTAATTAGGATCAAGAGAATGGGAATCAAATGAGTATTTTTCCATCAAACTGTGCAATAATAATACTTTATCAAGTACCACATTTTGATCCCTGCATGTAAGAAAACAGAGGCTCAGACAGATAAATTTCTTGCCCATAGTCACATTTCTAGAGATTGGTAGAGGAAGAAATCAAATTCAGGTCTATCTGCTTCCACACTCTATGTTTTTTCCACAACAGGAGACTATCTCCCTGAACTACTTAGTGGGATTTGCTTGTTCCTTTCAGTTTTCTCAAGCATGACTACTACATCTGCTATAACTAGTATCCACAATTACCCAGCTGCATTTAACTAATTCAAAGTTCCTCATACCAACTCATTACCTGAAAAACTATTTCTGAGAGTTGAAGAATTTTCTCAGAAATAACATCATAATCAACAACATCAGTACTGTGGCCCTTGCACCGATTCATATTTTCTCATCTCTCCCCTCTCCATCATAGAACGTCGTAAATTGATAACCAAACAGAAATTTCCCTTTGTGATAGTTTATGTGTCAACTTGGCTGGGCTAAGAGATGTCCAGATAGCTGGTAAAACATTATTTTCGAATGTATCTGTGAGGGTATTTCAGGAATAAATTAGCATTTGAATGAGCAGAATGAGTGAAAAAGATTGACTTTCACCAATGTGGACAGGTATTATCCAATCGATTCAGGGTCTCAACAAAACAAAAAGGCATAGGAATGGTGAATTTTTGCTCTCCCTTCTTAAGCTGGACTATCTATCTTCTGCCCTCAGACAGCAGACCAGCTGGTTCTTGGTCCTTTGGACTCTAGGACTTAACACCAGCACCACTCCCTCTTTTCAGTTCTCAGGCTTTTAGAGTTTTCTTGGTTTTCCAACTTGCAGAGAGCAAGTGGTGGAGTTTCTTGGCCTCCATAATCATATGAGCCAATTCTCATAATAAATCTCTTTCCCTCTCTCTCCTTCTTATATATCTCCTATTGGCTATTTCTCTGGAAAATCCTAATATACTCTTGCTCAAATATTTTGCTACAGTTTTGAATCATTTTCAATCTCAGGCAAAACAAATTCTTTTCTCATTAGCTTCTATCCTGTGATTTCTTTCCCTATCTCCAAGAAAGATCCCTATCAACCCTCCTTCCTTCATTCTTTCCAGAGATGTAAACCCATGTTGGCGGGTTCTGCAACCATCTAAGTCATTCTGCTATTACTGTATTCAATGGGAGGCAGAAGTGATAAGCTGTAAATATACATCATCTAGAGCTTCAGTTCTGATCCACTGGTAAAGAGCCTTCACCACAACTGAAAAGGTTCTGAGGTAGATCTGGGTCTATTATAAAAGACTGACACAATCGAATTTTAATGTCTTCCACTGAAGAAGAAAGCTAATGATACATATATCTTGTGTTTTCAAATCTTGGCATAAGGCCTAAAAAAAATCTCAATTCAAATTCAAAAGTTTTCAGGAGAAACCCTTGAGACACATTAAAATCTCTAATGTTGAACTCACAGATAATTATTTAGACATTTTCATGGGGTCTACCTGGCTTATCACTGATAAAGGGACAAAGAAATACAATGACATGATCCTAGCCTCTCTAGTTACTTAAAAGGGCAAGGCAAACTCTACAGCGTTATGAAGTGTTAAGTGCCAGGTAATAGTGAATAGAATAAATGCCATAAGAATGAATTCATGTCCTTTGTAAGGACATGGATAAAGCTGGAAACCATCATTCTCAGCAAAATGACACAAGAACAGAAAATCAAACACCAGATGTTCTCACTAATAGGTGGGTATTGAACAGTGATGAGAACACATGGACACAGGGAGGGAAACATCACACACTGGGGCCTGTTGGGGGGTGGGGGGCTAGGGGAGGGATAGCAGGGGGTGGGGTGCTACGAGAGGGATAGCATTAGGAGCAATACCTAATGTAGATGGCGGGGTGAGGGATGCAGCAAACCACCATGGCACATTTATACCTATGTAACAAAACTGCACGTTCTGCCCATGTACTCCATGTGCAGAATCCCATATTTCATTAAAGTATAATGATTAAAAAAT
Organism: Aotus nancymaae; assembly: GCF_030222135.1. NCBI lineage: Eukaryota > Metazoa > Chordata > Mammalia > Primates > Aotidae > Aotus > Aotus nancymaae. The sequence goes on from NW_026988473.1 coordinate 68,677,106, forward strand.
GTAGTTAGTATTCCATTGTATGAATATACTGTCATTTATTCTTTTGTTGATGGAAATTTGGGTTATTTCTAATTTTGGGCTATGATGAATAAAACTTACTGCTTTAGAAAAAGAATGCATTAGATGACAACACTACTGAGGCTATAAAAATCTGTGAAGGCTTCGTGATGAGGGGGAGGCTTAAATTGGACCTTGATTGATTTGCAAAACTAAAGCAAGAAGACAGATATGGGTGTTCCAAGATAGAGTGGGAAGCTTAGCAGTGGTATTTGGGGTAAATTAATTGGTCAGTATTCCTACAACCATTACTATAGAAAACAGACATCAGGATAGACAAGGAACTGTCTGAAGGGATTGAAAGTGAGATGTTGGTGAGAATTATCCATCACTGGTACTGGTGGGGCATAGCAGGGTAAATAGGAGATGGTGTGATAATGATAATTTCTTTGATTAGAGCTATTTTGTAGGCCCTGTGCCCAGTAATTTAATTTTTTACAACTCATAATTCAGAGATAATTATTATCTCTTTTTTTCTTATCAGAAAACTAGAAACAGTTGAGGTCTTCCAAGGCAAAGCCCATGTTGTTACCCATCATGCCGCGGGTTAATTCAGGTGCTTGGGCAATGACATGTACTTCTATCTCCTTTGTATTGATACAACCATCCTTGACTCAGGAATGGATCTAGACACCTACAAAAATCTCCAGTTTGCCAAGACACAAGGCAGATAAGGGGGCACGCCACTGTGGTTCCCTCAGGTGATAGATTCTAATCTGGCTTTACATTTTCCATTGTGATCTTGAGATACTTCATAGTCAAATAATAGTTCTTCAGTGAAATATATGGATAGTCATACCATAGTAGAATGAATAAAGACCTTATATAGCTACTTAGCATTTCAGGTCAAGTTTTATTGACAGACTAGTTTTCTACAAACTTATGAAACCCTTTTTATTTTCTAGATGCCAAAATGTTAACAATTAGGGGACCTAATTGAAGGGTTTTAAGGATTGATTGAATTATTGCTGCAGCTTTTACCTAAGCTTATTTTTTAGTACTGTTTTGAATATTAGAAATGTGGCTAAAAGACAGTGGACACTTAAGAGCTCAATAACTGTTAGTTCTCCTCTCTTGTGCTGTCGAAAAAGTACAAAAGGTCCAAGTTACCTCTCAGATATTAGGCAGATGATTAATTGTACTGCGGAGTGGTCAAGTCATCCAGAATACTGCATTGTGGGAACACTGATTAGTCATACACTCATAAAAATTGGAAGCTGCCATTTTTAACAGTTTGAATGAGAAAGTTGCCTTGCCAATTCTGTAGTTATCTGATGTGTTCTCTCCCTGGAGGAGAAGAAACAGGCCTTATTCATCTCCCCTCCCCCTCCCCCACCCTAAACATTCTTCCCAAGTCCTGAATATGCCTGAAAAGACATGTCATTATGGTTTTTCCTGTGGGGTCTAGAGTTCCCCCGCCTCCACCCTACTGAAGTCATTGATAGGAAAAGGCAATGACAGCCAGATCTTGACAGATCACCCCTAGCACAGTTTCATTGTGATCCCACAGGGGCTTTACCGAATATCAGTCTGTTCATCTTTTCCATCTGGGCTGCAGCAGGCTGAGCTGAGTAGGTCAGGGATAAGTTTTACAGGCATTACAGAGGCCAGTCTTCAGAGGCCAGTGTGCATGGTGGGTCCAGCCATCCTCACACACGCTCTGCATATGTCATGCTGGGGGACAGAGCAGTGTGTGTGTGCTGTCTGGATGTTTCCTCTTGGAATGTTGGTTGCCTAGCAACAAGATCATGCTTTGCTCCTAACTCCAATTCTCAGGACTTTAGCTTAGTTACTTCTGATCCTTAGACTTTTTCTTACCATTCCTCACCCGGGTTCCCAGAACGTACAGGTGCTCCAAACTCTGAATAATGTAGTTATTTTAGCGGTGTGGTGGCAGTCTACATATTAGATTTCCTTTTGGCATCCTGCCTGTACTTTATACACATCGGCATTTTCCTAACAGTTTTAAATGTGCTACATATAAAAGACTAGACAGTTGGCTTTCCTTTAATATGGACGCATATACAGCACATGTATGTATTAGAAAAAGAATAGATGGGTATACCACAATATAAAATAACAGCAGCTTTCTCTTTATGGTAGGAATATTAGTATTTTTATATCATTTTCAATGCATGTGTTAATTTTATAATAAGGATAAATATTAGCATGATATATATTAGGATTGTATGCTATTAACTAACATTTAGAAATGTATACAAAGTAATGGTAAAGGAAAAAATACTTTCATACATACATACACCACAATTTTAACCCTACACATGTGGATAAATATCACAGAAAATTATTAATGAATGAAGAGGGTTTCATCAAGATAACAGGAATTCTTTCTTAAATTCTTGAATTTTGATTTAAAAGTAATGAACCTTGAGAAATAATATAGTACTGGCATATTTACAGCCATATGTTTTAAAAGGCAGAGGAAATCATCTTTATCATGCCAACAAGGGTCAGTTGGGCAGGTTTCCATAGTAGAAGATTAAAATGTATTTTGGACCCAGAGTTTATTCAATAATTCACTTCTTCATTCACTCAAAAACCATGTCTAAGAATCTGCTTTGTGCCAGATATGTGAAAAGACTGTAAACACAGACCTGAAGTAGAGGGTCTCTGCTCTCAAAGAGGTCAGAATCTATATGAAAAGTCAGAATGAGGGATAAAAAAAATAGGAAGCATCATTTATTATAATACTTCTCAAACCATATTTTGTGGATGTTTGCAAATGGATTTTAGATTTCTCCATAATTCTTTTTTTTTTTTTTTTTTTTTGAGACGGAGTTTCGCTCGTTACCCAGGCTGGAGTGCAATGGCGCGATCTTGGCTCACCGCAACCTCCGCCTCCTGGGTTCAGGCAATTCTCCTGCCTCAGCCTCCTGAGTAGCTGGGATTACAGGCACACGCCACCATGCCCAGCTAATTTTTTTGTATTAGTAGAGACGGGGTTTCACCATGTTGACCAGGATGGTCTCGATCTCTTGACCTCGTGATCCACCCGCCTCGGCCTCCCAAAGTGCTGGGATTACAGGCTTGAGCCACCGCGCCCGGCCCATAATTCTTAATTTTATATTTTGTTTATATAGTAATCTATTTAATGAATCAAGTTTTGCAGAATCATTTAAATGACACTTTATAACTGAGTGCTAACACATAACTTCAAGGACTACAGTTATACTTGGGAATATAATTGCAGAGAATAGAGTATTATTTCATTGTCTTGGCTAATGAGAAAGGGACCTAAATATAAATGATATGTTGTGACACATGAAAGGCAACTGATGTCACATAGGATATTTGCCAGTAATTTGAACAGTGACAAATGGTCAGATAATTGAGTCATCTTGGGATGTGTAGGACTGCATGGTCATGCCAAACTCAAAAGCTGTTAGAACTATATTCATGTTGTAATCAGAGATTTTGTTTCAGCAAAATGTCATTCTTTATATGAAATAACCATTGTTAATATTAATTTCATTCCACTACAATGCAACTCTATTGCAAAGAAAAGGCTTTATCTGTCTTATCTGCTGCTATACCACTAGTATCTCGCTCATAACTGCCTACTAAACATTTGCTGAATGGCTTAAAGAGTATTTTTATTTGTTTATATGTGTTTTCTTAACTTATGCTTATAGTTGAATAAAAGTTATACCTTTTATGTTTTATGGGAACATGCATTTAAAATATATTTTATAAGAATAATAACACTTGTAGACATGAGAATTTTTCTTTTTTAAAAGAGGAAATATTTAATAGTAAGAGTGTTGCCAGGTCTTTAAAAACCGTAGGGTTAAACCTAACTCTTCCTTTTTCTGTGATGTCAATTTCCTGGCTCTTCCCTGCTACTTTGCTTCCCACCAATTTACATTTCAAAATTCCACCATGCCCCTTCTCCCTCTTACCCTCTTACTTCCTATGCTTGCCAGCCCTAGCACCCTCCTCACCTTATCATCATATTCTAAAATAGAGGAACAGAAGAGAAGGAAAAACAAACCAGAGAATAAAGTAGGTTTTCCATGGCCCCCAAAAACCCTCAAGTTAAGATAAGACAATCAGAAGTTACATAGACTAGTGTTCAAATCCTAATTCTAACATTTATAGACTACCCATCAGAACCTGAGTAGACATTAAAGAACTTTGATGACTACTCTTCTTGTCAATAAAAATTTCGAGTACTTAGCACATTACTTGCCAATAGCTCTGGGCTAGACAAGTCTCTTCCTCTGTTCACATACTTTAGAAGCTCTCACCCTAATTCTTCTCTGGTAGGAACTCCTCCCTTTCAGGTGAGGAGCTTGTAGGATCAAGGAGTTGTGATGATCTGGAGCCCCTGCACCACCTCATCAAGAGTTGGACCCTGCACCGTGACCAAATGATCCTGCTTCTGGATCCTAAATATGTGCCTAATTCATTTTCTAGTGGTGGGCCATCTCTGGGTGTGTGTACTCCTAAGTATCACAATGGGTTTCAAATGGTGTGGCTAATAAGCATGTGCTAAAGCCTCAATAGCTGTAAATGTGAGTCATGAGCCAGTGGAAAAGAAATCTTCAGTGGGAGGGAAGAAAATGAGATGGTTCTTAGCCCAGGAGCTCAGGTCCATTCTTCCCACACTACCTCCTTATGTCTAGGAATTCTGAAGTAACTGAAAATTTACTCAGTTAAATCTCACTTTGAACCTGGATTTGCAGGTTCATTTGGAAAGAATATTTGTTACAGTAGGAAGATTAGATATATTCAGTGACAGTTTGTTAACTTGCTTTAGAACTTTTAAATATTTAGTATATAGCTTCCATTTGAACTTTTGTTTCAAGCTATATAAATGTTATGAATGGATCTGCCTGGGAAACAGTAACTGTGTGTAAGTAGATGGTATTGTTATTACTATCTTACAAAGTGACTGTACAGTCAATTAATAAGTATTTATAGGAAATTATTAGCTTACAGCACTGTACAGGCACATTTGGGCAATACAAAAGAAAGAAGAAACAGCACAGGCTTCAGGGTATTTATGATCTCTCTGGATATTAGAAATCATACATATAAGAAACTTAAGAATAATCTCAGAAGTGTTTAGAATTATGAAGCCAATTCTTTGTAATGCTTTTGGAAAACAGTCAATGAATTCTAGTCACTGAGGTTCTATAAATCTATGTATACAATGCCATCCTTTCTTTGCCTGATGAAACTTTCCCATCTTTCAAAGGTTCTCAAGGTTGGCCTCCTAGGTAAAGCTTTTTGGTTGCCCTTCTCTGGAATATTTGTATAATCAAGGTCATCAACAACACTTTAGCTATTAATTATTCTTTAATCTTTTCATGTTAATCAGTGTATATTTCTAGGAAGACAGTATTTAAAAAGCAGAAATCTTATCTTGCATTTTATTATTTTCTCTAAATTGTCCCTTCCAGCTTTTCCCACTTCTGCTCACTCTTCTTTACCACTCATGCTTCATGAATTGCCATTCCATAAATCTCCTATTATTGTATAATTCCATGTTAAGCTCCAAATTATGGCATGTAATTTAGTATACATACACATATTCTCCACATGTATACACACACAAACTTCAGAGTCTCCTACTTGGTGGAGTGCTTAGTGCTTCCAATAAATAAGAAAAAGAACTCTACATTATTGTTCCAGTGAAGACAGGAAGAATTGTTAGAGTAAACATGAAGTTCTAAAGCAGGGAGTTCTTTGAAGAGTAAGTAGCCATGTTGTTTAGAAGGAGAAGGACAGAAGTATTGTTGGGAGTTCGGTTCAGTGATACTCTGTATCACGTGGATCAGGCAAGGATCACTGTTTGACTTGTGTCTTCTGGGATAGAGATGGAAGGCTGACTACTTAACCCACATGCTCAGAGATGCTAAGAACAATCTCCTGCCTCTGGCCTAGGATGTCTATAGTTTATGTCAGTGCCTTTCACCACCACACACCTGCTGAGTCCTTGCAGATTCTGAGCAATTTCGTTCTATTACTCCCCTCACCAGGCAGAGGGGGCTCCGCAGGGCAATGATTGTCTCATTCATTCTTGAATCCCTAGTACAAACTGGATTTGAATACTTTTTCCATTATTAACACATTGTATAACGTTGGATAAGCCACTTAAATGTTCTCATCTAAAATTTAACTTAAATGAAGTTAAAATTTAATTGTAGAATTATTACAAAATTGCGTTTACTCAACTTATTTACATGATTTGCCTCATTTTAGAGAGGATGTAAAATGACATTTAAACATAATATAATTTAAAATTTAAAAATTACTGTTAGTTTAAATAAGGTTGTAAAAACAGACAATAGAAGAAAAGATATTAGTGGAACCACATTGATACTATTTTTAAAGACAGCAATGATTATTAATTGACTATATATATGATACTAGGCACCTCAGCAGTGGGAGAAAAAAATAATTAGTAACCTGTTTCACTCTGAATTTATTATTAAAAGATAAAAAGACCAATACAAATGACTGGAGAATCAAATAAAATCATAAAAGTATTTCTTCCATGGGTGCTGATAAAGATTAATACATTGACAGTGCACTACTGTAGACAGAGCAATGGTATCATAGCTTTTCTAACCACCTACACTTATGACATCATTTCAAACTATAGCTCAATAAAGTAGTTTGGGGGGCAGTGAGAAGCATACCAGTACTGAATTGAAAGGCATAGTTTTTTTAGTTTTATTAGTATCATTCTAAGGGAGCTTCACAAAGTTTTAAGGCAATCTTCCAAAACAATCTGTTTCTCTGAGCCAATATTTACTAATTATTGAGTATTGATTAATGTGGTTATAGTTTGAATAAGTATTTGGATCATGTATCAAGTTAAGAGCAGAGGTATGCACTATAATAATCAGCTGAGAATGGGGAATAAGTAACATCTTTTTATGAAATCTGAGAATCCAGACAGTGTATAAAAACTGTGAGTGCATGTAGGCACTTAGCGGGACATCTATTACTTAGCAGTCTTGCAACAAATAACTAATGAATTAATATTTTTGAATTTTTGAATGTATTCATAGATATACCGTATCTATCTACATGTATCATTTACTAACTGGTTGATTGATTAGTTAGGAGTGAGCACAGAAAGCAATAAAATTAATAGTGCACTTGAGTCAGATTTTCTATGAAGAGAAAATATTAAAAGTGAAATACTCATCAAATTATTTAAACCATTATCTTTATATACATTTTGTAGACTTCTATTTGAATTCAGAATGAAAATATGATCTTTAATATATTTACGCCAGCAACAAATCATTATCCAAACTTAGATGCAAGTTCTACAACAAGCAGAGAGTCTACCAAAATTGTGCCAAAGATGGCGATGAAGATGGAGAATTTAGTGAGGCACCCACATGTTCCCAAACAGTTAGATGCTTGCTAACGACATGGATGCTTAAGTGCTAGATTTTCCTCACAATATTTCGCACTATGTTGTCAATATACTTGTCAACAGCAAGAAATCTGGGAAAATCTAACACATCTTTGATGAGAAAAGGTGTAATTCATTGAACAAGTATTTATTGAGTAACAATGACAATAAATAGTAATTGTAGCAATAATCACAGAGCCTGCCATTTGTTGAATTCCTACCATATGCCAGACAGTGCTGTCATTTTTATCATAAAATGTATGATGCATATAAAAACAGCATAAACAGATACAGTAGTTGCCCCTTATCCATGGTTTTGTATTGCATGGTGTCAGTTACTCACAGTCAACTCCGGTCAGAAAATATCAGATGAGTACAATACAGTCTGACATTTTGACAGAAAGTAATACAACATTCATATAACTTTTATTAGCATATATTATTTAATTATTCTATTAGTAATTGCTGTTCATCTTACTGTACCTGTTTTATAAATTAAACTTTATCACAAGTAGGTATGCATGTATGGCTAGAAAGAAACCACAGTCTACACAGATACTATCTGCAGTTTTAGGCATCCATTGGGGGTTTTGAGCATATCCCCAGTGGCTAAGGAGGGACTATTATACATACCTTTTTTTCATTATAAAATGAGTTTCTATGTACCAACCAGTCAGCTTAAGAAACGTATTAATAAAACTGACTCTGAAGCATATTGTGTATCCATCCCTAATCAAATCACATTCCTTCACCCCATAATATTTTGTGTTAATCATTCCTTTGCTTTTCTTGTAGTAGTTACATATACGTGTATCCTCAAATAATACTTTCTAATTTTGTCTGTTTCTGAACTTTATGTAAATAGAATTACATTATATATTCTCTTCTCTTTTGTCAATATAGTTGTTAAAATTCATCCATGTTGTAGTCTATATGGGCAATTCATTCATTTTTACTACTCCATAGTATTCCATTGTATTAATAAGTCACAAAGTACATACACTTATGTTGTTTCTAGTTTTTGAAATTATGAACAGTAATGCCATAAGCAATACAGGTTAAACATGTTATGTTAATTCAACAGTTATTAAATGACTCTAGAGAAGGGGTATGACCTTGTTTCTCTTCCATTCTCCCAAGTAATTCCCTAGGGATTAAAATAATATTTATATTCTTCTCTTCAACCATGAATCTATCCTAGTATCTAGGAAACATGATCATTTTCCTAAGAACTCACTCATCATATATCCTTCCAGAGTGAACAGCCTTCTACTGAAACTGTTCACCAAATATATTCCCAGAATTTCTAGGAGAGGAGAAAGATTAAATTCTTCTGTGATGGTCTCAAAAAGACTAAATAAAACTTAGATGCTAAGTTTTAAGGAAAATATCTTTATCTCAATTACATAGTGTTTCCCAAATTGAGGATTTGGGAGGCAGGAGTATTATGATTTTATAACTTCTTTAAAGTAAAGCATTTAAGATAATTTAACACTTACTGGATATCTGGCTGTATGAAAGATAATTGGTAAAATGCTCCAGAGATAATGTACAACACATAGTTTCTACCCACATAAAGTACTATTGTTGGAAAAATACATAAGCACATATAAAAAAGACTGAAGTCTAGTTCAATTAACTGTGCTTTTCTACTCTGAAGACAGCAAACTGGACAGTAAGTTTGAGATGGATCTTTACAATTCACTAATTAACTCAGTGTGAAAAATATTTTTAAGTTGAACACATGGCTTCACTTTGAAAAGATATAACAATACAAATGGTCACTATAAATAATTAAAATGTACTTTTTCCTACTCAATTTTTACATGACTTTGTTAAATAAGCTAACTTTGTATTAGTTGAGCACAGAGCTAGGTAGGAGGGTAAAAAAATATCTAATCAGCTGTAATACTCCACTAATTTATTAAACAAAAATAGTCATGTTGCTTTAATAGTATCTTCATGTGTTTGCTTTACTGGTTTTTTTCCTTACTCTCAAATACCAAATATACCCAATCCCCAAAGTCTTTTATAAACCATCCTTTTTTCTTTAGCTACCATTCTATCAATCTCCTTCCCTCTACTAATGTCTTGAAAGAGTGCCCAAAGCCTCCTGCATTATCTTCATCATACAATTCCATTTCTTACTTCACGTGAGAGTAAACTAGCTTCTGTCCTTTCTCTTCTACTGCAAATGTTCTTAGACATTAAAAAACTAAATGCCAACTTCAGAATCATTTCTGTTACTATCCCACTTGATAGTTCTGGAAACTTTGCCACAATTTCTCATCCTTTCCTAGAAACTCTCTTTTTTTGGCTTCCATTCCCAAGTATACGAAGATCCTCTCTCCCCTCCACCGTTGTAAACTACATGGCACGCCCTCTTCCTAGAATGCTTTTTCTTACCTTATCTGCCTTTTCTTCTAAAAAACTATCTATCTTCCATGGCCCAGCTTAAACATCATTTCCCTCCTCTATATGTTCCCCTCCTCAGTCAAGGTTCAGATTGAATTTATTATTTTATTTAGTCATTTGGTCATTGGTGCTACTGTAGTACTCTCTGTCTACCTGTATTTCAGCTATGATTACATTTTATAACAATTATTCATTCATATGCCTGCCTCTATCTAATAAACTGTAAAATTCCTTAAGAGGTGAGATGAACTTTTGTTAATTTTTATATTTCTAGCATTTGTGCAGAAGCTACATGGTGAGAACTCACAAATATTTTGTGAATGAGTGAGTGATTAAAAATGGGGTTCTATTCTGGCCAACAGAATGGATCACTAAATACTCTGCTATTTGAAAAGAGAATTAAATAAATAAAACTGATATGCCACTGAAGAGAGAAAACATCAAAACCTATGAAAAATTTATCAAAGAATGTGTGATGGTTCCTCAAATACTAAACCCCCTCTAGTGTCATGCTTCCCCACTCTTTGATGAAATTACAATAGATTTGAGGAAGGTTTGCTGAAGGCAAAATTTGATCTGCTATGGTTGACCTAAAGAAAATCTAATTGTGTAGCAAATGTTAAATCTGAGTCACTGCCACAATTATTTCCACACTGTTGCCTCCTAGCTAGCCCACGTGACTAAATTAAAGGATAAAGAACTAAAAATGTTAGTAATCTCACTCGGATCTAGCAATTACTGGGGCCAAAGGGACTTCACTGTAGAACAAATATTGGTAATATCAAAAAACACACGTGACATTTTTCTTTCATAACTCCTCTTCCTCTTGTTCATGCCACCTCTGCTACTCCCTTCTGCTTAAGGATAGTTTGTAAGAACCATTATTATTGGTTTATTGAAACCATTATATTACATAAATTTCAGTTTCAAATAAAGCTACTTCATAATCTATTCTAATTCCCCTAGAAATGGCAGTGAGCAAAGGAGAAGCAGGGAGCATCCTCATCATTCAGAGGTACATTTACATAAAGAATTGTCTGTGTGTGCTACAAGGTAAAGCCATGCATTAGCTGTTTCCTTTAAACATCACCTTGGGAAAACATACTCTGAACCAGATTTTTCCAATGCTTAAACTGCTCTCTGGGAAGACATAGGCCCTTCTGGAGGTTGCATTAACTGAGTAAGACCACTGGAGTACCATTTGGTAAACTGCAGTTTCAGTGCACTCAATAGCACCTTAGTGGCCTGAAAGAGTTAATGCAGCATCTAGTGGTACAAGACTTAATTCCTTGGGAATTACTTCCAGGCTGAGAGAATTTGCCTTAGATCATTAAGAACATTGCCTCTGACTTTCAGTATCTTACATATGATGGCTGGTGATAAGAAATGCTCTTACCTAATTTGTAGAACAGATAGATTTGATTAATGATTTGAGTATTTTATCAGAGGCAATATTGAATACATTACTGAAACTTTTCTTTCTGGCAAGCAATGCACTTCTAAATTATTTTTCTTAAATCATTTTAGTTATTAAGAACATAATGTGAATTTTAAAATCTAGGATTGTAGGTAAACCTAACTTAATCAGAACAGCTCTATTCTTAGCAAGTATATTAGGTAATACAGACATTAGTTCAACCCACAAATATTCTGTACTATGTTATGTGTTGAACTCTGACAGGCACTGGGAATACAATGGTAAATAAGCATCCTTGTCTTCAAGATACTTTACTCTATTGGGGCAATAAAAAGTAACTAGAGAATAACATTCTTCTATAAAAGAAATAGATCCTTCAGCATACTTTAACAACGTGAAAATCTCCATTAGTCAACCATTTTAATATCATAAAGCTTAGTGGTTAAAATATAAAGAAATCAAATTTAGATATCACTGTATATACACAGAGTATTACATTTGGTGGTTATTTTCATAATAAGAAACAACATTATGTTCATGCATAACTGGATCACTGAAGATAGAATTAAATGAACTTAGCTCTTCAATTCACTTTTCACACATTAAAAATAATCTTGTGCAACAGAAATGAAAATCTATTTCTTGGGAGTTTTCTTCCTTTTTTTATTTAGCCAGCTTCTGGTCTCCATAGGTTACATAAGGTTTTATTAGACATTATTTTTTAACCCTTGAGATCAAAATGTCAACCTCAGTATTGATTCACAGTATACAATATGCAAGGCCACTGAGGATTATTATAAGAATTTATTATAATTCTCTAAAGTTCATTTTTTCCTTCTAGCCTTTTTTTCTTCTTTCCCTACTTCAGATACTTGGTGAGTCCCTATGTGAAATGATAACTAAATAAAAGGTGGAATAAAATGTTTCCATTGTAAAAGAAAAGCAATTAATAAACTAATAAACATTAAAAAACATTTAAAAATGAAGGCATATCCTCTGACACCATGTTTTCAGCTTACTAGAAAAGATCCCCAACAATAACCATAATATGTATGTCCACATGATAAATGCTATGAGAAATTACAACAACCTCAAGGGGGAACAACTAGAGTAGGAGTCATTGAGAATCTTCTTCTAGTAAGCCCAGGACTTTAGGAGGGTCACAAGCTGAGAAGAAGGTATGAGGAAGTTAATGAAACTGAGAGTAAGTTTCTGCAATATATCCTGACAGTCAACGGGATAAAAGCTGTCATGGCCAAGTTACACATGTACTTTACTAAGGAGATAAGTTGGCTTTGAGTCCTGATACCACATTCAATACTCAATCAGGAATTTTTCACACTTTCCTCTTCTTGAGACTTAGAAAAATGGGTATCTTTCAAGATTAAACATTTGGCAAAAGTTAATTAATCTTAAACTCTGTTACTCCATTAACTAGAATAAAACTTTAAAATTGAGCTCCTTCTTTCAGAATCATAAGAGAGTTAACTATTATATTTAGATAGTTCCTTATATTAATAATGTTATTATAGGGTCATTTGATTTATACAGCAGACCTGTAATTTAGTTATTATTCACATTTTGCAGATATATATAGCTTAAAATGTTATTATAGGGTCATTTGGTTTATATAGCAGACCTGTAATTTAGTTATTATTCACATTTTGCAGATGAAGTATTGACACTTATGAAAATATAGTTCGACATCAACAATTATCAAAAGTAGAATACAAACTCAATGTATTTGAATTTGAATTCTGTAGCCATTTCTATCATATCACACAGTTTACTAAACAAACATTTTCTTAGTGTTGAATTAAGGGGAAAAAAAGGAAGCTGAGTTTGCAACATCAAATGTAAAATACAGACCTTCTAAAAACATTTGGGGAGATATATAGGTGATAATAAGAAATTATTTGATTTTCTCCCTATAGCTCTAATAAAAATATCTCCAACGCCACAAATTCAAACAAAAACTATGTACAAATTTTAAGGTAACCTTGTTCATGAAAATCTCTTGGGCTTTCTTGGAAGGCAATTTTGTAAAATTCTTGAATGAAATCTGGATGCAGGCCTTGTTTCTCCAGCACTCCATGGGAGATGACTCAGTGGCAACATACTTGCTTACAGTTACTACAAATTCCCAGATGGCAAATCCATGGCTACAGTTGGAACCAGCAAAACTAAGAACTCTGGCTCTTGTTTAGTCTTACAAAGGCTTCTTTTACCTTAGCATTTGAAATGTTTTTATAAAGAATCTGCTGGCAGATTTTCACAACACCTCTGAGGTTAAAAGGGCAACTATTCTTTTGCTTCGGTGCCTCATGTGGTAGCACTTATCTCCATCCACTTATAGAAGATGAAAATCTTAATAATCACAATAATAATAACAATACCTTATATCTAAAAAGTGCATTATCACTCAAAGTGCTTTCAGATACAGAATCTGATCATTACAACATCTCTCTCAACAATGGTGATATCCCCCAGGGTTCTGTCCACAGCTCTTTCTCCTTTCACTCTTCACAGTTGCCCTGGGAAATGTTATCCACACCTGTGATTTCAACCACTACGTAAATAGTGACGATGGCCAGATCTCTTATTTTCAGCTTGCTGTTCACACCAGATTCAGACTGGCACATATAGCTGTCCACTCAATGGCTCTCAGGCCTTCTCCTTGGTACTCAACATGTGCAAACTGTTATTTTCTTCTCCACATCTGCTCTGTGCTTAAATTCTCTAGGACAGCTAATAATACCATAATCTTTTTAGCTATCCAAGCAGAATGTATGAGTCCCAGCTTCTCCCTCTCTGCCACTCCCATAACACATAATAACTCACAGTTATTGTCTCACTTTTACTCCTCTAAATATCTCTTCAGTAGGGTTCTTTCTTCTCTTTCCCAAGTTATTTTCATAAGTCAAGCTTTCATCTTTTCTTTTCTGAAGCACTACAAAAGCTTCCTAACTCTTTTCATCATTTCCTCTCTGATTCCATACCCAGGCCATCTTCCAACTCTCCTGTCAAAATCATCTTCCTAAAAACACAAATCTGGTCAGAACACTCCTCTATTTTGACACATAAGAAAAATTAAACTGGTGATAATATAAAATATGACAAGAGAATGAATTCGAAACTTTTAGCAAATACAAAGACCTTCACAATATTACTCCAAACTATATCTTGCCTACTTTACTCTCTGAACACAGTAGACATATTTGCTATTTCCTAAAGAAGATCACCATCTATCATCACTTTCATGCCTTATGTTTTAACTAAAGATATCTCCTACCTCCTACTAATTCTTTAAGATCTAGTTGAAAATTTCCCCAATATCCCTGGAAGTAGTTAGCCAAGGCCCCAATATTCTTAGAGAGTATGCTTACATCATCATTATGGTATAAGTGCATATATACCAGTATTCCCCTTAGAATATAAGCAACTCAGGGGCCGGAATCGCTCTTATTCATCTTTATATCCCTGATAGTTGGCACTGTGCATGAACTTAGTTGAATCAAGTAACGTGTTTACCTGTAAGACATATAGCGGTATCTCTATTTCACAGATGTTTGAAAAAGTCATATGATCATACAGGTAACACTAGAGTTAAGTTGCTTAATATAATTTCCCTCAACTACAAGATTAGAATAATTGTGCAGTTCTTTATCTGCTTCAAAAAGTTTTAGTAAAAATAAAATTTTACAGACTGTTAAAAGTAAAAGGAGCCACAATACATAGAATTTTTTTTGGTTAGTTGACATACATAGCCAATAATGATTAAAGGCAAGTTACACTGACCTCAGAAAAAATATTTCCAACAGGTGACAGATAAAAATTATTATTATTCTTAATGTGTAAAAAAGTTTTACAGATAAATGAGAACAAAGTTTCAGTTTTTTTCAATAACATGATGTGAAAGGTAATTTACAAATGAAAAAATGCAATTGACTATAGGCCCATGTAATGCTCAACATTATTGAGGGATATAAAAAGTGAATTAACACTGAGATAAAACTTTTAACCAAACTGACAAAGATTACCAAAACAAAAGTACTCAGTTTTAATAATAATTCTTCAAAATTGGCATTGTATGCCCTTGATGATAATATAGAAATTTTCTAGCATAGTAACTAGACCACATATGCACCAAGTCTTAAAATGTCGCACCACTTCCTCTTGTACACAATGGTGCAACAAATTCTATGTATATTCTACCTACAGTGTAATGATACACTTCCTTTTCTTTAAGATTGTTTTCTTAAATTTCATTTTAATTGCAATCATATCCCTTTGTTTATCTAATTACACTATCAGATGCACCATGAACAAAATAATATTCCAAAAACTTCATAATATGCTGTTTTCCCATCCCGAAACCTTCAATAACTTTCTACAACTTATCAAGTGAGGTAAAAACTTCTCACCTTGATATTCATGATATGGCCTCCATTTGCTTTGTCAGATCTTATTTTATAACCAAATTAGACTATACTGTTTCCTAAATGTTTCCTACCCTTTCCTGCTGTCACACATTGCTGTACACTACTTCTTTTGCTGGAAATGGCTTTTGTGCTGCCCATAACTGAGGGTTCAAATCCCATTTGTCCTTTAAGTCAGACTATTAAAACAATTTCCTTCATTTAGTTTTTCCTGATCTTAATTTTTCCAATCTTAATTGATTGGAATCAATTAAGTTTTCCAATCTTAATTGATCATTGTGAAGTTTTAATAAAATAGTGTCTAATACACACACACAAAAACAAAATAAACATTTATGGAATAAAGTTCTACCCAAATTCCTTGCCAAGGCCCTGCCAAAGTCTGAATATACCACGATTTGTTATATTTTCATGGTGCATATAAGGGAGAGAGAAATTTAATGAGCACCTAGGCTCACTGAAATGTATATCTCTATAGGGCCAATTGGTTTGGCCTGAATTTTTTTTTTTTTTTTTTTTTTTTTTTTGAGACAGAGTCTTACTCTGTCAGCCAGGCTGGAGTGCAGCGGTGCTATCTTGGCTCACTGCAACCTCCACCTCCCAGGTTTAAGTGAGTCTCCTGCCTCAGTCTCCCAAGTAGCTGGGATTATAGGCGTGCACCACCATACCTGGTTAATTTTTGTATATTATTTTATGGTTTTTTTTTTTTTTTTTTTTTTTTTTTTAGTAGAGACAGGGTTTTACCTTTTTGGTCAGGCTGGTCTTGAACTCCTGGCCTCAAGTGACTCTCCTGCCTGAGCTCCCTAAAGTGCTGGGATTATAGGTGTGGGCTACCATGACCAGCCTGATCTGAATTTTTATTCGTTTAGAAAAAGATCTGGAAGTTTTTCTGTTGGTTTGAGTATCTGTGTACAAGTTTTCCCTTTTTCTACTTCTTTAGCCTCTCCTCCAATGTTAAGCACTTTTCAAAACTCAAAGAATTTTGTAAAATCCAATATCCAAATGAAGTATCCAATGCTTTCTCTCTCTGCCATTGAAGGACAGCCCCCAATAGACTCTATGACTTAACACAATATACTTCTGAGATATTTTAATTTGGAATACAAAAAGATTGGTAATAAAATAGATTTTCCCTTTTTCTGAATTTTAAAAGCTTTTTGTATTGTAAAATAAAACAGAGACACAGACAACCACAGAAAATTATGATTTGATGAATTATTTAAGCACAGACTCCTGTAACCACCACTCAGGTCAATAAATGGAATTTTGCCAGCCACCAGGGAGGTCTCCATGTGCCTCAGGCCAATCAAACACCCTCCTTTCCTTCAAAAGTAATCATGGCCTGAATTTTATAATGATCCCTCTCTTGTATTTTTTATAGTCTATTCCTGAACACGATAGCTTAGTTTTCTACATCTGTAAGACTATTCACAGGTTTTTAACTCCATCTCTTTCTTTCTCTTATTATTAATCTGTTGATAAGCCTGAGCCATTTGACCTTTAGACTTTTTCAAAGTCTGGATTTTGTTGATTGCATACATATGGTACAGTTTAACATGTTCCTAAAATTGATTTTTAGTACCACCTCCAGATTTTCTAAAGTATAGGCAAATCACACCAATTATTAAAAATGCCTTGTAAAAAACTCATCTGGCAGTTAAAGTTTAGTTTAGATTAAGATTTCTAGTTCAACAAATTCAGCATAAATAATTACTCTAATAGAGTCTCATGGCATGGCTAGAATATGTGATCAGTCAAATATTATTTTAAATATTTACCTTGGGAATATACTCTATAATTTCTATTTTCTTGAATAACAGACCTAAGTTCCCTTTTTTATTTTTTTATTTTTAATCTTTATCTTGAACTAATACTAAAAAAAGTTTTTTTTTTTAACATCCCTAAAAAATTAATTTTAACATACACCAATATACAGCAGGTGGAGTATGGGCACATGCATGTGACAGGGAAAAAACTCAACACTCAATGACTTGACCCGTGCTGTCCATTACCCACAGCAAGGCTAACACACACACACACGTAGAGCCAAGGGGTGGCAATAATTAGTGTGCTTTAAGTCAGGGAAGACGAGATGATAGATATATTATCAGATGAAACATATGAGACAGGAGACATGTTAATTTGGAGAAGATAAACTGGCAGCTTATAAAAAAAGCTTGCCTCCTTCTGTCATTTATCATGCCCATAACTCCTAAGGATATAATATAGGTAAAACTGATATGACTGCCACCACCATGGAGTTTGCAGTCCACCAGGGAGACATGTAGTAATCAAATAATCAAAGAAATACTCTATATTTTAAAATACATATTTTAGCAATTCTGGTAAGTGCCAAAAAAAAAAAAAATGGATTCAGATGAAATGAGAGTTAATGCAGGGGAACAAACCTAGAAAAGAGAGTTAGGGAAGGGGTCCACAAAGGATGGAGGTTTGAGATGAGATCTGAAAGATGAATAGCACTCAACTAGATGAAGGGCTGATGGAGACATTCTAGGAAAGGAATATAGCAAAGGATATATTATAAAAATGGCTGATCTTTTGAGGAACTGTTGCAAGGAGAGAAGAATATGGTTCACAAAGGGAATAGAGGGGTGGGGTAGACAGTAAAGCCCGAGGATCAGGTCAGACCACACAGTACCTTGGAACCATATCTAAAGCAAGAGAAAGCCTTTTAAGCAGGTTTTTGACATGATCCAATTCTTACCTGAAAAACCTCCCTCTGGCTGTAGTATGGAAAACAGGCTAGAGTGGGCCAAGAATAGATGTAGGAGTTAGGAATATATTATAGTAGCCCCAGCAAAAAATAAAAGGCATCTTATAGGAGCAGTGGTAGAGGTGGAAGAAAAATCAAGACATTTGAAAAAGGGTTGGGGACAGCAGATGGCACTTCCTATAGTGGAAAACAACGTCACAGAAGAATTTTGGAGCCTTAAGACTGCTTCTTAAGACACCATAATTATAAACACTGTTAGATCAAGTCACTGACGTTAGGTTGAAAAATCTGAGTAGGGTCTTTCCACCTAGGTCTGCAGGGTTGTGAGCATTGATAGAAACACAGAGAGACTCCACATTCCCCCATTCTTAATCACTGCGCTACGCTATAGTAAGCCACAATTTCTTTTATATCATGAAACAGTAGTACAGTATCATAGAATGAGCACAATTTTTTTCCACCCAGACTTCAGTTTGAGTGCTAGATACACTATTTATAAGCATTGACTTTGGGGAGGTCACTTAAGGTATTTTAGTTTTAGTTATCTCAGCTCTGAAACAGGCATTTGAATTTTAAAAAAATTACTAAAGACGCCTTCCTCTGTAGCTAAAACACAGTTGACATCCAATAAATGAAAGTTGAATGAATAAATAGAAAACTCCATTGCACAGATTTAACAATCTTCTTACATCAGTGTTTGTGAATATTATGAACTTGGGTCAGTACAGGTCTCTTACTTCTGCAGCCTAGCAAATAAAAGTGTGGGCAGGGAAAAGAAAATGGGAATAGTAAGGCCAAGGGACTAGGGCCAGGATTCTATGTATTCAAATTATCTCCCATCCTGACATATCTGCAAAAAAGAGAGAAAAGAACTGAATTCAAGGCATGGCAAGCCAAAAAACTCATTCCCTTCTTCTTTACATTGTTGTAGCTGTTTAAATGCTAAAATGAGGGTATCAGTAGACAGATTTTATAATCAATTTTCAGGGGAAATGGAGCCATTTCTAAATCCCATCTTGAGAAAGCTGAAAGGCCAAAGGGAATTCATTCTTAGCACAAACTTCAAAAGGGAATTTTTAAAACTCAAAAGGAATGCAAAGCTAAATTTTTTTTCCTGAGAGACTAACTGCTAACTGGAGATGTGGCATTTAAGGCATACACCATGGAAATGAGATTGCATGAATCATGGCTTCTTCAGGCCTACTCAATCCGCCCCTGAATGACAAGTCCAACTTCATTTATTTAGAGAGGGTCCCTTTGATGAGGCAATTCAACATATGACTAACTGGGAGATTAAGAAAGAGTGAAGGAATGGTATTTCCAAAACATGATAGCATTTTCTAAGTATCACTGATTGAGAAAAAAATAGGTATGTAAAGAAAGAAAAAGTTGATGGTTTTATTTACTACTTTAATGAAATTGAATAACAAGAATAGAGTAACAAGATTTAGGACATAAAAGGGAGTCTGTGAGAGTTTTCCAAAAAACAGTTCAATAAAACTAATATTTACTGCAGGCCTACCATGTGCCTAATGCTGAGCCCACAAAACAAGCACCGTGAATTAAGGAGTTTATGTGTAAGTCAGTCCACACAAAACAGTTTCTTCAGAGCTGAAATAGAGCTGTGTAGATAAGGAAGAATAGAAATTAACTAATTTTGCCTGGGGTAGGAGGGATCCACTGAAGAGATTATACCAGTACATAATCTTGAAAGTCAAATAAGGGTTCTCCACTGGGACCACTTAGAACATGGCAGAGAACAATTTCCATTCCAAGAAAACCTGTCTGCACCCAGTCATAGGGTTTGCATTCTCCCAAGACAATATAAATATCTAAGTTCTCCATTGAAAAGAGTGGTCATGCATTTGAGAGGCAGTACATTTTAATGGAAAAAGTACTGGACATTAACTCTCTGGATGAGTCACTTAACCTCCTTGGACTGTAGCTGAGAGTTGAAACTTGGAATCTTGAAGTTCCCTTTTAAATCTAGCATTCAATGATTGTATCAAGATCTCAGAACTACAGAGCTAGAAAGATTCTTGCCCATCCTCTTTGTCTGTCTCAGGATAGGGAGGAAGAGAGCTAACCACATTGATTATAAAAACCCTTTCAGAATATCAAGGTCAAGGGCCTCTCTACCCATGGAAAGAATGAGTTACCCTGTAGTCTCCAGAGCAGTGTTGTCTAAGAAAAATATAGTAATAAGAGCCACAAATGAGAGCCATAGATGTACTTTTAAATTTTCTAGTAGCCACATTGAAAAAAAGTGGAGAAAAAGAGGTGGAATCAATTCTAATAATATATTTTATTTAAACTAATATATCTGAAATCAATTCAATATATAATCAAAGATAAAGATTAATGAGATGCTTCACTTTTTTATACTAAGTCTTCAAAATTTAATATGCATCTTACAATGCATCTCAGTTCAGACTAGCAATATCTCAAATGCTCAACAGCCACAGTGTCCAGTGGTTACTCTATCGGACAGTATGACTCAAGGGAGTCCTACTGATAGTTACTCTATCAGACAGTACGTACTCAAGGACTGCCATAGGGACATCCACACTTCTCCCCAACATGAGGGTTTAGACTTGAAATTTGTTGTTGTAGCTGAATTTGATACAGATTTTTAAGGCTTTTATTCTCAGGAAGTTTCCCCTGTGAGTAGAAGCAATGCCCTTACTTACACCTCATCAGAAAGAAAGACTGGGAATTAGCTTTCACATTATGTTGTCGAGAAGGGTGGGACATCATTGAGAAAGGAATGAATCTACCATTGATTCAGTTTCTTTTATGTATAAGACATCATGAAGGGCTTGTAAGATGGAATGCTAATGTCTATCACATAAACAAAGATTTTGTTGAAAAACTTACATACTTTCAACATATAATTTCAGGTCCAGAAACCTGAAACTCCCTTCCCAGTCTTTGAAACCCTGCATTAAGGCACCTTTTAACCAGCCTGGACTAAATCTTTCCTAAACAATATCTGAGGTTTCTCTCTGTTCCTGCTCTTCCTTAGCTAAGCAACAAAACCGTTTTGATCATTTCTTCATAAGATTACTGAATCAAAACCAATTCTAGCACCTTTTCCTTGATCTTTAAACAGAGGAGTAATGTCTTCACTTTTTAAAATTATTATCACTTTTATATAAACTCTCAGAAGGAAAAGTCAGCAGTTCTGGAAGACAAACTTGTGCGTATAGAAAGACTGGCTTTGCCATTTTCTTGCCATGTGACTTTGGTTTTGCTAACATGCATTTCTAAGTTTCGGTTTTAGAGTCTGGTTAGTGGCGGCAGTAACCCTCACCTGACAAGGTTTTGTAGTGATTAAAATAAATAAAAATTAAGAAATTTCTGGAATACAAAAAAGCAATCATTGAGTAAATTCTTTTCTCCTGCAATTTACTCTGGTCCCGTTATGTGCTACTGCTCTTTTGATCCATTCAGAGAGGTGGCCTCTTCCCAGGAGTAGTAACTATCTATCCAAATAGACTCAGTAAGAATTATACATGGAAACAGGACCTCAGGGCTTTTTTTCCCCCTCAGCCTACTCAATTAAATCGCAGTGAACAAGAAAGATATTTTATGTGCATTTTTCCTCTGGAGGATATATTACCCCTTACGTTAAGCCTATATCAAAAATATTCTGCCCAGGACGTTCCCATGAGATTTGATGGCATTGACCATCTCTCTTACCCATCCAAAGCCCTGCATTCTGCCTCTGGCCATTTCTGTCTTACAGGCTCTGCAGATTGTGCTGCACTCCAGGGAACATGGCTTTGTTTAGCTCTGAAGGTGGGGATAATGAGGGAAGAGGTGAGAATCACCTAATGCTGTAAAAATCAATGTTATTGACTGCTGGACAAAAGGAAAAGGAAAACAGCCTTGCTGACTGCTGAGGACTAGAAGGAAAGGAGGAAATTGGAGGTGGGCAGCAGATATTCCTAATGAGAATGGGCAGACATCCCTGAAGATCAGCAGTCTTGTCTAACTAACCTCTACCCTCCTTCAGCCTCTACTGCTCCAATCATTTCTGCAAAACTATCTTCTAAATTATTTATAAGAATGAAAACAATGCTTTAGGCCTAAGGGAAAAAGTGAGTGCTATACTGGTGAAGCGTCCATTTTTCTTTAATGTATTTGTAATTTTTCTTATCTGCTATTTTCATTACCTGATTTTTTTTCCTGAACTAGTCAACTGCTTTCCTAAAAGTTTTTATTATAAAATTTTTAGATGGAATAATTTTACTTCAAATTAAATTAAATTCAATAATTCATTATTACCCATTACATACAGACACAAATAACATTTCTTATTAATGACTCTGGCCCTGATACAGAAAACAGTGTTTAGCACCTGAGAGAGACTCAATTAATGTTTACTTCTAAAAAATGAATTGGAAAAGATACAGAATTCACACTCTGGTAAAGAAAAACAGGTAAAGATAAACACCTCCAAAACAAAGAATATGCAAGTGTTACACTAGTAATGCACAATGCATTAGGTGTTCCGATAGAAGTACAAAGTAATAACTGTATAGAAAACAAAGAATTTATATCTTGGAGAAGAAACTAACTGGCAGGGTCTGGAAGGACGAAACAATTACTACGTCGAGAAAAGGAAAGGTAAATATTTTTCTGTACTGAAGTGACAGATTAAGCAAAAGAAATTAGAATGAAAGATAATTATTAATATTTTTATAATGTTCTAGAATTCACAAAGTAATGCCATATATGTTATCTTGCTTATGCTTCATGACAACCCAATAATGTGCAATGTTACTACTTTGTTGTTGTTTTAAGGCATCTTTCATGGACAGGAAACATTATGTGGAACTCTTTTAGTTTGTGAAATTCATATTTAATTGGTAAAGTTATAAATTCAAATATATTGCTTAACTTTTAAATTGTAATTATAATTGTACTATTTTATGTATAAATGTATCAAGTTTTTTACAATCACCATTAAGAGAGTTTATATGACTAAATTAATTTTCCATTAAATATTTTAACCTATATTTATAAATTTAATATATTAAAAATTTAAAAGTACAAAAAACTTCTCAAGTATTTAAATCATTCTTTTAAATCTAATAAATATTAATAAAACAAAGTGTTTGGGAGGCCGAGGCGGGTGGATCACGAGGTCAAGAGATCGAGACCATCCTGGTCAACATGGTGAAACCCCGTCTCTACTAAAAATACCAAAAATTAGCTGGTCATGGTGGTGTGTGTCTGTAATCCCAGCTACTCAGGAGGCTGAGGCAGGAGAATTGCCTGAACCCAGGAGGCGGAGGTTGCAGTGAGCCGAGATCGCGCC
Source organism: Aotus nancymaae (assembly GCF_030222135.1). Classification (NCBI taxonomy): domain Eukaryota; kingdom Metazoa; phylum Chordata; class Mammalia; order Primates; family Aotidae; genus Aotus; species Aotus nancymaae. Next base: position 68,700,893 of record NW_026988473.1, read on the forward strand.
ATTGCACTCCAGCCTGGGTAACAAGAGTGAAACTCCGTCTCAAAAAAACAAAACAAAACAAACCAAAAAAAACAAAGTGTGAGGCATTTTAAGCTTTCCTACGTGTTCCAATACAACTTACAAATGTTAAGATTTTAAAATATCTTTTATCTTAAAATTGCAAGTAAAAATCAATTCCTTGACATCCAAACACCAATCTTCTGTTAAATGCTCTACTATAGCAAACTCTCTTTAAAAACACAAATATATATAACCAAATGTGTATAAGTGTTAACATAAAAATATTAATAAAAGAGTTTACTTTCCTCCATTATTCTGTAATTAATCTAAATCTTTTCGGGATTAGCAAACTCTTTGCACCAAAGAAACAATTATGCAAATTTTGTGACTGGTTTCCCAAGCAATTTGGAGAGTGGTTATATTTAGCTGATTACTGTTGTATATTATGTAGAGGTCTTGGCTGGGAAACATATAACTGCCGATATTGCAGTTAACTTCTCTCACCTTCTCAACTGTAAAATTAAACATAATTTTATCATCAATGTTCCAAAATTTTACAAAGGAGGTAGGTTCTAGCTCATGTTCTTGGGATCCAAAGAATACCATAAGGAAATGATCAGCTACATAAGCAAGTTTGCGACGACCACCAAATTTAAAGCTAACCTTTGCTGCTTCAGTTAACATTTCCTTGGCTTTCCTAAAATATTTTAACATCTTCTGAATGAATCCTGCATATATCTAAGACTCTTTTTTTTTGTCTAAAGCCTTGCTCATGATACAAGGTAGATCCTTATCATTACCATGTCAGTTATACCATCTTGAAATTAAGCATCAGAAAAATGGATTTACTCACCAAGAAGTATTGCAGACTACTTTGTGAATGGAGATGACAAATTTCAAACCCAGGCTTTCTACCAAACATCCCAGTTTTTCCACATCTCCTCTAGGGCATGAGCAGTGGATGGGAAGTATAGCTGGAATCGATTCAGGCTATGTGGGCTGAATGGAAGTAGCAGTAGGTCTGGCAGAAGGTAGTGATGAAAAGTGACAGGCCATCATGAGGACGAAAATGTTGATGGCAGTAAGAAACATATAAGCTCTTGAACAGAGAAATGGATGGCCAGTTCTTATCTGTATTTAAGAAAAATAAGTTTGAATATGAGGAAGACAAATTTGGAGAGGACAGAGGGAGATTAGGGAAGCCAGTCACAATGTTCTGGAGCAACACAGTGAGAGAAAATGAGAGCCTCCACTGAGGAAAGGAGAGGCAAAAAGAGATAAAGTAGAAGAAATTACTAGATTCTATAGGATTTGTGGATTTATTATCTCTCCATGGTGGCTGGAGAGTAAAAATGATTTCAGTGTTTTCAATCTAACTACCTGGGAGAATAGCGATACTAAGGAAATTGTCTGGTTGGCTTGTGTTTAAAAGAATCATTAAAAACCCAGCTCAAAGCCATTATTTGCCAGGGTTGGGTATTGAGACAGTATTAGGAGACTAGCTAGAGAAACTTTTACATTAAGTATACATTTTCCCCCAGTTTGAACTACAATGGCAATGATCCTTTTGAAATTCAGACTCATCATATATATTTTTTTCCCAACTGCATCTCATTTCAAAACTATTCCAAGGTTACACTTGAAAGCTTTCTAACCTCTGCTGAAAAGTAATGGTCCAAGAAAAAACAATGCTTTCAGTCCCTACTTACCTGTATTTATGTAGTTTTCAAAAAGAGAATGAAAAAGCTTCCCTATTAAGTAGCCACTTTAAAAGAAGCCTGTGAATAATTATTAATGACATGACAATGTTTTTATATCATGGTATGAGCAAAAACACACAAATATTACATCATAATCCAATGTACACACATTCATATACACACATAGATATAGGAAAAAAGAAATAATACACATTTCTATATATGAATAGCAATGATATGAGGAAGTATATATTTTTTGTCCTTTTCTGTACTTCTATAATTTCCATAATAAACATATATTACTTTTGTAATGTTAAAAACAGTTGAAAAATATAATGTATTCTGACTCACTTAAAACTGATTCATTAGTTTACTTTTCCTAATGAGTCTGAAGGAGGGCAGTTTATAAATTAGTCAACTAAACATCCAACACAAACTCAAAGGGTTCTTTTATTTACACCAAGATTCAGAGATCCATTTCAGAAATCTACCTTACTCCCTCCCATTCAGGCTCATCGTAAATTCCACTGTATCAGTTTCCATTTCCAAAGTAAGTAACCCCTGAAAAATTAAGTAGACACTTTTAAAATTGATGTATGTGTACATTTTTAAAATTCAAAATCTAGTTATATCTATACAAATAAATAATAAATCAATTTAAAAACTCAAAAAAAGCCTCCCATATTCATCTTTCATTTTTTTTTTTTTTTTTGAGACGGAGTTTCACTCTTGTTACCCAGGCTGGAGTGCGATGGCGCAATCTTGGCCCACCGCAACCTCCGTCTCCTGGGTTCAGGCAATTCTCCTGCCTCAGCCTCCTGAGTAGCTGGGATTACAGGCACGCACCACCGTGCCCAGCTAATTTTTGGTATTTTTAGTAGAGACGGGGTTTCACCATGTTGACCAGGGTGGTCTCGATCTCTTGACCTCGTGATCCACCCGCCTCGGCCTCCCAAAGTGCTGGGATTACAGGCGTGAGCCACCGTCATCTTTCATTTTAAAGAAAGGTATTCTCTTGGCTTCTTTCAAATTCTGCCTATGTGAAAGTGTCAAAATCTAAACAGAAAGAAAAAATAAAACACTTTCAGTTTAAATTTGAGAAATATTTAAGGCCAGATCCTTCCAAGGTTAAATCACTTTTTATTTTATTGTCTACTTTTCTCTTGTCAATTATTAAGAGCTAGGTTCTACAGGACACAGTACAATACCACTTCATCATGGGAAGTTTAATACTTTATCTACTGTATTAATACTAAGTGTAGATTTTAGCATATAGATTTCTTTCAACAGGTGCTCATACTTCCATTTGTTATGAAGTCTTCTAAGTATAAGCACCCCACCCCTGACCCCAGATCCATGGGAGAATATTTCACCCACAATAATTCTTCTGGGTCTTAGCTAATGAAAGAAACTGTGACACACTCAAGTCAGGGGAAACTGAGATCTGTTGAGTCACTAAATCTAATAGGCGAAAGGAATGCCCAATGAAGTCATCAAAACCCAAAGGATATAAAGCTATTCTTTCCAGGCAGTGGCCTGTCCTAAGCATTGGTGCCTGAGCCTGGCATTTATTGTAGTCCCACCAGTTACTTGCTGTGAGGCCCGGAACAAGGTACTAAAAACCTGCTCAGTGCAGTCCTTTCACATGTAAAACTAGGTTTAATAGAAAACTTTCTCTTGGAGATACTGTGAAGATGAAATGAGTAATGTGCACATTGCCTGACCAATCATAAATACTAAACAAACATTAGCTATTGTTATTAGAAATACTGAGGTATGTAGGTGAGTAGGCTAAATCCCAAAGGCCAGGGCCAGGGAAGTAAGCACCAGACCATGAATTCCCAAAGGAATATGCTTATCGGTAAATGAACCAGGCTATATGGAGAAGCTCTGTGTTCAGTCCACGACTTTTACACATTCCCTTCTTGCTGTTGGCTGACTGTTGTAATTCATCATCTTTTCATTTGCATATTCCTAATTGAGGTTGTATTTTTCTTAAGGCAGGGAACATGTTACAATGTTTTTCAAATTATGGGTTATGACCCATTCTACACCCCTTCAAAGTCAATAAAGGTTAATGAAGGAATCTTTTAAATGGGTCAATATGAACTGTATTTCCCCAGTTATTTTTCTGATTATAATACATTTAGTTAATTTTGATCAACATTATAAAAGAGAGACATTTTAAAAAGTTGTAATGGAAAATATCACAACGCATAACTTTTAGTAAAAGTAAGTATTGCTTTTTAAAACACACTTGGAATTTTAAATTTATTGCTTACTACATGTTGCAATCCAACTTTGGAAAATCTTTGGATCTATATGTTACTTAGACAACTATTATTAAAACATAGCAGTTTCCGAACACACTGGAGAATTCCAAACATACGCTATATGACAGTGTTTTCTAAACTTGTCTTATGGATGATTTACCTAGGGTCATTTTCAGATTCCCAGGCTGCTTTCTTAAGATTCTGATGTTTGAAACATACTGTCATAATGAACATTAGAGAGAATATTAATTAGAGATTAATTAATTAATTAATCTTAATTTTTTATTAGAAAGGAAACCCACCTTGTTGTGCATCTATTCTTGCTTGGTGGTACCACATCCAGTCTAAAGAGGTACTTTATAAAATATGTCCAGCTATTTGAATGGCTAACATTCATTCATTCAGTTATTTATCAATTATTTATTAATAATTTGGCATGTGCAAGGCAATGGGTACAAAAATACATATAAGAGACACAGTTCCTGCCCTTAAGTAGCTTATAGTTGACTCATTTAAGAACTAGGGCAGCATCCTCTGAGGATCAGAAGAGCTGAGACCAAAAGAAAATGAAATCATGAATGCATATGTATGATTCAAGTCTTGGGTAACCTACCTTCTAAAAATGTTCAGAGGATTAAGAAGCACTAAAACTGCATGGTAATTACTTATTAAAGCATTTTTTTCTAATTAATATAGCAGAGCTGAAAACCCACACATCACACCTAAGGAAGACTCAATATCAGTGTAGAAAAAAAGACAAAGAAGAAGATAGATATCAAAATTATAATTACAAACAGAATTGAACAACCTGCCCCCAGTCCCACTGGCACCAACCTGATCTAAGTTTTCAACATCCCTCCCCTGGATTACTGCAGGAATTTCTAACTGGTCTTTCTGCTCCTGCCCTTTTTCCCTTAAAGTCTCTTTTCAACACAGCAACCTGAGTGATCCTATTTAAACATTAGCTAGCCTGTAATCCCAGCACTTTGGGAGGCAGACGTGGGTGGATCATGAGGTCAAGAGATCGAGACCATCCTGGCCAACATGGTAAAACCCTGTCTCTACTAAAAAATACAAAAAATAACTGGGCATGGTGGTGCATGCCTGTAGTCCCAGCTACTTAGGAGGCTGAGGCAGGAGAATTGCTTGAAGGGAGGCGGAGACTGTAGTGAGCCGAGATGGCACCACTGTACTCCAGCCTGGCACCTGGCAACAGAGCCAGACTCTGTCTCAAAAAAAAAACAAACAAAAAAAAATTAGGTAAATCATGTGACTCTTCTGTTCAAAACCTAGCTGGCTTCCGATCTCACTGAGAAAAGCCTAGCCTACAAAGTCCTACACGATCTCTTGACTGTGACATGTTCTTGACCTTTCTCTCTTCAGCCACACTGGCTTCTTACAGGTTCTTAACATGCCAGGCAGGCTTCTAGCTCAGGGACTTTACACTTACACTTTCTGTTACCTTTTCCAACAAGTATATTTTGTTTTCATCTTTTAGATCTTTATTCCAAGTCAAATTCTCAGTGAGACCTTCACTAACCATCTTATCTAAAACTCTAAACCAACGCATCCCCCAATGCGCACCTCCAATTTCCTTCCATGGTTTTTTGTCTTAACCCTTATCACTGTATACCATGTATTTTACTTAACTGTCTTGTTTATTTTCTACCTACCTCACTATGATGTAAGTTCTATGAGGGTAGGGATTATTGTCTGTTTTATTTCACCCTTTATTTATAATACTAGGTCAGTTTCTGACTCATAATAGGTACTTATCAAATATGTGGTGAAGGATGAACGTAGAATACAAAAGAAAGCCTCAGGCCTGACTCTGGCCAACATGTATTAGAAAGAAGCCAAGAAAAGCAATGGCAAGGTCATACTCTGTAAGACATATGCAATTTTATTATTTACTTAATTCCTTATCTAATTTTAAAAAGAGATTTGAGATGTCCGTAACATAGTAACAGTAATTTTCATATCTATACCATCTATTTAGGAAGGTTGTTAAAAAGGTTTCCAGTGAAACAGACCTTGTTTACAAGGTGACTTCACTGACACTTGATAGTTGTAATATTAGGCAAGTTATTTTTGTTCCCTAAACTTTAGTTTCCTCATCTATAAAATAACAATGACCAAACTGCATAAATCTTAGGTCACTGGGAAGCATTTTGAGAAAATACATGCAAACTTATTGGTGTAGTCCGTGGTTCATACTAAAAGTTTCACAAATGGTAGCTACTATTGTTATTGTTCAATGTGCTATTTTATTCTTTATTAACTCCTTGTTTAATTTTTTAAGTTTTGAGTTAATGGGCTTTGTTACAAATTGTAAATCTAACGCATTAACTAGGCTTAGGTATTATACACCCAATATACCAAATTGGTCTCCAAATGGCTCACAACCATTTGGAGACCATAGCTTACAAACATTTGGAGACTGTACTAAAGGAGTCCAATGAGGAACTAATAAATTATAGGTATCCTGAAAGAGATAATTATTCAACTGGAACCTAAGAGGTACCATCTCTGACTTGTTATAGCCATAGGTGTTACTCAAACTGTCCACACATTCTGATTCATAATTCCAAGCCCTGCCTACAACAAATTATGTGTTTATTAAAAGCATCAAAATGTGGGACGCATCATAGGATCTAGCAAAGTGTAGGTGTCAGCAGCATAAGGAGACAGAGTTTCTGGAAGTTTCTTTTTCAACTAGTCCACTGATCATTTTTTGAATTCCTAAATATAAATAAGCTGTAAGAAAAAAAGATTAAGAAAATAGTTTATAGTTCCTGTCTTTAAAAATCTTAAAATTTATTTGGGGTGAGGGCAATACTCAAACTAAATTAAAAAATAATAATGCATGTGATGATATGAGGCAATATAACATTTACTGCCATAAATGATGGAGAAATTACACTCACTAAATCAAAGGGGAGATAAAGCATGGGAATTAGTGTGACTGGGGTTCCAGTTCTTGGAAGATAGATACAGACACCCTGTATTGTTTATTAAAGGAAGGACAGAATTTAGACAAATATGGTCAATGTAAAGAAAGGATTCCCATTGCAGGAAAAAATTTCTAGAAAATGATCAGGGGCAGAAAACGGTGGGGTGTTTGGAAAAGAGCAATTTCACTGAATAAACCTGGTGAAAACGAGCATGATAAATGCCTGAATTCTAGAGTGTTTAGGATTCAATAAATTGTTTTAGTGCAAATTATTGATTCCCTCCAAACTAGCTCTACAACCTGGCCAAGCAGATCCAAAAGGGTTTGTGACTTTGTGTAAGTGGCTTGTGACTGCCAAAGCCATTACTATTCAAACTGAAGCCTATATGACTTCAAAATTATGAGGTTTTCTTCTTTCTTTTTCTCTTTCTCTCGAAGTAATTTAACAAGCATTAAGATAAACAATCTGAAAGGAAGCTGGTTGAAGAAAAAAGAAGTCTGAGACTCAGTTAATGCATTCATTTAAAGTATCTCTTGAGTACCTACTATGTACTTAGCATAGCTCTTTGTGCTGATGATATAAAGGTGAACAAAACAAACTAAAACTCCAGGTTCCATGGCGCTAACATGAGAATATGTGCGTATGTTTCATTGTGATAGTTATTATAGTGGGACAGGAAATATTATACCTAAATGCATTTCTCATTAATTATAGATATATTTTAATTGGGCTCAATTTCTAATGCAATTCTTATTGAAGGCAACTCTAGAGCCTTACTGCTACTTGGAGGTCTTTATTTTCTCAATGATGAGTTAAACTGATTGAGTTATTACTATAGTCTAAGAACTCTTTATAGTGTTTACATGCCTTACCTAACATAATCCTTATAATAGCTAAGAGCTATTATTATCCCTCTTTTACAGATGAGAAAAAACTAAAGTTTCTTAAGCTATGCAATACATGGGGAAGAAAAGTTCAAATGTAGTTCTTTTGAAATCCCAAAAATCCATGATTTAAAACCATTCTGTTACATGCTTTTTCTTAAAAGTTATTGTATTTACCCTCAGTGAATTTTAAAAATAAAGGAGCAGAAATCTTGAATTTATACAGTAGGCAGCAGGATTTACTATAAAAAGTAATAAGTCAACACTCAAGAGAACCTGCTTCTGACACAATGTGAAACAGAGTAACTAGTCATTTCCTCTTTCTACCTTAGTTTTCTTACCTGTACTGTTGGTCTAATACTTGCGATTCATTTTTCACGGATTGTGGGTTTGTGAGTGTACATGTGGGTACGTTTGTAGCAGCAATGAAAAAAGGGAAACAGTGAGATGAAGAACATAAAGTTATTTAGAAAATTATCATCAGTGTCATTACCCTAAAAAATAGAGCCATTTCCAAAGACAAAAATGATACAGACATCTGATGCAACAAGCTTCCTGTATGTTTTCTCATTAAAGATGCACTTTTCATAAAATGGACAATTTCAGATGGAAACTGAACTACATGTGTACATAATGATCACATTGCTTCATTTTAGTGAGTAGATTAAAACTAAATTGTTCTAATCATATTTTGTAAAAAGTTAAAATAAAAATCCTAGCCAATGTAATGTGAATCTTTATCAAACTCTATTTAAAACTAACAAGAAAACACAGGCCATAAATAATGCCCAGTGATTAGAAGTTTTCTTTCCTTTCATTTCCTTCTGTTGAAAGCTCTCCTTCTAGAAAATAGGTAGCAAAGTAACACAATTCCAGAGTTAGATTGTGATGACCGCTCAGTCAATTCTCAGAGCATTGGTTTATCTTTTCTTTGTTTATGATTTACCCTATTATTTTACTCTTCAGCCTTGTAAGAGCCCCTGTCTAACCATTTCAAACTATTTGCAGCTCTTTGAAGTGCTCTGCTGCTTAGCTCCACGCTTTTGACACTCCCTTTACCCAGCATGCCTTTCTTACTCTAACATCTTTGGCAAAAGTCCATTAGCTGTCAAGATTCAATTTAAAGGTGACCTCACAGCGAAACCTTTCTTGATCAGTCCAGGTAAAATTAGCCTGTGATTTTGTTTGTTTGTTTTCTTTGCTTGTTTCTTTCTTCTACAATAATGCCCTGCAAGATGTCCATTATAGGTCAGAAATACTTCAAAGCATTTATTTGTTTATAGTCTGTGTCTTTTTCTAGACTGGAAGCTTCCTAAAAGCAAGTACTATTTCTATTTATCTTAGTTTCCAAGACTCTAGCATGGTGCATAAATCCTAGATGTCATTCAAAAAATTTTAATAGATGAATGAGTAAATGGTGACCCATGAGTCACATTCTGAAGTCTGTAAATATATGTGTGTGTGTGTGTGTGTGTGTGTGTGTGTGTGTGTCTACACCAGTGGTCCAGATTTAACATCGTTACATAAAAACATGTAAAATGTGTAAAAACATACAACTCTTAATAAAATTCTTGCAGTTATACATTATAAAGTTCTAATTAACAAAAAAGCTTATTCTAGAATAAAAGATTATGACTCTAGTGGTCTGTTGTGTGCATGAAAAAATAGACAAGAAATGTTTCTATCCTTTGAATTTTAACCACCTTAAAATTTTGGGAACTGTAACAATAATCATATTAAATCATGGCAAACATGAGAAACTATATACCATAAGCAAGTATCTGGCAGAACCAAGTGAATAAGTAGTTCTTGTAACAACAGAAATAAAAGCAAACACGTTTAAAATGTAATATAAAGAAAACAAAAATCAAAATAAAAATATTATATGTGGCTTTATTGCACCAATGTCCTAAAATAACAGACCACAAACGAACTGCAAACTCTTTTTGCAAAACTTGCTATCTCAGAAAAACAAGGTAACCCTAAAAAAATCACAAATTATTCAAGGAAATGCAAGAGCTAATTATTGAAAATGTAGAAGCATAATTAAAATCAAAACTAATCTACTCAAAGGACGGTTATACACATTGTATGTGGCAATGCATATGGTCTCAATTTCTATCAATCAATACATAAGAATTATCTGTATCAGTACAGATTAGCCAAAGTATTAGGAATTTATTATTCAAAAGTAGTCTGTATTTAGTTAAGATATTGTTAGTGAAGTTTTTATTTTCTTGCTTTTGAGTTTAAATGAGAAAAATTTAAAGCTAAATTCATAAAGACAACTGTTAGTAGGTAAGAATAAAAAGAAATTTCCCAAAGCCCAGTATGAAAGAAACTTTGGACTTAGCTTTTCTTGCACTTCCAAAATATAACACTGAAATATCAAAACAATTGTTATTTCTTTATCTAAATTATTTATGGAGCTTCCTCTGAAGAAAGTACTTTTCTCCTTTCAAAAAGATGAGGAGGGAAACATTTACAATTTACGGCGTTTACAAAACAATGCATGTCACACCTATACCTTAGAACAGGAGATGATAAGAGAGAAATCCAAGATGATCTTTGGGCATACTCTTCAGGTTTTTAATTATTTTTTCATGTTGTTGACTGTCTACATCTTATACATGGAGGAAAATTGACTACTAAAGTGCATTTAAAAAGTAGTAAAAAGCAAATTCTATAGAACTCTGCAAAATGATCCACAGAATGCTTCCAGGTTGTAAGTTGTAAAAGAATTGGTCATCAAAACATAAATACTACCTGTTTGAAATTCAAATAGAAAATAAAAAGGCTTACAAAAGAGTGAGCAGCAGGGAGTTCTTTAATAAAACTTGTAAACACAGAAAATGAAACTTTAGTACCTAGACACATTAAAACACTCCCCCAGTAAAATAAAAGGGGGAACACTTGATATTGGACTTTAAAAAAAAAAGATTTTTATTTTAGGTAGTCTTAACTGCCTCTTAATTTTTTTTTTCCTCAAAGATAATCACTTTCCTTTTGGACTTCCTTCAATAAGAAATATAAGCTGAAACTGTTAACCAAGGATGTAATTCACTTAAATTATGCAACTGGAATTCCACAGCTGGTCTGTCTGGCTTAGTGCTGAATGAACACCGTGTCAGAAAACCTTCCCAATAACAATGCCCTGTCTGTGACAAGGGGTAAATCTCCCAAACTTAGGCTCAACTTCAGAGGCTCATTAGCGACAGCAAGTGAATGTCAGTGGGGTGACAGCAGCGGGACAGCAGCGCCCACGCAGCTGAAGCAACCAGCCCACCCAGAGCTGACGATTGGTATAATCAATATCACCAATTCCCAGGGATAATCATTTGTTGATATGCACAGGACGGTCAGGTATCCCACAGATCACATCTAATGCCATTACAGTCACTAGATTTAACCCCCCGGCTCTTAATTCAGCTGCAAGAACACAGGCAGCAGCTCACAGCACTTTTTAAAAGAAAGACTAAATCATAATTCAAAGCATGCTCTATAGCTTTTTACCTTCTCTGATTTCTTGGTTCTGGCCTACCTAAATAATTTTCATCTTTTCCTCCCCCCTCTCCACTCTCCAACTATAAGCGTGAACCTGAATTACAAACAGTTAAACCTGAAGGTCACTTCACAGCAGCGTTCCAACATGCTCCCCCAGCGAGGCTGCACGGCAACAATAAAACAAAGCCTTTGCAACCACCTGTAATAATCTGCCTGCTCAGCCAGCAATCCGAAAAGTCCTGAAGCTACACAAGGTAGACATTTTCTGCAGCTGGTTTAACATGTATATTGTGCCCAGTTGCCGGCTCGCCTCCTCTTACCTTCACGTTAGTCCGGAGTGCACAGTAACATGCAAAGAACATTGCAGTAAATAAGGAGCATATGGACCGGTATTCAGCTTCTCAGCACAGCGCAAGCCCCACACACACGATCCTGGGCATGTGCTACTAAAGAGCATCCGTTCCCTCTGTCAGTTTGAAAATGCATTGATCTCTGTTTTCTCTGACTACAAAACGACATGTCTTGAAGGCACTGAGTGAGAGCTCAAAATCTCTTCATTGGCTATATATAGCATTATGCCCAGTAATTTCAATTAGATGAGAATTCAGCGTCTGAAAGTTAAGACCTCAGTTGCTTTTCCTTCTAGCATTTTAAATCACTGGATTAAAAAAAAAAAAAAAAAAAAAAGAGGGAGGGGGGAATGAGCTCACTCAGGAAGGAGGGGGGGAAAGGTGAAGAATTGAAATTTAACCAATGAGTTACTTATATTTCTGGAGAGCCCTGGTGTTATCCTATTAAATACTTTACAATGGGATCACATCGGGCAGACTATAAATGAAGAGGAAACCCTTTTCCCTTTGGAGGTTTAATATGAGCTCTGCACTATATTCCAGGCTATTCTGGTGCAGCACCCTGTTTGGCAAATTCTACAAATCACTGCAAACATGTCTCATTCTGCTTCTCCATGTGGAATAGGACCAGGACTAAAGGATCACTGTCACATAAAGTCCCCTAAAATGTGAACTGGGTTCCTCTGGGGTGATCTGCAGTTACAGGACTGAGAAGTACCACCTTCTCCTACTTCCCTGCTCTGTTACATCTTTTAGGGATATCTAAAGTTTCTAGGATCCATAATAAAACAATGTGGCAAATTTTCCAAAACTTTATTGGTAAATGACAATCAGTAATAACATGGGGTTGAAATGGAGACAGAAAATTCCAGGGGATAACATAACCTCAGATTCAGTAGCAACTGCTGCTGAATGTAAAATGTTCAGCAGGCTCCGGAAGGGAGACAGCAAGAGAGAAAATAAAAGCTTCTGCCCCTATAAATCCATAAGGGAAAAAAAAAAACTTAAAACATCATCAGATCCTTCGTCTGTTGTCATTCCTCTCAGGCACCGGATGCTGCAAATTAACTCAATTTTTACTTAATCAAAAAGACAAAGTACAATTTAGGGTTCTATACCCTTATTTCCAGCCTTGGGAAGCCCTAATTCTCAGCTAGAATTCTAAAGCTATCTCGCAAAATGCAAGCAGAAATGAACAGTTCTCACTGCAGCAAAAATAGTGGGAGGAAAAAGAGTGGTTATGTCTTTGCCACGATGCTCCCCATCAGCTTCCAGCAATAGGGAAGATCAGCATAACTCACTAGAAAAAGCTGCAGTGACTTTTAGGATTTTTCTTTAATATGTTTTGCATAAGCCACCTCCCTTCTGGAGCCTGCAGTAGTGCTGAAGCACCATCAGAGTTACTGGGCATTTCTCCTGGGCAATGAGGTGAGGCAGCTTCAGGAGGAAGCAAGGTATTTAAGGGAGAGAAATTAAAGGAAGAAGAAAAGCAGGATTTTCTATTTCTCTCTTAATGACAAGCATTCAGAAAGTGTCGTCAGTTCTGACTAAATAGCTATTTTGGGCTGTCATTGTTTGTGCCTTTTTTTAGGAAGAAAAAGGCAATCTTACCCTAAGCTGGAGATCCTTTGGCAACGTAAGAGAAGGCAGCCACTTATTTTGATTCCCAGTTCCGTCTGTCTTAGGAGCCTAGGTAATTACAATTGTAAGCACTTAACAATACAACCAGTGACTTCCAGGACATTAAAAAATCCACATGGATGCCCAGCTCTCATCATTCCACAACTTTTATTTTACCGGCTTTATATGCAAAACTGAGCATTTCAGTTAACAACACTTCCCCCTCCCAAGGTTATAACAGGTCACATTTCCTGCAGCTCTTCCTAATAAATGAACCCAAATATTACAACTCAATGCTATGGACAACATAGGTAAATTTAAAAATGCTTTCCCCATTGGGGGAGTCAGAGGAATTTTTTTAAAACCTGCTTTATTCAACCTGCGAATAAGTACCATTATTTCTTTCCATTAGAAGTTGGCAAAAAAAGGAAATTACATATTTTATTATTATTATTTTAATAGTTGCCAGGATATTTGGATTACTCAGGAGAGAAAAACCAAAAAGAAGAGGTGGAAAATGTTACAAATCTCAGAGCAGCTCACAAGCAAAGATTAAATAAAACAAGTTACAGGTGAAAAAGTACATGTAGATTTCCCTGTCAAGGCAATCAGGGAGGACTTCTAATAGGGCTTTAGATACCATTTTAATGTGTATATATTCTTTTAAAAAGGCCCTTAGCCTTAAAACCTTCTTTAAAACACCTGAGTATACTTGTCTAGCCTGCAAAATCCCGGGGCCATACCTGTATATTTACTGCCTAATTTCCTTAAGTGGACTAGGGTAGCCGACTTACTATTCTTATTTTATAGATGCAGGAAATGAGGCATTAACTACAAACAATGTCTCACTAAAGAATATTCCATATTTTTAGGCAAAGAATTCAGCAAAACAGTATATATGCAAGAAGAATAACATTTGCTATAGTAGAAGAAAGTTGTAACTGACTGTGCACATTTTCAGAGGCAGGAGAGTAAGTCTAGGCTTCAATACTGCAAGTTGGAAGTGAGTAGTTCTGGAAAATCACTACCATGCCAGATTCTTTTATCATTTGTAAAATGGGGATAATATATATCTCATAGTGCCTATTGAGAATATTAAAGATGAACCCTGCCATCAAAATAATGTCTAGATGGATCAATGATTTAACTATAAAAATTGAAACTGTAAACATATTAGAAGAAAACACAGATTTGGTTTTGTATAATATTAAAGTAAAGGAGCCTAAAGCCATGCAAGAAAAGACAGACAATTGTGACTATATGAAAATATAAAACTTCTCATTGGGTAAATAATATACAATGACAAACAACAAACTGGGAAACTATTTACAACACATTCCATGGGAAATTGTCTTAATATACAAAGAATTTTCATAAATCACTAAGAGAAAATATAAAACTGAATAAAGCAAAGAACACAAAGTAGTAATTCACAAAAAGACCACAAAACACATACAAAATGTTCAACTTCATATTTAAGGAAAAACATTAAAAAAGAGGTTATTAAATCAACACATCAAAGACTAATGGAGATGCATTAACTGTTGAAACCTTTTTGGAAGGTAATTTGGAATTATCTATCAAATATTTAAAAAGGAAAATTCTCTTTGATGTAGTGATTCAACTTCCAGGAATTTATCCCAGATGTATGCATGTGTGTGTATCTAAAAAATATCCATCAGTATGTTTTTTGAATTAGTTTATTTATAACATAAGAATGTAAGATATATATACAAATTCTTATGTGGAAAGATGTCCAAGTTATATATAATATTATATGTAAAAATAAGGTTGCCAAAGAGCTGATATTGTACAGGCCGATTTGTATTTGTATATTTGCATATACTTGTAGGTACAGGTGTAAGGTGTGTGTTTGTAAAATTTTAAGTGTTGCTATTGGCTTAGGAAGGGATGGATGCCATTATCTTTCATTTTTCATTTTATACGTCTATACTATAGAAGAATCATACACAACGAACAACTTATTCAACTACCCCTGTCAGTAAATGAGACAAATAAAGATATAGGGAAGAAGCAAATACTAGAAACTGTGAGGGGATTTGCTTCATCGTACTCCATAAGCAAAAGCCAGGAAATAATTATGAGAGAAGAAACATGGATTTTATCAATTCCTGAATTGATCTTAGTTCTGAGAGTCTCTCTGAGTGTGAACATCTCTCAGTAATGCATGTAATTCTAGTATGTATGTATATTTTTCTTAAAGCATGACCCTTAAATACAAGCCAACTACTTTGATTCCCAAATGGAAAAAATGGCTATCAAGAAAACTTGACTATTGATTTTCATCTTACGCACTGAATTTAAACCTATCTACATATATTTGATTTGTATTTTTAACACTGGGCATTTAATACTTTAAAAAAATAACCAGAATTGTAAAAAAATAAAATTCAATATTAAAGCAATATGCAACTATGATTTGTTACAAATATAATAACAGCAATAACCTCTTTTAATATGGACAAATAATTCATATTGCCAGACATCTTTTTCTTAATCTATAAAATAAAGAGACTGGACTATCTAGTTCTTTCTTATAGGTAGAGTAGTTCTGTTAGGTGCCTTGCTTATTGTTTTGTTTAGACGGGACAAATTAGGTATGTTCATGTGTTAAGGACCGTCCAGGTTGCACTATAGGCCGATTAAATCAGAATTTCTCAGGGTGGGACCCAGGCATCGCTATTTTGTAGAGCACCCCAAGTGATTCCAATGTGCAGCTAGGATTACAAATTACTGCCCTAGAGCAGGGGTCAGCAAACTGATTCTGTAAATGGCAGGACGATAAATATTTTAGGCTTGCAAGCCATACAATCTCTGTCACAACTACTCAATTTTAATGTTGTAGAGAGAAAGCAGTCTATGTAAATATCTAAACAGACAGTACATAGTATGTTCCAATAAAACGTTATTTATAACATTAAAATTGAATTTCATATGATGTTCATATGTCAGAAAATCTTATTATTATTTTTTTAACCATTTAAAAATGTAACAACATTTCTTAGCTTGTATGTTGCCAACCTTTTCTCTAAAGTCCAGAGCAGTGGTACTCTCAGTGCAGTCTTTGGGCTAGATGCCTCAGTGTATGTTAAAAATTTGTTATAAATAGAAATTCTCCATACTCCAGACCTACTGAATCAAAAACTCTAGGTATGTGGCTCAGGAATCTGTATTAACAAGCCCTCCAGGTGATTTTCATGTGAGCTAAGGTTTGAGAATCACTGCTCTGAAGAAAGAGAGGAGAATTGATGGCTATGGCTCTCACAAAAAAAAAAAAAAAAGGAAGACATCGACTCCAGAGAACAGGTATAAAAATTAACTTTATAGAAGAGAGACGTATAGAAAATAAAGAGAAAGTAATTTCTGTTGTAAATGAGATAATTTTAGAGTGGAGACTAAAGATTCTGAGATGGATGCCAGCTGAGAAAGGAACTATAAACTACCTGGTAACTTAGAATCCCTTCTCTCTTAGAAACTCTAACAGCTCTTGGGCCTTTGAGTTAAAAAACAAAACAAAACAAAACAAAACAGACCTGGGTTTAAATTGCTTTTCTCCCACTTGCCAGCTGTGTGACCCTGGGCAAGTTATAGAACTTCTCTCTGCCACAGAGTATTCCTCTGTAAAATAAAGATAACAAAGCTACTTCACAAGGATGTTCTAAGAAGTCAAATATATAAGGTGTGCATGCTGCTTGTCCCAGTACCTGGAACACGTAAATGTAATAAGGGGTAGTTTTTAGTGAAAAGAAGAATGAAATGATAGAGGTAAAGTGAAAGCTAATAATGTGCTATCATTCTTCTTGACTGATTTCTTTTAAATACCTAGAAGATTCCTTTAGGGGTTTGTAGATCATCTAGGACTTACCTAGAATTTCCACTTAGCCTTAAGGAAGATTCTCAGAAACTCATAAATCTCATTATAACCCCTTAATCAATTTACTATTACTGGAATTTCTTGCATCCTCCTTGGGATTTTCCTGAGATAATAATAACAAATTTATAAATTAAAAATCATTTCAGAGCTTCCCAACAACTTCCACAAAAGTATCCCTAAAGTCGTAAGAGAATTCATTTATACATCTGGAATTATATAAAATATACAAAATTAAATGTCACTGATGCTTCATTTCTTATCTTAAAAATTGATATAAATGTTACATTCAAGAAGAAAATATATCTGTATTTGTTACAAAGTAATGTTTTACATTACTTACAAATCACTAAATTTAACAAGCCAAGAAGGCTATGCAATACTTTTAATAATCTCTGATATATATACTACTGTGAATACCTACGGGTGGGCGTATTCTTGCCTCAGTTCACAAGTAAAGATATATCCCATTTGATTTTTGATCCTTACATAAGCCCTGAAGATACTGTCATCATCCCCTAGTGTCCAGTAAGGAAAACTGGCACAGTGATTAAGCGAATTATTCAGGTTTATGCAGAAGCTAGAGGTGGAACTCCAATACTAGGTCTTCCAATCCTAAAGTCCAGAGCAAATTTCTCAAGATCCCAGTGCCTATACAGTGATTCTTAACTCTTTCAGACAAAACAGTCCTTTTATATACAAATATTTTTAATATTCTACTTACAACCATGATAATAATAGATAATATAACCTACTTTTACATAGGATTTTAAAATTCAACATAATATATAATATAAATAATTAAATTTAAAGTTAAAATTAAAACAAAGTATACTTCAATGGCAATACTCAGGCAAAATTCCATCGATGGCATAATTAAATGGGCAGGTGCTTACACCCATATGTATAGACAGACACAGGTATATTATTAAATTGGCAAGTCAAAGCTCGCAGGCAACATTGCTATCGGTGACACAATATTCTGAACTGTTGAAAACTCTTGGTAAAGTTCTGAGTAAAACATCACAGAGAAATTACATTATTGAAAACTTCAGTGGATATTAACTTAATGCAAGAGATGCTTTGTGTTAAATAAATAAAACGGAGTATGATTCCTGGCTCAGGAAACTATATCAAGTATCTAATATAAATTAATGTCCAGTAAGATATTTAAAGAGGGTAGTACTGGCCTTAATGAGAACCATATGAACGCACAGCCTAAGAGTAAATGTAGATTTAGGAATACATAGTTGCAAAAATCCCTTTAAATTCCTTACCACAATTACTCACCACCCTGTACCAAGGAAGTTCAACATGTACTTTCAAAGTGTAAAAAGCCTACTCTTCTGGATAAATAGAAAAATCTAAGAATGAGTGCCTCACAAACAATCACAGATTCTAAATGTTATGACTGAAAGGACAATGGAATAGACATTTTTTTCTTACTTAATACAGAAAGAAAAAAGGCTTCAGGGAGTGACCATCTCAAAATCCTGTCACTCCTTAATGGTCGGATCAGAGCCCATCTTTTTGTGACCACACAGAGTATTTTTCTCTGAATGTCTGCAACATGTATTATCTGTATTGCCCAATTTAGTACCCGATTATAGTGTCTTTCATTGTTCTCTTGTTGCTTTTTGTGTCTAAAATTCATCTCCTTAACCCCACTTTAAGATTTCAAAAGTACTTCTATGAGCACATAGTATTGTTTATTCTTCATGAACCGATTGATAAACAGCTGAAAAAAAATTAATGAAAAGCCTCAAAAAGGCCCCAACATTGCCTAATACTCCTATCCTTTAATTTTTTTTTTTTTTTTTTTTTTGAGACAGAGTCTTGCTCTGTCGCCTAGTCTGGAGTGTAGTGGCACGATCTCAGCTCACTGCTGCAGCCTCTGCCTCCTGGATTCAAGCAATTCTCCTGCCTCAGCTTCCCAACTAGCTGGAATTACAGGTGCACACCACCACGCTCGGCTAATTTTTGTATTTTTAGTAGAGACGGGCTTTTACCATGTTGGCCAGGATGGTCTTGATCTCCTGACCTGCCTCGGCCTCCCAAAGTCCTACTCTGTTCTTTGGACAACCTTCTCCCTCCTGTTTTGAAAGGTGATTTCAAACATTCTCCACTGTCTTCAAACCTCACACCTTCCTCCATCCTCATTCCAATTAGTAGATAGTTGCCTTCTACCCCTACCGAGAAAACAAAAGTCAACACACAAGTCCTCAACTTTTACCACAAAATAAAAAAGAAAAAGAAAAATCGGTGACTGCTCTGTCTTTTGATTTTCCCAGCATATGTTCCCGTCTCATCAAGTCTGCATCTTTCTCTCTTCCCGATCCTTGTTATGACTATTTAAATTCATGTTCAAGCCTCTCCCATCTAAAAACAAACACAAAAGAAAAACTACTTCCTCTAATCACAGTTCCGTATCAAGCTACTATCCTTCCCTGTTCCTTGACACACAACCTGTTTAGAAAAGCCAACACCTCACTCTCCATTTACTTCCTCATTTTCCACACTGACTCTGACTCCTTAACACACTGATTTATGTCCCGTCCCCAGGCCCTTAAAATTGGGCATCGCAACCAAAATGTCACTTACATAACTTTCAGTTCTCTATCCTCACCCTCTCCCTCCACACTTCTGGGCAGATTCCAAACAGCAGAGCTGCTCTTCCTCTTGAAACACCTTTATCCCTTGGCTTCTGACGTTAGGTTTTCCCACCACAATCTTTCAGTATTTTTTAAAATTTTAAATTCAGGGCTACATGTTGAGGTTTCTTAACAGGTAATCTTGTGTCATGGGGGTTTCTTGTACAGATTATTTCATCACCCACGTATTAAGCCTAACTTTCCTAATTCTCTCCCTCCTCCCACCCTTTACTTTCTGATATATAAAACTGAATGTCTTTGTGTTATTCCTCTCTGTGTGTCCATGTGTTCTCATCATTTAGATCCCACTTGTAAGTGAGAGCATGCAGCATTTGGTTTTCTGTTCCCGTGTTAGTTTGCTAAGGATAATGGCCTCCAGCTCCATCCATGTTCCTGCAAAGGTCATAAAATTGTTCATTTTTATGGTGACATAGTATTTCATGTACCATATAAAGAAAATGTATCACATTTCTGCAATAAACATATGCAGGCATGTGTCTTTATAATAAAATGATTTATATTCCTTTGGGTATATAGGCAGTAACGGGATTTCTGGGCTGAATGGTATTTCTGTCTTGAGGTATTTGAGAAAATGCCACATTGTCTTCCACAATGGTTGAACTAATTTACTACTTTACTCTCCTAGCAACAGTGCATATGTTCCTTTTTCTCCACAATCTTGCCAGGATGTTATTTTTTGATTTTTTAATAAA
Source organism: Aotus nancymaae (assembly GCF_030222135.1). NCBI lineage: Eukaryota > Metazoa > Chordata > Mammalia > Primates > Aotidae > Aotus > Aotus nancymaae. The sequence continues at coordinate 68,721,434 of NW_026988473.1, forward strand.
AACCATTCTGACTAGTGTGAGAGAGTATCTCATTGTGATTTTGACTTGTATTTCTCTAATAATTAGTCATGTTGAGCTTCTTGTCATGATTGTTGGCTGCATATATGTTTTCTTTTGAAAAGTGTCTGTTCGTGTCCTTTGTTCACTTTTTAATGGGGCTGTTTGTTTTTTTCTTGTAAATTTAAGTTCCTCATAGATGCTTGTTATTAGACCTTTGTTGAATGAATACTTTGCAAAAATTTTCTCCTACTCTGTAGGTTATCGGTTTACTCTGTTGATAGTTTTTTTTGCTGTGCAGAAGCTCCTTAGTTTAATTAGATCCCATTTGTCAATTTTTGCTTTTGTTGCAATGGCTTTCGGCATCTTCATAATGAAATCTTTGCTCGTGCCTATGTCCTGAATGGTACTGCCTAGGTTGTCTTCCAGGGTTTTTATAGTTTTGGGGTTTTGCATTTAAGTCTTTAATCCATTTTGAGCTAATTTTTGTACATGGTATAAGGAACAAAGTCCAGCTTCGATTTTTTGCATATAACTAGCCAGTTATCTCAGCACCATTTACTGAACTGTGCTAACTGTCCAGGGACTTTCTTTCCCCATTGCTTGATTTACTTTATTTTATTTTACATTCCAGATACACATGCAGGTTTGTTACGTAGGTGTATGTGTGCCATGGTGGTTTGTTGCACCTTTGACCCTCCTCTAAGTTCCCTCCCCATCCCACATCACGCAACAGGCCCTGGTGTGTGTTGTTCCCCTCCGTGTCCACATGTTCTCACTGTTCAACTCCCACATATGAGTGAGAACATCCAAAGTTTGGTTTCCTGTTTCTGTGTTAGTTTGCTGAGGATAATGGCTTCCAGCTTCATCCATGTCCCTGCGAAGGACATAATCTCATTGCTTTTTTATGGTTGCATAGTATTCCATGGTGTATATGTATCACATTTTCTTTATCCAGTCTTTGATGGGCATTGGGTTGGTTCCATGATTTTGCTATTGTAAATAGTGCTGCAGTAAACATATATGTGCATGTGTCTTTATAGTAGAATGATTTATATTCCTTTGGGTATATATCCAGTAATGGGATTGCTGGGTCAAATGGTATTTCTGGTTCTAGATCCTTGAAGAATTGCCATACTGTCTTCCACAATGATTGCACTAATTTACATTCCCACCAACAGCGTAAAGCTGTCCCTATTTCTCCACATCCTCTCCAGCATCTGTTGTTTCCTAACTTTTTAATAATTGCCATTCTGACTGGCATGAGATGGTATCTTATTGTGGGTTTGATTTCCATTTCTCTATCAGTGATGTTGAGCTATTTTTTATATGTTTATTGACTATGTAAGTGTTTTTGTCAGGTTTGTTGAAGATAAGATAGTTGTAGGTGTGCAGTCTTATTTCTAGGTTCTCTATTCTGTTCCATTGGTCTATGTGTCTGTTTTTGTACCAGCACCATGCTCTTTTGGCTACTGTAGCCCTGTACTAAGTATAGTTTTAAGTCAAATAGCGAGATGCCTCCAGCTCTGTTTTTTTTTGGTTTTTTTTTTTTTTGCCTTGGCTTTTTGGGCTCTTTTTTGGTTCCATATGAATTTTAAAATAGTTTTTTCTAGTTCTGTGAAGAATCTAAATAGTCTTTAATAGGAATCCATAAGTTGCTTTGGGCAGTATGGCCATTTTAATGATATTAATTTTTCCTATCCGGAGCATGGCATATTTTTCCATTTGTGTCATCCCTGATTTTTTTGAGCAGTGGTTTCTGATTTTTTTGAGCAGTGGTTTGCAGTTCTCCTTGTAGAGATCTTTCACCTTTCCAGTTAGCTGTATTCATCTGTATTTTATTCTTTTTGTGGCGGTTGTGAATGGGAGTTCATTCATGATTTGGCTCTCAGCTTGATTGTGGTGGGTGAATAAAAATGCCAGTGATTTTTGCACTAGCATTCTGAGACTTTGCTGAAGTTGTTTATCAGCTCACAAAGCTTTTGAGCTGAGACAGTGGGGATTTCTAGATGTAGGATCATGTCATCTGCAAATAGAAATAATTTGACTGCTTCTCATCATGTCTCAATACACTTTCTTTCGTGCTTTCTCTTTCCTCATTGCCCTGACCGGGACTTCTAATGCTATGTTGAATAGGAGTGGTGAGAAAGGGCATCCTTTTATTGTGCCAGTTTTCACAGGGGAATACTTCCAGCTTTTCATTCAATATGATTTTGGCTATGGGTTTATTGTATCTGGCTCTTATTATTTTGAGGTATGTTCCTTCAACATCTTGTTTATTGATAGTTTTTAAGAGTTTTTAACATGAACGGATGTTGAATTTTATTGAAACCCTTCTCTGCATCTATTGAAATAATCATGCGGTTTTTGTCTTTATTTCTGTTTATGTGATAAATCACATTTATTGATTTGTCTATGTTGAACCAACTTTGCATCCCAGATATAAAGCCTACTTTATCATGGTAGATAAGCTTTTAGACATGCTGCTGGATTTGGTTTGCTAGTATTTTGTTGAGAATTTTTACATCAATGTTCATCAAGAATAATGGCCTGATGTTTTCTTTTTTTATTGTTATTTCTGCCAGGTTTGGATATCAGAATGATGCTGACCTCACAGAATGAGTTAGAGAGAGTCTCTTCTCAATTTTTTGGAGTAGGATTAGTACCAGCTCTTCTTTATACATCTTCTTTGTACATCTGTGAATTTGTCTGGTCCTGGTCTCTTTTTGGTTGGTAGGCTATTTATTACTGTCTCAATTTCAGACCTCATTATCAGTCTGTTACAACCCTCAGAGAATATTCAAACACCTCTGCACACAAACTAGAAAATCTAGAAGAAATGGATAAATTCCTGGACATATAAACCCTTCCAAGATTGAACCAGGAAGAAATGTAATCCTTTTAGTATTTTTTACTGGCTCCTCTTGCAGTATCAGACTTTTATATGCCCAAGTTCCTTAAGATTCAGACTTTCTCTTGTTTTTCTATTATATACCTTTTCCTAGGGTTTCTTGTTAATTCTATTACACTTTATTATCACTCAAATGATGATAACTTCCAAGTCTTTTTCTAACCTACATCCCTTCTCTGAGCTCCAGACCCTTTTATCAAATTGTTTGCCTATTACTGGAACTTCAAATTCATTATGTCCAAAACTAAACTGAATTTCTGCCTCAAACTTCTCCTTCGTCCTCTATTTTTTCTATTTTAGGATATGACACTTCCATTTATGCAGCTATTTAAGTCAGAAACCTAGCAGTCATCTCTGACAATCTCTTTCCCTGTACTTCCAATAGTCAGTAAATTATCAAGTCTCGCTAATTTTCTTAGATATTTCTAGAATACGTAATGTTTTCACCATATTCACAGTAATTATCCATATTCTTGAGTGGTTTACTGCAGAAGTCACCAAAATGTTTTCCTTACATATTCTTGAACCCCTCTTATCTACTTTTGACCTAGATCTGTGAAAGTGATCTTTCCTAGACATAAAAATGAATTATATTATACTCTGTTGCTCACAAGTTTGCTAGCTTCTCAGTCCCAAATATCTAGCAGGATCTTCAAGGTCCTGCATGGTATAAATCCAGCCTGATTTAGAATCAGATATCACTACATATTCTATGATCCAGTCACATCAAACTTGTTTTGATTCCTCTAAAGTACTATGCCCTCTTCAACACAGCATCCTCCTACCTTTTAACCCATAGGTCTGGAACAGTGGCTCTCAACCAAGAGTAATCTCCCCCACCCTCTAGAAGACTATCAAATACAATTCTATGTATATATTCTATACAGATGTATATACATGTACACTAGAAAATTATCTAAATATCAAAATACTGACAGTAGTTATCTTAAAATTGCAACATTATGCAAGTTTTAATTTTCTTTTCTTGTTTCAGGACTTTCCTAATTTTTCTACAATGAGCATGGCTATTGAGATTTTTTTTAATGTAAGAAATAAGTGCAGAAAAGTACTTCTTACGCTATGAAGGGACTGTAAGGAGTTGCTATGTTACAAAGAATAAAATATAATCCATACCTTTTAGAGGTTTTCAAATGAATTATAAAAATAAAATACCAGCCAGGTGTGGTGGCTCATGCTTGTAATCCTGTAATCCCAGGACTTTGGGAGGCCAAGATGGGTGAATCAGTTGAGGTCAGGAGTTTGAGACCAGCCTGGCCAACATGATGAAACCTCATCTCTCCTAAAACACAAAAATTAGCCGGGCGTGGTGGTGGGTGCCTGTAATCCCAGCTACTCCAGAGGCTGAGGCAGGAGAATCACTTGAACCCGGGAGGTGGAGGCTGCAGTGAGCCAAGATCATGCCGCTGCACTCTAGCCTGAGGGATAGATCAAAACTCCCTCTCAAAATAAATAAATAAATACATACCTATCTAGATAATTGTTAGATAAGAAAAAAAGTTAAGAACAGTTTTAATCATAATCATTTAAGGAGCACTTACTACATCCCAGGCTTTCCATGCATTAATCTATAAAATCTATAAAACAACCACATTAGGTAGGTTTTATCCTATTCATTTAATAGATGAAGAAACTGAGGCCACTAGGGTTAACCAAACTGCTAAGTTACACCAGACAAAAAAAAAAAAATTCAAATTCAAACTAAAGACTCACTGGCTGCAAAGCTTCTGTTCTTTCCAGTAGATATTTATAAAAGATATATGAGTCAATTGGGAATCCAGAGAAGGGGTGGTTACTTGACAGCGAGAGGGCAAAGGAAGCATATATAGAGGAGTTAACAGTTTAGCTAACTCTGGAGGATGAGTAGGATTTTAATAACTATAGATGAAGGAGAAGGCATGAGGAAAGGCACTTCTTGCCAAAGAAACACTTGAATAAAAGTGAGAGGGAAATGGACAGTTCATGAAATTCTGTGGGGAATTGGTAGGCAAATTGGTTTGAAACAAATTAAAGATAGGAATTTTGTTTAATCAATAAAGGGAAGTGAAATTTGATAGGACTTTAGAGATGAACAGAAAGTGGGGTTAGAATGCAAGAAAATCTATAATATTTTGACCTCCTAGAAAGATAAGACAAGTCTTAAAAGTACAGCAGATGATGACACATTGCACTGTCTTTGTGTTTTCAAAAACAGAGAAACTTAGAGGTAGAAAGGGACTTGGAGAGCATCTGAGAAACCTCTGGCCCAGAATAGAGAAATTGTTGTCAAAAGTCATAAAACTAGACTAGAATCCAAGTCAGCTGAGTCCTCGTTCTGTGCTCAGTTCCCAGGAAAGCAAGCATGAAACATTGTGTGGCTTTCTTAACAGTTCTGTGAGGTTTGTATTATAATCACTATTTCATACCAGCACTCAGTGGAACTCAGAGAAATTAAGTAACTTGTACAAAGTTATGGAAGCAAAGTTCATCTCACCCGGAACCAATGACCTTCTTACGAATGGAGATAGTCTTATGCTGCTATTATGTCCCCATGGCATCTTCCTCAGGGTTCTAAGGTATGTGACATAAATCAATAAACTATCAGCCATTATTCATTACTCTTGTTAGGGATCGTATATATTAGTTTTATGGATATAGAATACTAGGTGACTAAAGCAGGAAAAATCATTTATACAATTATAAATTTTCAATTTAATTACATATAAATTTTAAACACGTCTTACTTTTGTTAAGAGTTTTGCCTTGATTAGAGATCACTGACTGTCACTAACAAAGTAAACTGTTTAGATTTTGAAAGTCTTATATTTCACACTAAAGAAATTCAGCCAACAGATCCCTATGGGTAATGTTTCTTTCTTGTAAAAGCATACAAATTTACTTAAATCCTTTAAATAATTAGACTTCAGAACCAGAATGCAATTAGAATTAAAGTTCATAAATACGTTAATTCTTTTTCCATTGGCAAAATGCATATGGAACAACCCAGAGCTGGCCACATCTGCACATGCTACCTTCCCCAAAGCCAGCAACCAGGCTTTCTCATTTTGGCCAGGGGTGTCTGACTGTGAGTACAGAGGACATGAGAGCACTAAAGTCATTAGGGGCAATGCTTCATCTTATATAAGAGTATTTGATTGAGAAATTTATCTAAAATATAGATAAATTGTAACTATAGATAAATATAACCCTTTGTGTGTGCATGTTTGCACTTCTTGAAGTACTGCCAACACAAAATTGAGCATTTCAAAATTATAGTTGGATGGAAGCTTTGTAGACAAACAGGCTAAAATTTCCTTTAAGTGTTCAAAAGCAGATAAATTAGAAAGACACATACATCAGATATAAAACGATATGATTAGCTCCAAATGATACAAATTTAATGATTACTTATTAAAAATACAAAGTTATATTACAAGTGACATACAACTTGGACTAAGTGTCCTTGTAACTCTCCAAAGATATTTTAACAAATACACAACTAAATTTGAGAGCCTTAATCTACAAAAAAAAAAAAAAAATTATGGCCAGATCATTTATAACAACAGATCTTAAAAAAAATTATTTTTAATTTTTATGGGTACTTAGTAGGTATATTTATGTGATATGAGATACCTTATAGAGGCATACATTGCATAATAATCATATCAGAGTAAATAGGATATCTATCACTCAAGGATTTATCATTTGTGTTATAAACATTCTGATTTCACTTTTTTATTTTGCAGTGTATAATAAATTTCTGTTGACAGCAATAATCCTGTTATCAAATACTAGATCTTATTCATTTTGTTTATCTATATTTTTGTACCTATTAACCATTCTCACTTCCATCATCACCCATCTCGCACCACTACCCTTCCTAGCCTCTGGTAACCATCATTGTACTATTTCCATGAGTTCAACTGTTTTCATTTTTAGCTCCCACAAATGAGTAAGAACATGTGAAGTTTGTCTTTCTGTGCTTCGTTTATTCCACTGAATGTAATGACCTCCAATTCCATCCATGTTGTTGTAAATGACAGTATCTCATTCTTTTTTAGTGGCTGAATAGTATTCCATTGCGTATGATTACAACATTTTATTTATCCATTTGTCTACTGATGAACATGTAAGTTGCTTCCAAATCTTGGCTATTGTGAATAGTGCTGCAGTAAACATGGAAATGCAGATATCTGGTTGTCATACTGATTTCCCTTTTTTGGGGTATATACCTATCAGTGTGTTTGCTCGATCATATGGTAGTTCTATTTTTAGCTTTCTGAGGAACGTCCAGAGTTTTCTCCATAGTGGCTGCACTAACTTGTATTTCTGCCAAGATATAAAGGGTTCCCTTTTCTTAACATCCTCACCAGTCATTTTTACTGGGGTGAGATGATATCACACATTTAACTGTGATTTGCATATTTTTTTTTGGAGATGGACTCTTGTTCTGTCACCCAGACTGGTGTGTAGTTGCACAATCTAAGCTCACTGCAACCCCCCCTTCCTGGGTTCAAGCAATTCTCCTGCCTAAGCTTCCTGAGTAGCTGGTACTACAGGTGTGTGCCACCATGTCTGGCTAATTTTTTTTGTATTTTTAGTAGAGACAGGGTTTCACCATGTTGGCCATGCTGGTCTTGAACTCCTGACCTCAGGTGATCTGCCTGCCTAGACCTCCCAAAGTACTGGGATTACAGGCATGAGCCATGCCCAGCCATGATTTGCACTTCTTTGACAAGCAATCATGTTGAGCATCTTTTCATATACCTGTTTGCCATTTGTTTGTCTTCCTTTGAGATATGTCTATTCAGATCTTTTGCCCATTTTTCAATTGGATTCTTACATTTCTTTCCTATTGAGTTATTTGAGCTCCTTATATATTCTGGCCCTTAATCCCTTGTCAGATGGGTAGTTTGCAAACATTTTATCCCATTCTGTGGGTTTTCTCTTCAGTATGTTGATTGTTTCTTTGCTGTACAGATGCTTTGTACCTCAATGTGACCCCATTTTTACATTTTTACCTTGGTTGCCCATGCTTTTGAGATATTACTTAAAAAATTTTTACCAGACCAATGTCCTAGAGAGTTTCCTCAATGTTTTCTTTAAGTAGTTTCATATATTCAGGAGTTAGATTGAGCTTTCATTCATTTTGATTTATGTATATAGTAGGAGATAGCATCTAGTTTCATTCCTCTTTAAATGGATATTCAGTTTTCCCAGGACTATTTAGTAAAGAGACTGTCCTTTCCCCAATATATGTTCTTGGTGTCTCTGTCAAGAATGATTTCACTGTAGATGTATGAATTTATTTCTGGGTTCTCTATTATGTTCCATTGGTCTCTGTGTCTGTTTTTATGCCAGTAATATGCAGTTTTGGTTACTATAGCTCTAGTATAATTTGAATTCAGGCAATGTGATTCCTTCAGTTTTGCTCTTTTTGCTCGGAATTGCTTTAAATATTCTATATCTTTTGTGGTTCCATACAATTTTTTAAAGATTGTTTTAGCTATTTCTGTGAGAATGTCATTGGTATTTTGATAGGGATTTCACTGAATGTGTAGATTGATTTGGGTAGTATGGATTAATTAATAGATTAACAATATTGATTCTTCTAATCCATGAACATGGACTATCTTTCCATGCTTTTGTGTCTCTTCAGTTTCTTTCATAAGTGTTTTGTAGCTTTCATTGTAGAGATCATTCACTACTTTGGTGAACTTTATTCCTATGTATATAATTTTATGTTTTGCTATTATAGCAAGATTACTTTTTTTTTTTTTTTTTTTTTGGAGACGGAGTTTCACTCTTGTTACCCAGGCTGGAGTGCAATGACGTGATCTCGGCTCACCGCAACCTCCGCCTCCTGGGTTCAGACAATTCTCCTGCCTCAGCCTCCTGAGTAGCTGGATTACAGGCACGCGCCACCATGCCCAGCTAATTTTTTGTATTTTTAGTAGAGACGGGGTTTCACCATGTTGACCAGGATGGTCTTGATCTCTTGACCTCATGATCCACCCGCCTTGGCCTCCCAAAGTGCTGGGATTGCAGGCGTGAGCCACCGCGCCCGGCCTTGATTTCTTTTTTTGATTATTCACTGTTGGCATATAGAAATGCTACCAAGTTTTGCATGTTGATTTTTGGATCCTGAAACTTTACTGAATTTGTTTACAAGTTCTAATAGGGTCTTGGTATTTACAAGTTCTAATAGGTTTTTGGTTTACAAGTTCTATTAGGTTTTTCCAGATCTTATCATTTGCAAACAAGGAGAATTTGACTTATTGCTTTACAGTGCAGATGGTCTTTATTTCTTTCTCTTGTCTGATTACTCTAACTAGGATTTCCAGTACTATGCTGAATAATAGTGGTGAAAGTGGGCGTCCTTGTCATGTTCCAGATCTTAGAGGAAAGGCTTTCAGTTTTTCCCCACTCAGCATGATACTAGCTGTGGGTCTGTCATATATGTCTTTATTACATTGAGGTATGCTCCTTCTATGAGGGTTTTTATCATGGAGGAAAGTTAAATCTTACCAAATCTTTTTTTTGCATCAATTAAAAGGATCATATGGTTTTTATTCTCCATTCAGTTGATATAATGTATCACACTGATTGATTTGTATATATTGAACCATCCTTATATTCCCTGAGATAAATCTCCCTTGATCGTGATGAGTGACCTTTTAAGTGTGTTGTTGAATTCAGTTTTCTAGTGTTTTGTTGAGAACTTTTACATCAATATTAATCAGAAATATTGGCCTGTAATTTTTTTTTATGATGCATCTCTGTTTGGATTTGACATAAGGGTAATACTGGTATCATAGAATGCATTCAGAAAGATTCTCTCCTCTTTTTCAGAATAGTTTCAATAAGACTGGTATTAGTTCTTCTTTAAATGTTTGGTAAAAATTTAGCAGTGAAGACATTGGGTCCTGGGCTTTTCTTTGTTGGGAGACTTTCTCTTATGGCTTCAATCTCATTACTTGTTATTGGTCTGTTCAGGTTTTAGATTTTCCTGTGGTTCAATCTTCATGGGTTGTATCTGTCTAGGAATTTATGCGTTTCCTCTACATTTTCCCATGGACTTGCATATAGTTCCTCATAGTAGTCTCTAATGAGCCTTTGGACTTTTGTGGTATCAGTATGATGTCTCTTTTTTCATTTCTGATTTTATTTAGTTGGATCTTCTTTTTTTCTTAGTTGGTCTGGCTAAAAGTTTGTCACTTTTATCTTTTGAAAAAAACATATTTTGTTTATCTATTGTATTTTTGTTTCAATTTCATATATTCTGGTCTGATCTTTATTTTATTTTACTAAGTTGGGGTTTGGTTTGCTCTTGCTTTTCTAGTTCTTTCAGATGAATTGGCTGGGTGTGGTGACTCAAGACTGTAATCCCAGCACTTTGGGAGGCTGAGGTGGGAGACCATGAGGTCAGGAGTTCAAGACCAGCCTGGCCAACATAGTGAAACCTCATCACTACTAAAAAAAAAATACAAAAATTAGCTAAGTGTGGTGGTGGGCACCTGTAATCCCAGCTACTTGGGAGGTTGAGGCAGGAGAATAGCTTGAACCTAGGAGTCAGAGGTTACAGTGAGCCAAGATTGTGCCAATGCACTCTGACCTGGGCAACACAGTGAGACTCTGTCTCAAAAAAAAAAAAAAAAAAGATGAATCATTGGTTTATTTGAAGTTTTTCTACTTGCTTAATGTAAGTGCTTACTGCTATAAACATTCCTCTTAGCATTGGTTTCAGTGTGTTCCATAGATATTGGCATATTCTGTCTCCACTTTCATTTTTTATGAGATTTTAACATTTCCTTTTTAATTTCTTCATTGACACACTAGACACATTCAGAAGCATATTGTTTAATTTCCATGTGTTTGTATATTTAATACTTTCTGAAGTTCCTCTTATTGATTTTTAGTTTTATTCCATTTGGGCAGAGAAGATATTTTAAATTATTTCAATTTTTTGAATTTTTAAAGGCTTATTTTGTAGCCAAACATATGGGCAATCCTTAAGAATGACCCATGTGCTAAGGTGAAGAATGCGCATCCTGCAGCCATTGGGGGAACTGTTCTGTAAATGTCTATTAGGCCCTCCTGGTCCATGGGGCAAACTGAATCTGATTTTTTTTTTTTTTTCTGCCTGGATGATCTGTTCAATGCTGAAAGTGGGGTGTTGAGGTCTCCAGCAATTGTTGTACTGAGGTTTGTTTCGCTCCTTAGCTTTCATAATATTTGCTTTATATATCTGGGTGCTCCACTGTTAGGTGCATATATATTATCAATTACTATATCCTTTTGCTGACTTGACCCCTTATCATTATATAATGACCTTCTTTGTCTCTTTATGTAGTTTTTGTCTTCAAAACCATTTTGTCTGTTACAGGTATAGTGACTTCTGCTCTTTTTTGGTTCCCATTTGCATGATATATCTTTCTCCATCTTTTTTACTTTCAATCTACGTATGTTTTATGGGTGAAGTGTGTTTCTTGTAAGCAACAGATTTTGGGGTCTCGTGTGTGTGTGTGTGTGTGTGTGTGTGTGTGTGTGTGTGTGTGTATCTATTCAGCCACTATCTTTTAACTGAAAAATCTGGCCCATTTACATTCAGTGTTCTTAGTGATAAGCAAGGACTTACTCCTGCCAATTTGTTATTTGTTTTTTGGTTGTTTTGTAGGCTTTCCTTCCTTTCTTCTTGCCTTCCTGCCTCCCTGCCTCCCTGCCTCCCTGCCTCCCTGCCCACCTCCCTGCTTGCCTCCCTCCCTCCCTCCCTCCCTCCCTGCCTCCTTCCCTCTCTCCCTGCCTCCCTGCCTCCCTGCCTCCCTGCCTCCCTGCCTCCCTGCCCACCTCCCTGCTTGCCTCCCTCCCTCCCTCCCTGCCTCCTTCCCTCTCTCCCTGCCTCCCTGCCTCCCTGCCTGTATTCCTTTTAGTGAAGGTGATTTTCTCTGGTGGTACGTTTTAATTTCTTTTATATTTTGTGTATCTGTTGTAGGTTTATTGAGTGACCATGACGTTTGCACATAATGCCTTGCAACATGTTATTTTCCACTGATGACAACTTAATGCAACTGCAGAAACAAACAAATGAGCAAAGAGAAAACTAATAAAAACTTGACATTTTAACTTCATCCCCGTTTAACTTTTTGTTGTTTCTATTTATATCATATTATACTTTCTATGTCTCCAAAAGTTATTGTACTTGTCATTTTTAATAGGTTTGTCTTTTCATTCTACTCAAGATATGAATCATTTATATATCATAATTACAGTGTTATAATATTCTATATTTATCTGTGTGCTTACCAGTGAATTTTATACCTTCAGATGATTTCTTATTGATCATTAATGTCCTTTTCTTTCAGGATAAAGAACTCTCTTTGGCATTTCTTGGAGGACAGGTCTGTTCTTTATGAAGTCCCCACCTTTTGTATGTCTAGGAAAGTCTTTATCTTTCCTTCATGTTTGAAGTATATTTTCACTGTATATAGTATTCTAAGATAAAAAGGTCTTCTTCTTCAGCCTTGTAAATATGTCATGCTACTTTCTCCCAGCTGGTAAGGATTCTACTGAGAAATCTGCTGCCAGATGTGTTGAAGCTTCTTTGTATGTTATTTGTTTCCTTTCTCTTGCTGCTTTTAGGATCCTTTCTTTATCCTTGACCTTTGGGAGTTTGCTTATTGAATGTTGTGCAGTAGTCTTCTTTGAGTTAAATCTGCTTGGTGTTCTACAACCTTCTTGGACTTCAGTATTGGTATATTTCTCTAGGTTTGGGAAGTTCTGTTATTATCCCTTCAAATAAACTTTACCCCAAACTTTCCATCTACTTCCTCTTTAAAACTAGTAACTCTTAGATGTGGCCTTTTGAGGCTATTTTCTCGATCTTATAGGCTTGCTTCATTGTTCTTTCTTTTACTTTTATCTCCTCTGGCTAAATATTTTCAAATTACCTGTCTTCAAGCTCACTAATTTTTTTCTTCTGCTTGATCCACTCTGCTATTAAGAGACTTTTATGCATTCTTCAGTGTATCAGTTGAATTTTTCAGCTCCAGAATTTATGCTCAATTGTTTTTAATTATTTCAATCTCTGTTTTTTGTTGTTGTTTTTGACACAGAATCTTGCTCTCTCGCTCAGGCTAGAGTGCAGTGGCGCGTCTTGATTCACTGCAACTTATGCCTCCTGGGCTCAAGCAATTCTCCTGCCTCAGCCTCCCGAGTAGCTGAGACTACAGACATGTGCCACCCTGCCTGGCTAATTTTTTGTATTTTTAGTAGAGATGGGGTTTCACCATGTTAACCAGGATGGGCTCAATCTCCTGACCTTGTGATCCACCCACTTCAGCTTCCCAAAGTGCTGGGATTACAGGCGTGAGCCACCGTGTCCAGCCTTGTTAAATTTATCTCACAGGATTCTGAATGACTTTTGTGTTCTCTTGCGTTTCATTGAGCTTCCTCAAAACAGCTATTTTGAAGTCTTTGTCTGAAAGGTCACATATCTCTGTCACTGTGGGAACAGTCTCTGGTGCCTTGTTTAGTTCATTTGGTGAGGTCATGTTTTCCTAGATGGTCTTAATGGTTGTGGATATTGGTCAATGTCTGGACATTGAAGAGTTAGGTATTTATTGTAGTCTTTACAGTCTGGGCTTACTTGTATACATCCTTCTTGGGAAGGATTTCCAATCCAGGTATTCAAAGTGATCTAAGTAGTTGGTCACTGCAGCTGTATCTGCATTAGAAGACACCCCAAGCCCAAGAATGCTTGACTCTTGCAGACCTGTAGAGGTACCACCTTGGTATTCTTGAGTAAGATCCAGAAGAATTCCTGAGATTACCAAATAGAAACTCCTGTTCTCTTTGCTTACTTTCCCCCAAACAAACAAACACTCTCTCTCTGTGCTGAGCTGCTTGGAGCTAGGGAGGGATGACATAACCCTCTGGCTACCATCACTGGGACTGTGCTGGGTCATACCTGAAGCCAACATGGCACTGGGTCTCCACCAAGACCCATGACAACCACTGACTGGTTACCACTGATGTTCCTTCAAGGCCCAGCTGCTTAACCTCCTACAGACAGCAAATCCAATCCGGCTTATGGCCTTCCCTTTAGAGCAGCAAGCTTCCTCCAGCCTCCCAGCCCAGACTAGGTCCAAAAACGCCATCTGGGATCCAGGATCTGGATTTGGGAAGCTTAAGAAGCCACTTGGTACTATATGCAACTGCAGCTGAGCTGGTATAAAACAAAACCCTTCTCCCTCAAGCAGAAGGAGCTTCTTCCTGTGAGTGTGAGGGTCTCACTCAGGCCCATGGAAAGTACTGTTTGGATACTTCCAATGTTCACTCAAGACCTGAGGACTCTTCAGTCAGCTTGTGGTGAATGCTGACAGGCCTATGCCTCTCCGTTATGGGCTATGCTCCATTTGGCCCAGGATGGGCCCAAATATTTCATGTAGGAACAAAAGTCTAGAATCAAAAACCCCAGAGGCCCACTTAGTGCTCTACTTCATTGTGGTCAAGCTGGTGCCCAAGCTGCAAGGCAAAGTTCCCTTTATTCTTCCCTTTCCTTTTCTCAAACAGAAGGAATCCTTCTCCATGGTCACCACAGCTGGGAATGCGCTGGGTCACCCCTGAAGCCAGCACAGCAATGGGTCTCACCCAAGACCCATGACACATCTGGCAACAATGGATGCTTATTCAAGACTCAAGGGTTCATAAGTTAACAGGTGATGAATTCTGCCAGGACTGGTTTCTTCCCTTCAAGGCAGCAGGTTCCCTTATGGCCTAGGATACATCCAGAAATGTCATCCAGGAGCTACAGCCTGAAATCGGGACTTCTGCCTAGTGCCCTATTATACTATGGTAGAGCCGTATCCAAGTTACAAAACAAAGTCCTTTTTACTCTCCCTTCTTCTCTCCTCAAACTAAAGGAAGACAAAAAGGAAAGGATGAGAAAAAGGAAACACAAGTGCTTCCTTGGCCACCCTAGCTGGTGTATCACTAGGTTATGTGCATCCCACATCCACCGGCTCCAAGCCCAGCCTAGCACCAGGACTTACCCAGAAATTTCTGTTATTGTGGCCTAGAGCCCCAGAGCCCTTTAGCATGCAATAGTGGTACTAGCCAGAACTGGTTCTAGTTGCTGGGATGAATGATTCCCCTCTGGATAGGGCTGGTCTAAATGCTCCTTCCATGTGTACCAGCCAATTTTTGCCCTGTGTTGCTTTCCACTGTTATAGGACAGCACTGATTACCAATGCCAAGTCCAGCTATCACTTTGCTCTGTCTCCCAAGCACACAGATTCTCTCTAGGCATCATGTGGCTGGCCACTGCCACTGCCAGGGGATGGGCGAGGGATGATGTTGACAATTCAAGATGTCTGCTTTCCTCTTTAGTGCCTCTTTCCTTGATATGATTTTAAAACCAGGTACTATAATTGGTCACCTGATTTTTTATTCTTATGAGGGTGCATTCTTGTGTGAATAGTTGGTCAATGTGTTGTTCCTGTTGGCAGGGTAGGGGGCGAGCACTGGACAGCTCTATTTGGCCATCTTGCTCCACTGCCTCTTCCCAATAGATCTTCCCAAGAGATCTTTGTCTCTGCAGCAACTGGCTCAAAATGGTGATGACTTTGTCAATGACTCCCAGCTTCCCTAATTTTTGTCCATAGTACCAACATAGAACCAGAGAAGAACAAATATTATCTGTAAACTAATCACATAGGATGTCCCATTTATAGTTATGCTGCCTCCAAATTCCTCCATGCCAAGAACCTCCAATCAGAACAGACTAGAAGCCTTCCCCCACCACACCCTTTGCTATGATGCTTTCCTACTCCCTTACCCACTTCTGAGTCTGTGTCAAATCCAAGTGATGGTGGCTGACTCCTTCGCTATATAGAAATTTCTGAATAAATAGCCTCTGCTTATTCACATTTTAGTGGTCTTCATTTATTTCCACAAATATTTGCAGGAAGTGGAGATATATTTTAGGATAAGCATTTGTCTCAATTTACCAGGGTTAGTTCTGGGTTTTGTCCGTTCTCTCAGTGTAATTAATAGTATTCACTTTTACTCTCAAAAGTGTCCTTGCTTGAACAATAAATTCCACGGGTACTCTGATTTTAGGCAGTTTATTCATTAGATAGCGGGATTAACAGGCAACCCGATATTAAATAACTTGTACTAGAGCAAGGCTAGGTAACAAAGAGAAGTGAACTGGGCCATTAGGTAACTAACTTCCTCTCTGATCATAAAATCAATTGTCAGGTTAGAAGGAGAGAAGTATTCTACCCCTTGTATCAGCGTTTTTCTGATGGAATTTCCAGCTTTAGTAAACAGGAGATGGGATTTTAAGAGGTGTCCTCTTTTCCCCTTGAGGCATTCCTGCCACCCCTGCAGGATGATGCAATAGTTGCCATGGCAAATACTTCTCCCACGCTGCTGGAAGGCCTTCCCATAGCAGACTAACTTCTGTTCTGTTCTGTTCTGTTTCCATTTTCCTTTTTCTCTCTCTGTTACATTGTAAGCTACTCTTGAGTTTAGATTCAGACTATAACCTTCTCTCTGGCTGCTTTTTCTTTTTTGAAAGCAATTTGCTGTCTGTCTGCTTTTCTTCAACCTACTGTGCATATCCAGAGATAAGCCCTGATGGCAGACCTGTAGAAAAGTGTGGCAGACAGAAGACATGACCAGAGAAAGCAAGGGCAGGGCTGGAGTGAGTCAACTGAAAGCAGGGATTTTTCAATTTGCTAATCTCAAATGCTCCGTTTTCCAATGAAAATATGAAATTTTGTAGTCTAAATGCCCAGTTTATGCAACTGCATGGATTTTCCCTCAAGAATAGCTTATTCTTTAATAGAGTAAAATAGGTTCGAGGGCTTCAAAGTCAGAAACAGCTAGTTTTAAATCTGTAAGGTTCGAGATACTAGAAACAATTTCTGTTTTGCCTACCAATAGAAACCTAACCTGGATCTTGACAGGTACAAAATATATATTTATTCCCTGAATGTCTGATTGACTTGTGATCCACCATGCGTAAGTACCACAGCCTTGAGAAGTTATATCATTTCTCTGAGCCTCACTGTTTCCATGTGTAAAATAAGAAAAATAAAGCCACTTCATAGGATTGCTGTACAATTTAAATGAGACAGAGTATGGGAAATTCCTAGCAGATACCTGCTTTATAGTACATATTTGATAGTTACTGTGATTATTATTTCTGTTGTTATTGAAAAGATGATGCTTAGGAGGGTCCTACTGAAAAACATTTCAGTAACTACTTCCAACTAATATAGTCTAATTATTTACACTTAGTTGAATCTCAAATTAGAGTACAACCTGCTTAACTGTCACTCATACTTGTACATTTTTAAAGATGGGAGCATCTGCACTGTGCTAAGAATATGCCTGATTTCTGGTAGATTTCATACTGCTTTTTCAATGTTCTAACAACTCCTAATTATGAGAAGATTAATAAAAAAATCTTTTGCTGTCTGTGGGTGTTATCTAATTCCAAGCCCTAGTCAGAGAAAATATGGCTATTTCAGTCTCATTACTAGAAAAGTAAAATAAGGATCTTTTGAAAATAGATATAACACAGATCTATTCCTCTTAACTTATACAGTGACAAAAATTCTGAATGACAAATAGACTTCCTGAAAGTAGAAGGCTATTTTAATATATTTATGCACATATGCAGCTACACTTTAAATACCTATAAATCTATATGCATTCATTAACAAAGATTTATTGAGCTCCTAAAAATGCTGTTTGTTCCGGACACTACAGTAGGTATTGATTATATAGGTTGAACAAAACAGATATCTTCCTTCCTGTGGACAGTCAGTTTCTTTGTTCTTGCTCCTTCTCTCTTGCTCCCTTGTGCATAGAGTAATAAGCACACAGACAGGCACACACACACACGCTCGTGCACACACACACATACACGCCCCTTCCACAAGCCTATATGCCTATCTGTGGATATCTATGAATATATATGTACACATATGACCCCAAAGCTAGGTCTATATAGTATGAATTCCAAGGAGAACTTGGTTGGGAAAAAAATCTAAACTGAGTATTACTGAAAGAAACAATGGAGTTGGTAACCATGAGACAATGCTGCTTTACATATTTAATTATTTACTTTAAATCTCTTTTTACCTTGCTTTGTTCCAGATAGTATTTAAAGTAGACTCTACCAGATAAAATGAACTCTCCATTTCCATTAGGGCAGGGAAAGCCTAAGGGACAGATGAGCCATGAACATGGCTTGCTGGTCAGTTTAATTTTGCCAGCAGCACATTTGCATTGAAACTGGCATAGGCTGACAGGGAACGACTGACACTTTAAAAAATAGAAGTGTTTCTATTTACACTATAAGTCCCCATAGCATTTAGAATGTCTCATAATATGCTAGAAACCATACCAAGAGATTTTTTGAGCATCACTCTTACCTTTACAACCACCCTATATGGTAAGAACTGTCTTCATCTTAAAGATGAGACATGAAGTTTTTATGAACTCACGATACACTGTGTTAAAAATATGAACTGCACAATTGAGAATGCATGCTTAAATTTAGGATAATAGCAATCGTTTCATAGTGCTTTGTAAGGAGTAAATTAGATAGTAAATACTTGATATATGGTTGTAATCAGGGTAGAACCTAATTATTAAGACCAGAGAATAAACAAAAATAAAATGTTTGATTTGTTATTCTTCACAGAAATAAAATATTTGATGTTATTCTTCTCTTTTATAAATACTGACCAGCATTAAAATTTAACTATATTAAGTCCTCATATGTATGGCTTTGAAAGAGAGATAAATATACATATAGATATAAATGTATATAGATATACATAGATATAAAATATTTATAGGAATTTGTGATTATTTTAGTTTGCATATCCAGGACCACATAAAAGATACACAAAAATACATGTGGCTAATTTTAAAGAATGCATAAACATATGCAGATCTGTCTGAAATATATATAGGCATTAAAGTAATATAGTCTAAAATTCACTCTTTTTCTTACTGCACTTAAAATGTTAAGAGTTAATACTATTGCTCCATGTTTTGAAAATTCTTGACTGAGCTTCACTGATTGGGAAACCAGTCACTGAATATGTGGATTTAGGAAACTGTATAATTATAAATTTTCTGGAGTGGTCCTCACTCACAGGTGGTAACCTTAAAAAGCTTATATAATGTGTCCTTTTGGAAGATACAATGTAACAATTAAATGTTTTTTCTCATCTCTCAGGGTACAAGTCCAATTATGCTTACTTCTTCCCCAATGTACTTTGTATCAGCCATTAAATATGCAAAACAAATCTAAGAGGTAAAGTAAGTCACTGACTCTAATGGGTCCCTCCATTAGCATGACCTTTTTCTCAGTCCTTAAGATTAAAACAAGAACTTCATTTAATTCTAAACTTCACCAAGAGTGAGGTACTGCAGCGTAATAGTAAAAAAAAAAAAAAAAAGACTGGACACATTCAGGAATTTCTGGCTAGGCCTCTATCTTTAATGTCCTTATATGTAAAGTAAATAGTGAAGGTTGAGAATAGAGATTTAAAAAAAGAATATAATATTTAAGGTCCTTATCAAGCACATGATTTTATGTTTACGTGTTAACAGTCGCAGAACTACATGACTGAAGGGGTACACTGAAGGTTATAAAATCTGTTCCTACAACCTAAAACCAATTCAGACCTAAATATAACTTTTCCATTTTTCCTTACAACCAATTCCAAATTTGAAGTCACTAGTCTCCAAGGTTTTCCAGGAGCTGAACCTTCTTAGCCTTTATAACATTATTTCCTTCCAGTTTCTCAAAGTGCTTTCAGTTCCAGGAGGTTCATCTCTTTACTTATTCATTACACTTTGTAAGTTAGGTTTCATGAAATCTTCCCCACCTGTTCATCTGTCCTGCCACTACCTTAGCTTAGCTCTTCATTTTTTTAAACCTGGTCCATTATAATAATATCACAGTGATCATCCTGGCTATGGTCTTACACCCATCTTTACATCTTTACATTGCCTCTACAATTACCTCTTTGAACTGAGAGGTAATTGAAATCTGCTCATGTCATTTTCTGAGGTGCAATTGGGGGTGTTTCTGTAGTTCCTGGTCAACTGTTGGATAATATCCAAACGCTAACTGGGTCTTGGATTATTTCATTCCGACATTATTTCTCCAGCCATATCTTCTGATAAAACACAATGACACAGTCAAGCATGAAGTTCTATGGATGTGCAATCAATTCTCACGTTTCTATTTTTTCAAATGTAGTTGTCTCAGCCTAGAATGCTCTTCCCTCTGTCTTTACCTGGCCAACTCCTTCCCATCCTTTCCCCACTATGCCATTCTGCAGGAGACATTGGGGGTAAGCCATAGCTATTCATCTTGAGAAACTTAATTCCAGCTCATCTACTTTTTTTAGCTTTGTAACTATGGACAATTTACTTTATCTCTTGAAATCTTATTCCCCTCATCAATAAAATAAAAATAATTATCTCTAATTTGCAGGGCGTTGTGAATATTAAGTGGGATAATATAAATTTAGCACCCGGCATATGGTATTCCTCCTATAATCATGCTTCATCCTACTTTCCTGTTTATATTGCATACAATATGGTATCTCTAGACTGCAAAACTAATCATATCATTCCTTTGCTTAAAGTCCTTCAATGCATTCCTATTTCTATAGCCTACAAGCTTCTCCCTTGTTGTCCAATACAGCCTTATTTCTCACCACTGCCCTTCTTCAATGCTTTGTTCCAGGCAGTTGAAATGCTTCAAGTTCCTCAATTGTACCAAATTTTCTCTCACCTCTGGGCCTTAGCATACATTGCTCTCTTTCATTAACACCCTTTTCTAGCATGCCTCTCTTTACATGTATCCTGTATGAACTATTACCATATTTCCCTTTCCACTTGATTTTATTGCTTTTCCCCTCACTATTAGGATTGGAATTTTTGTCAGTCTTGGTCACTGTGAGGCTTTAGTGCCCTGCAAAGCCCTTATTTGCAAACCTCTACCTACCTTAAGCCTGCCCTTCCTATAAGAAAAAGCTCAAGTCTCACCTGGACCTCTGGATTGGCCTCTCCCCTTTCTACTGTCTAGGTGCTTTCACCAACTGAATCACACAACACAGTATCTCTCTGTGATAAAATAGCAATACGAGTTTCAAGAATGGGGAGATCAAGGAACAATAGTCAAGGGAGGCATCTTAAAGGATAAAAAAAACCTCACCTGGACATTAAAGAATGTGTAGAATCAAGGAAAGTAGTGAGGAATGTCCATCCAGGGCAAATAATACAATAGATGATATTCCTTTTACTCATTCAGTGAATGTGTATTAAACACTTACTCTGGGCAAGACTGTGTTAGCAGCCTATTACACACTAAGGTTGGCAATAAATGGATAGGTTTTATTGAGCAGAGGTTACAGACAGAAATTCAGATTGAATAGATTTTGGTGGA
Organism: Aotus nancymaae; assembly: GCF_030222135.1. Classification (NCBI taxonomy): domain Eukaryota; kingdom Metazoa; phylum Chordata; class Mammalia; order Primates; family Aotidae; genus Aotus; species Aotus nancymaae. Next base: position 68,742,829 of record NW_026988473.1, read on the forward strand.
ACCTAATCACAAGTAGTCATAACCCCACTGGACACTGGTGTAGTCATACTCCAGGCACCGGGGTGTCACCTTAACCTTTGTGATGCTTTAGTCATTTTCTCGTGTATCGTCTAGACAGTCTCCATATTAGGCTTCTAATTCCATATGGATTGAGATTGAGATTTTCTTGTCTGTTTTATTCTGTATCTTCACTTAGACTGTAATCAGGCACAGGGCACACAAGTGATAAGTGTATGTTAGGAACTGTGCTAAGCCTATATACCACACTGCATAAAAATTTATCAGTTCATATGTCTCTTCTGTACTCGAGAAGCAACATTTTCTGTAAAGACCAGTTAGTAAATATTTTTGGTTTTGTGAGCCAGATGACCCATCACAATTAACCTACTCTACCCTTGAAGCATGACAACAATCACAGATAATATGTAAATGAATAGAAATTACTGTGTTTCAACAAAATTTTCTTTACAAAAACAAATAGAAGGCCAGATTTGGCCTATGAACTGTAGTTTGCAGACCTCTGTTCTAGACTACACTCCTTAAGGGAAGAGTATTACTTCTTTTACATTGTAGTGTTTTACCCAAAGCCTAGTCCATAACCATGCTCAATAATAAAAGCTCTACGTGTTTATTCTGTGTCAGTCATTCTTTTAAGTAATTGACAAGTTATAGCATATTTAATCTTCGAAACAAACCTATACAGTTGGATTTATTGTTCGTATTTACAGATGAGAAACCTTTGGCCAAGACAGGTTAAGTAACTGGCCCAGTAAGTGGCAGAATTGGATATCTCATAGCTGGACCTCAGAATTTGTGCTCTTAATCACATTTTGTAGCCTCTCAACAAATTAGAATAAATTAACAGATCCAAGCAGAGGACCTTAGTTTTCATGCAGTATGACAGTACTTCTCAAAGTTGTTCAGGGAACAGAACACTCAGAAAACTATTATTAATATGTTTAATTTCATAAACCAGATTAAACAAAATTACCAAGAGAAAATAAGAATATGATACATGCGGACAAAAAGAATCACAGATATAAATATCCTGTGCTTTCTCAATAAATGATGCTGCCTCACTGAACTTGTCTTTGGAATTTGTAAATATTTTCTACTTCCATATTTGTTTGGTCATCTTCCAGCACTCTACTAGCTCATGGAGATACCAGATGCCAAATATTTTTAAAATATTGATGAGAAAATAACTTACAAATGGGTACATTATATCTATTAATTTATATTTGGTTTAACAATTGGTAAAGGACTTATTATTTGACCTTGGTGGAAGCATACATTGGGACAACACCTGAAATCAAATTCTGGGGTTTCAAAACAGCACAGTTGTAGAAGGCTTAACAGAGTGTGGGAAGTACTAAATGTTCCCAGCAGAATAAGGGCCGGCAAGGAAAGCCCTGACCACCCAGTCAGGTATCAGCCTGTGGTTTTATGATTTCAGACAGCTCTAAATTCCTCCTGTCTCCATTTATCAGCATAGTTCTTCCTGTTCTAACCAATAAATAATTTTACAATCCCAGACACTTCAATTGAGGTCTCTTTGACTCTGGCAATAACTCAAGCAAAGCAAAAAACTGAACAATATTTCTAAAAGTCAACGTTCAGGGAATGTTTGTATGAAAGCTCAGATAATGAGCTTTTCATGAGAGAGGCAATACCAAATGGAAAAAAAAAGAAGAAAAAGGAGGCTCATACTTGGAGAGGATCTATCCTAAACATTACATTGGTATTGTTAGCCTGTTTTTACATTTGGTATATGTAAATTATTCACAGTTCAGCCACTAGAGAAGTAAACAGTTCAGATTTGAACCAGGTCATATTTGAGCCTAAGTTGGCTACATATGAATGCCCATTATCATTTCCCTACAACACAATGAGTCTTGACCAACATCACATGCTAAGCCTACGTCATAATCTTGCATCTGTCTTAAACCTCCTAGAATACAATTTGGCTTTTCTGTGTTTTTGTTGTTTATTTGTAAAATGAAAATAGTCTCCTTTGCCCTCTGCTCCTAAAGGCATTACATATATATCAAAGGAAGAAACATAATACAGAGAATCATAAAACCTTAGCCTAAAAGTTAAATTATAGAACAATTTGCCCAACAAATAGATTTAAAAATGAGAGTCAGATAGGTTGTTTGACTTACCCAAGGTCACAGAAAACATGCTACCATGTGAAGCATATGATTGTAAAATAATTAAACTTGAAAATATTTGATTTTATTTCCCTGAAATTTAAAATACAGTAGTCTTCAGAGAGGTAAATATCTAAAATCAGTTGCCTTTTCAAATCAGTGGCTCAAGGAAGTAAGGAATCTTTTCATATATCATTGTAGTGAAGTTCACATATTCATCGTCCTCTTTCAAACATAATGTAAATCAGCATCAGCTGAATGACCATTTTATGCCAAAACCGTCCTAAGCGATATGAATTAACCGATTTTACCCTCACAACAACCTTAAGGGAGATACAGTTATAATTTTGACTTGACAGATGATGAACATAAAGATAAAATGGTTAAGTACCTGCCCAGGTTCATACAGGACAGGACTCAAACGGAGACTTCCTGTCTCCAAAATCTGTGCTCTTAACCATTACACCATATTACCTCAACACTATACCACACTGCCTCAGTATATTTTGCTATATCATTACGTGATTGTTAATTATCACTTTATGGTTGTTAATTGCTTTCATTTTCTTACCTCATTAATTTTATTAGCATCTATTTATAATTTAGTCCACATGGTATGTGATACTTAAAAATAAAGTCGTGTTTTAGAAAACAAAAGAACAGTTTAATGGTTCATCCTTCAGTAATTTATATAGGGCCACCTCACATAGCTTTATTCTGAGTTGATTCTCTCTGCCTGGCAGGCAGAGGCCAATGTTTTTGAGGCCTAACTCAAATGCCACCTCCTCTTTGAAGTTTTCCTCACCCTCTCAGGCAAAAATGGGTTACTCCCTCCTCTGTACTCTCAAAGTGTTTTATCCATTCATTACATTGAGTTGTTTACAAATCTATCTGCCCACATCAGAAGAGTCCCTTGCATCTAGCACAAGGACTGGCAGAAAATTGGTGTTCTCTACCTCAGTGAATGAACATGTACATTTTTCAAAAAAAACAGCAAAGATCAGCCATGAAGACTGATGTGGATCATCTCTCACCATTGTCATGGTATGATTGCTGTGTCTGTGCAATTCTAGAAAGCCACGTGCTAACAACAGATACTACATTCACTGGTTTGGTGCTTTAGTTTCCTAAGTGGAGACAACACACTTGGGAACAACACACTTGTGCATAAGGAGACTCAGTGTATCAGTCTTCGAAACGAGATAGATGAGTATTTAAGTCCCAGGTGGCTACCTAGAAGATGTGTGATGGTGGGATACTACTACTATCCTTACTTCTGTGGTGTTATAAAAATAAATGAAAAAAAAGTTTTTAGATTGTTTAATATTGTTTTTGAAGCATAGAATGTACCCACTGTGTTAGTAGTTATTAATATTAGGACTGTTCTTTGGAAAAATTATGCATTTGGTACATGCCAGATCCTTTTAACTGGCCCTTTATTCATATATATTCCCTGTCCCACCCTGGTTAATTCCAGTTCTCAATTCCCAAGCCCAAGTTTGTTAGCCAAAGGATCCACAGGACCAAAAATTCTAGGGAGAAAGAGTAGTGAGAAAGTCCTCAAATTACATTCTATTGGAAAGCACTTCTATAGCTTACATGGAAGACCAGCTCTGTGATTATGTAATAGCATTTGCTGACGGTAGCATCCCATATGAACCCACAGTATTTATTTAGCTCCTTGGTCAAAAACTCTTTCTTGGAACATAGGGCTTCCAAATTTGCCTCTGGGTTGTTTGTGCTTGGCTCCAATAAAAGGCTAAGTAAACATTAAGCTAATAAGCTGTGATCTTTCAATCACCATTATTTCCAGTCCCCAAAGTTAGCTCAGTATACAGCCAGAAAGACACAGATGTGTCTTAGAGGAATTAGAAATTCCACATCAATAAAACACGAGAGTGATGTAACAGAGTAAACTCTGGTGGGAGAACTCTTTTGGGACTTCTGCTGGCTGTCCAATCCAAGCATCATTACATGGCCCTGCCTTGCCTACAGAATTTCAGTGGCCAATATCTAGGTCTCTGTAGAATAAAAGTATTCTTAGCTACAGAAATATACTACTTACTCATTACAAACTCTGACAATTCCTAAAAGACATTGATGGTTCTCCACAACTGACCAGAGACCCAAGCTGCAAGCACTGGTCTCAAGAAGAACTTTGCATGACAATAAACATAGGTTGAATTTCAGTTTGACCACAACACACTTCTTAGACTTGATTTTAATATCTGACATCTGGGTCCTTTGGACAGTACTACAAGTAGGCACCTGCTTATACCTGGCTCTTGCTACTGAGGCTGGCTCATTAGAGAGGCTTCCCACCAAGATTATATATAGCTGACTTTGCTTAAATGCTCAGGAAATTTTGCTTCACAAATGCAAATAATGGATCCTAAATGAATCAAGGGTCTATTTCTATTTCTAGGATTTCCATGGGCTTGGAGGCTTCACACAGAATCTTAATGGTGATTGCTTTTGGGTAATATTTCCATTCAGACATCTAAAAATGTTCTATAACATTAATACTCTCCGCAGAATGATTCAAGGCAATGAATGTATAATAATTACTTAATGTTCAACTCTACAATGAATGTACTAAGGGCTCAGAAGGTGTATAGAGGGAAAATATAAAACCGATCCCCTTTCCTGTTTTAATTGGGTGAAAGGACATGCATCTACAGTACATGGCGAACATCTTCTAGAGTATTTACCCTTGTTTGTAATTATTTGTCTTTGTATCTGTTTCGTCAAGAGTACTATGACTCACCAGGTACAAGACCAGAGTCTTTTTCATCTGCAAATCGCTAAAGCTTAGCACCATGCCTGGTACCAAGTTAGTTTTAAAAAATATAATAAAATGAGATAATTATAAGACCTGTAGTAAAGTGGTATAAATAAGAGGTAAATATATCATATTGATGTTCAGAGGAGGGAGATCACAGTATTAATTAATCACATATTTAATTGTGACTATAATACTAATTAGTCACAAAGGGTCACAGAAAAGGGGAACTTGATTTACGTGTGAAAGAAATGGTCAACCTTGTATATACAGAAAGCTGTTGGATGTTCTCTTGGCCATGGGAGAAATACACAACAAAAGAAAAGGTAGAAATGTACAGAGACAATGAGGAAAAAGAGACTGGTTAAGTAAAGGCTTAGAAATTAGTAAGTTTAAAGATTGGTTCTATGGGAGTGATCATTCTGAAGTAATTTCAAGGGGAAAGAATAAGAATTACCACCCAGTGAGTATCTACTACCTTCTAGGTCTTTGTAAGGTATTTTGCATATACCATCTCAATTTAAAAATGAGATTTAAAAATGAGAAAAATATTACTGTCCGTACTTTACAGATGAAGATGCTAAACTTGGAGAAAGAAAATAGCTTGTCTAAGGACCTGGTGAGCAAGTGGCAAAGTGGGGATTTGAACCCAATTCTACTGAACTCATGTTCTTTTTATTCCTTATGGTGTCTTTTATTCATCTATAAAGGTGCAAGGTCATCTCCTTGGGTCCTACATATCACGAATTATCCTGGTATACTCCAAATCCTGTATCCTCCGTAAATGAAATAAAGGAATATTTAATGTTAGTTTTTCCCCTCTACACAGAAATAAACAATTTTCTCTAAATTCCAACTCCCTTTATATTTGAATATAATTCTTTCATTTATTTCTCTAACAAAATGTAAAATCTGTTAACCTACCTTTCTTTCTTTTTCTTTCTTCCTCTCTCTCTCTTTCTCTTTCTTTCTTTCTTTCTTGAGACAGACTCTCGTTCTGCCACCCAGGCTGGAGTGCAGTGGCGCAATCTTGGCTCACTGCACCCTCCACCTCCTGGGTTCAAGCAATTCTCCTGCCTCAGCCTCTTGAGTAGCTGGGACTACAGGTGCACACTGCCTCGCCTGGCTAATTTATTTTGTATTTTTAGTAATGACAGGGTTTTACCATTTGCTCAGGCTGGTCTCGAACTCCTGAGCTCAGGCAATCCGCCCACCTCAGCCTCCCAATTAACATTTCTTTAAAGGACATAAGCTTCCTTTCTTCATCCATTATCTTTCCTTTTCACTCCAAGAAAAGAAAGTCTTATAGTAAACACTGATTTTTGGTGATGCTGATGATGATTATGTGATGATGACAGCCACAATAGTGACTAGGACAATGAAAACATTTTCAAGCTTTTTTCATTGTTGACCAAACTTTGCAGAGCCCCTGATGCATAATACACTGGAGCTCTGGGCTGATAAATGCAGTCCTCTAACAAGTTGAGGTTCCTTTCAGGTCAGATATAACTAGCACATTCAATATTTATAAAGCAGTGTTTCCCCTGTTGAGAATCTGCTCCGTACTTTTGGGGAAAGATATGCTGAAATGGGACTTTGGAAAACAGTGTGCAGAGTAGGCTCAGGCTTCGTGCCTCCTTAATTGGCTAGAGGTGAGTAAAGCCTTTATATAGGACTTCATTGGTCTTCTACTTGGTTGGTGCCCATCACATGATCTGCACAAGCTCAGAATTTTCAGCATGGGTCTTTGAATTTGATGTATAATTGATAGTAGAGGAAGGAAAAAATTCCGACACAGGATATCACGCCCGTGTAGCTCATGCCTTCCCTACCCCACCTCCCTATCTTATTATGACAACTATTTGTAGCAAAAATACATGGTATACATACAAAGTAGAGTGATCAATCCAGCTCAATGCCTGAGTCTCAGCATGCAACCATGACCCTGCACATAGACCCAACCTTTCTTCTGTACCCAATTCACTTTTAGTTCTGGATTTTGCTTAGGTACTGTCCCTACCCCTAAATTATATCCTAAGAATTGTATATGTGTGTGTGTGTGTATGTGTATGCACACATTCACTAAGATGCTTTGTAAGCACTTGTTTGTGAGTTCATCCATTCACCATCATCTATGAAACTCCTGTCATGTGCCAAAAATACTGTCAAATGATAAGGATATAATGTTAACAAAACAAAACTGGAAAATCTCTAAGTATGCTCCCTGACCCAAGCAACTTTCACTTAAAGGCAGTTTTTCAAGCACTGTGCAAATGAAAGCATAAGTATAACGACCGACAAAAGTAAAAGGGTCTGTAGATGAAACTGAAGAAAGTAGTCCTGCCCATACCCAGCTCATGCCCAGCCTACTTCCCAATCACATCCTCCTAAAACACTTTCGTCCAAATAATCCCTCCTCAGCCACACCCCAGCCCCACTCCCACTGCCATCTCCGCTCTAAGAGCCTCTGCCACTGACAAGGGTGCTATAAGCTTCAGATGGAGGAAACAAATGAACAAACGAATTGAGAACAACAAGAATTTACACTTCTACTTAGATTATCAACCCTCACAATGGCAATGGCAACTGCCCAGGCACCACAATGTGCTAAGCACATACAAGGTACTTTAAAATATTCATCTCACACAATTTTTAAGTACTGTTCATGGATAGCATATTATTGTCTTGATTTCATAGAAAACTGAAACTCCACGAGGCAGAGTAACTTGCTCCAGATTACACAGGTAGTAGAGATAGAGCCAGACTTGAACCCAAGCTGTTGGACTCTTCTATTGCCATGAGCACACTAGGTGTTAAAGGACTCTGTGATACAGTGAAACACTGTGATATAGTGAAACACTATCAGAAAGATGGTGACTCAAATTTCTATTCCACCTGTTATTAGGTGGGTAACCTTACACCAATTACTTAGCTTTCCTCACTCTCAGTTTCCTAATATTAAAAAAGAAAGATATTAAAATATCAAATTTACATGTTCACTACGAAGATCACCTGAAATCTTATGTGAGGTTTATTGACTGCAGAGGCCTTGTCTTTTCATTGCTGTGTTTATGTCCCTAGCATAGTGCCAGGCAAGCATTTCAATAAAGATTTGACAAGAAATATCATACTGCTTAGCCCAGTGTAAGGCACACAGGATGTGCTCACTAAATATTCTCTCCTTTAATCCACAGAATTTCCTTTACAAAAATATCTTAGAGTCATCTGTTGCAATATTCCTTATCATATGGCAAAAGAAATAGCAGTAGTAGTGATAACAAGTTGAAAGAATGTGGGAAGGCTAGCTGAAGATACTTCTGCTCCTTTCTTTAACACTGGGCATTCAAAGCTAAGTATTCTAGCAGCTGATAACTGATTTCCCCCAAAATGCAAAGACGAGGGGTAAAAGTAACGTATTTCAACTAAAATTGCCTCATCAATTTCTCATCTTAACAAACCCATAACACTATCTTGAAGTAGAGAGACTCATTATCTTTTATCCCTTACCTTCTAAATATTCTCTATAGTAAATTGCAATGGCTCTTAACCTAACATGCCACAAGATTCTGTAAGAGCATTGCAGGACCATTTTGCAGCGAAAAGTTAAATGTCTATCTTTCACAACTAAATAATTTCAGGATCTCATAAAATACAACTTTTTGAGAGCCTTTCAGTAATGTGCTGCTGATATAATGTACCGCTGACATACTTAAAGGACGTGTCTATGGTAACATATGCCTATTATTGGAAACTTCTGACTCCCACATTAATTCTTGAGCATTCAGTCACAGAATCAAATCGGAGGGAAAAAAATCTGCACTATATTATAATTTCAGAACAAAGACAAAAATGAAGCATTTTGCCCAAGGCCACATTAAGGAAAGAGCTGCAAGGGAACAAATTCCTGAGAATAACCCATTTGACCAATCTATAGTCTGCCTCCTGGCTGTTTCAGTAGAGGAACTCTGAAACCATTATTCATTAACTCTTCCAGAGAAAGCCTAAATTATTATAATCCTCTTTGCATTTAGATTAAAAACACATTTCTAGTGAAAGTGGAAAATGTGAATTTTTAGAAAGACAGGAGGATGGCTATAGTTACCAGCTAAATTTCAGGATCACCTTGGAGACATATATTCAGATGATTCAAATAAAGGCATGCTGCACACATGTCTACACTTAACACAGTGTATAGCACAAAATAAGTGCTCAATAAAAGGCATCCATTGTCATGCTCATGATCCTCATCATCATTACAATCTTTCCTATATCTGAGTTGCTTGCTCTGCAGGTAACTTAGTATCAGAAAATATCTGAAGTGAAAGAAAACTTACAACTCACCTGGCACAAGCCCCTGACTTTACACTGGGGAAATGGGAGGATGTCTTGGTGAAGGTTACCCAGTAAGGTAATGAAAACTTTTATAACTAGGACCTGTATTCTCTTCATATCCCTAAGCTGCATTAAGCAAAATCTATCTATTTTGTAAAAATATATTTCTACTGAATGAAGCTAACTGTATTACCAGCCTAAGATTTCTGGAATCACTCTTAGAAAACATGGCTATAGAAATAAGAAAAAAAATTAAGAAAGTCTAACTTCATTATTAATTTATAATTTAAAGAAAAGATCAGTGTATAATTTATTAGTTCATTTGCCCTCCTCTGGCATATATCAGAAAGAAACAGAAAAGTATTTTATTGAAAGTCATCCTCATGACCTCTTTGGCTTACCTACTGAAATAAAATTAATGTACAACATTCAGGTCAATTTCCAAATAATATCTGATCCTTGGCATTTTTGTTGAATTTCTTCTGCTAATGAGTATAAGTAATTAGGTTAACTGATTTTTGAAATTTAATTCTGCCACCACTTGTAAACAATATTCATTACTACCACTAAATTTCAATTAATAAATACACTGACAATGATGAAAAAGCGATAGTGTAGTCATTATCATTAAGTTCAATTTCATTTTTATCTATTCCATGTCCCAAAATATTCATTTCTAACTCTTAAACGAAATGAAGATCCTGAAAACAAAGATCCAAGATGGCTGATCACTAGCAGCTCCGGCTCATAGCTCCCAGTGAAAGCACAGAGAATGAGAGGATGCCACACTTTCAGATGAATATTTGTTGCTCATGGACTAAGAGATTCCCAGTAGAGGAGTCCCACGGGTCGCCAGGGCGACTCTTGTGGCTGGCGCCGCAGTTTTGCTGGCGCCTTAGCATGGCAGTTCTTGATGTAGAGTCCGGAGATTCCCGGGCAGAAAAGCACCTTCAATCTTAACACCGCTGTTTTGGCCGGCGCAGTGGATTGCTCAGATTTCGGCTCTGGGAATCAACAAGTTAGATGTCCGCTCAGAGACCTAGTTAGAAAGTCGGTAATTACGAAGACAACAGAGGGATAAATATATAATGAAGGGAAGAAACCAGCCTAAAAAGGCAGAGAATACTCAAAATCAGAATGCCTCTCCCTCTACAGGGGATCACAGTTCCTCATCAGTAATGGAACAAGGCTTAATGGAGAATGAGTGTGTTCCAATAACAGAAGCAGGTTTCAAAACGTGGGTGATAAGAAACTTCTGTGAATTAAAAGAACTTGTTCTAACCCAATGCAAAGAAACTAAGAACCTTGAAAAAAGGTTTGATGAAATGTTCATGAGAATGGACAATTTAGAGAGGAATATAAATGAATTGATGGAGCTGAAAAACACAACACGAGAACTTCGCGAAGTATGCACAAGTTTAAACAGTCGAATTGATCAAGCAGAAGAAAGGATATCAGAAGTCGAGGACCAGCTCAGTGAAATGAAATGAGAAGACAAGATTGGAGAAAAAAAGGATAAAAAGGAATGAGCAAAGTCTCCAGGAAATATGGGACTATGTGAAAAGACCTATTTTACATTTGATAGGTGTACCTGAATGTGACGAAGAGAATGAATCCAAGTTGGAAAATACTCTTCAGGATATCATTCAGGAAACCTTTCCCAACCTAGCAAGGCAGGGTAATATTCAACTCCAGGTAATACAGAGAACACCACAAAGATATTCTTCAAGAAGACCAACCCCAAGGCACATAATCACCAGTTTTATTAGGGTTGAAATGAAGGAGAAAATACTAAGGGCAGCCAGAGAGAAAGGTCAGGTTACCCATAAAGGGAAACATATCAGACTTACAGCAGATCTCTCAGCAGAAACCCTACAAGCCAGAAAAGGGTGGGGACCAATATTTAACATCCTTAAAGAAAAGAACTTTCAACCCAGAATTTCATATCCAGCCAAACTAAGCTTTACAAGTGAAGGAAAAATTAAATCTTTTGCAAACAAATAGGTACTTAGAAACTTCACTACCACCGGGCCTGCTTTACAAGAGCTTCTGAAAGAAGCACTACATATAAAGGAACAACCAATATCAGCCTTTCCAAAAATATATCAAAAAGCAAAGAGCATTAACACAATGAAAAATCTACACCAACTAATGGGCAAAACAGCCAGCTAGCATCAAATGCCAGTATTAAACTTATATATATTCTAATTGGATAAAAAGCCAAAACCCATCGGTATGCTGCATCCAGACCCATCTCACATGCAACGATACACAAAGACTCAAAACAAAGGGATGGAGGAAGATTTACCAACCAAACAGAGAGTAAAAATAAACAAATAAACAAAAAGCAGGAGATGCAATTCTCGCCTCTGATAAAGTAGACTTTAAAGCAACAAAGATCAAAAGAGGCAAAGAAGGACATTACACAATGGCAAAAGGATCAATATAACAAGAAGAACTAACGATTCTATAGATCAACGAGACAGAAAATTAACAAGGACATCCAGGACTTGAACTCAGACCCGGAACAAGTAAACTTAATAAACATTTATAGAACTCTCCACTTCAAATACACAAAACACACATTACCACCTCATACCTATTCCAAAAGTGACTACATAATTGGAAGTAAATCACTCCTCAGTAATTACATAGCATTTCATAGGTTTAAATGAAATATTGGTTGGCTGCTTGTTTGTTATTTTCTTCCCTTATTCCTTCCTGTCTACATCATTAAGTATAATTACTGGTATAAAAGAGGTTTTCAATACCCATTACTAAACTGCATTCTAGCCTGGGCAAGAAAGCAATACTCCCATTCTCTCTCTCTCTCTTTCTCTTCCTTTTTCTTCCTCATTCTTTTTTTTCTTTCTTTCTTAAAAAAAAAAAAAGAAAGAAATGAAGATCCTATAATATTGTTTGCTTTGCTATATGTGGAGCAAATAAAGTACAAGACAACATCCCTATGCCATTAATATGTCAGCATTTGTTTTTCAACCAATGAGTATTAAGTGAATATTAAATGTGCAGGTACTGATTTAAGAATTTGCATGCACTAAATTTATTGCACTTAGTCTTTACACAGTTTATGTGGGGTAAGTAAAATTATATCTGTTGCAGATGCAAAAACATAGGCTTAGGTTAATAGCAGATGTAGGAATCTATCCCAGGTCTTCCTGATTTTAAAATTAATGAAGAGATAGGCATTTAAACCAAGAAATGAAATATAACCAAGTGTATGATGGATATATGAACAAAATATACAAGGATACATACATATCTACAAAATGTGATTAATTATCAAATGGCTAGAAAATTATTTTTATATCCATGTCTTCAGCTGACCCAAATAATTCACAATTATCCTTAGAAGGAAACTTTGATGTGTATATTTTGATATTATTTATATAGTAAATTTTAAGCACTCTGCACATTGTATAAATAGATCATAAGATGCCTAAATATTTCATAAATTGCAGTACTGCACCTACTACTGTAGGACAAACGCTGCAAGTTTTCCCAGTATGTTCTGTATCACATCATCTTGGGAAAATATTAAGCCAAATTTTATCCAACACAGCAGTAAAAGAGTTTGGTGAGATCTTGGATTAGACTCCTGGATCTCCTAGTGACTGAAATTATTTAGTGCACAGTTTAAAACTTTAGAAAAATTTATGATATCAAATGTTCTTTTGATTGCACCCTCCACTTGGGAAGAGGTGCCATCACAGAGGTAAGGATACCATATCCTTAATGAAGTGAAGAAGTAGAGCCGTGGTGAACACCAAACACAAGAGACTAATATTGGAAGACAGAAACTGTGTGGGACTTAATGACCCAATTCAGAGGCGTTTGAGTGCTATGGATTAGGGGTCATCAAGACTAAAGGAATTTGTAAAATTAAATATTTTTAATTTCTCCATTTTGTTCATGTGTTAACTTCTATTTCTTCTCAGTAATCAGCAATAAAACCTTAAAAGGAAATGGGCCTGAGGAAAGTGAGAAGCCAGAAAAACTGCATTCCATTCCACAGCCAGCCTTGTGAGGGGACACATTTCAATTACTAGAGGTAATCTCTCCAACTACTAAAGGTAAGGAAAACATACAAAGAGTCTGGGATCTGCAGCAAAATCAAATAAGAGAACATGGAGAGACTGGTGCCTAAGAAAGGGCCTAAAATCTGGAAAGAAACATGGGAAGCTTCCTATGCTGTTGTCCTCTGCCTCCATCAGCCTGGCCCAGGAAAGATATGAGTTTTCTTGATAAGGCAGAACTCAGTTTAAATTCACTTTCTTAAGTTTCTGTCCACACTACCAAAATGGGATAATAAATCTTCTTTGTAGGACTTGGAGAAATATTAGTTTGCTCATTCAATATGTATTTAATGAATAAAGCACATGTGAGGTATTTATTGGTGAGGCAGATAATAGGTGTACATTGTATATTGTCTAGTAGCAAGAGAAAAGGTTACTCTTCTTTCATCATAATTAGCGTAAAGCTGAAAATGATAGTAAATCTATCATCTATCTGTCTGTCTATTGTTCCAATTTTAGTATATGTGCTGCTGAGGTGAGCACTGTCTGTCTGTCCGTCTATCTATCTATCTATCTCACAGTGTGTGTATTAGCAACAAACCCCAGTAGCTATTATTGTTCTGATAAAAATGAAACCATTCCGATTGCAGCAGGATTTGGGCCAGAATCCAGTAGCTTAACCATCTCTCTCACATAATATGTTTCCTGAGGCACCAGAACAGAACCCTAGGACTCATGGGGCCATGATTCAAAACCATAACAGAAAACAATAGTCATTATTTCTGAGAGGGAAAAACATGACTTGAACAGTCCTATCAAATGATTAGTTGGAAAGTGTTATAAAGGAAGGATTGGAAGATGAATCTATTGGTGGCAAGGAGACCATCTGGGAGGCTTTGGCATATTCTTGGCATGTGATGAGGAAAGACAGCATTGAGAATTGAAATTGAAAGATATTTTTAGAAAGGCAACTTTGGTGACAGACACTATGTAGGGTTAGTTATAATTTTATCTTAACCAAAAATTGGGATCATACATGGTCTTTCCAAAGATTTATGTACCCACATGTAAATAAAGGATATAAAATCAGAAATCAGAAAGAACATCACATTTCTGGCATTTCTGAGACTTTCTAGAGTACACAGGAAAACAGAAATAATTTTAAACATTCTGAAAATATGGGGCATGGGATCATCAAATACAGAGATAAAAGAGAAGCTAAGGTTTCTAGCCTGAGAGACTGGAAATCCAGTAATTAAACTAAGGGACATAGAAGAGAGTAATGGTTTGTACACTACTGATCTGGGATGCAATAATTCTAAGGGGATGGCAGAATCTACTGAGCCAAAAAGCCTACAGGCAACTAGAATTACACATTGGTAAAACAAAATAAAAACATCATTTTAAATAACTTCCAAAGAAATCAACAGATTATAAACCAATTGCTCGCAATTCCAGCTCAATGTTTTTAAGAATGCAAGCAATACTTTCTTACTGTGGTACAGAAATGACAAAATCTTGAACCATACTTGGTTTTGTGAAGAATGAGGCAACTATTGGGAATGTGTCTTTAAAAATTTAAAAAGCAGGAATTAGAAATCTCATTTCATAAATGAAATATGCTGGTTGCCAGTGAAAAATTACTTACTAAGAAATGGATAATCCATAAGTCCTGGAAAGGTCAAAAAGACTGCCAAGGTAACCCTGATAGGAAAGACTAAAAAATATATAAGAAATGAATGAAAGTTGTTCTTTGGGGCAGATACTGACAAATATATTCAAGCTGGAAACTCACTAAAAGCAATTTTCTCTTATACCAAGAGAAATGTGGTTGACAGAAAATATCTTGCTGTATTGTGATTTAATTCAATTTTGTTTCATAGAAGAGACAGAGAAAAAAGCTGGACTTTTATTTTAATATTATTTTTAAATTCATGATGTGGCAAATGACCCCTTTAGTGAATTTTACTTGAAGAACATGCTATACCTGCAGATAAGATTAAAAACTGAGGAGTCAGATCATTTTGACTTCCTTCTAATGTTACATTTCCATGATTGGGAAAATCCTCAAAGCAATCCTCACAGACTGAAAACAGCAAAGCCTGGAAAAATCAAACAATGAGTACATTTTTGAAATCATTAAACTTGTTGTTGTTTCAGTAAACAATGTATAAACTCATCATCCATGTTTGATTTAAAGATATTTTCTAAGAAAATTAGCTTCTAAAAGGTGCTATTCTTCAGAATGAGCAATCTGCATTTCAGTGGAATAACCTAGAAAAGCCAATAAATGGAAACCATATTGCTAGAAATGATCAAAGACGCAACTGTTAGACAATCATGTTAAAGAACTATGAAGAGGCATTTGCAAATATTTATATGAATAGAAGTTAATAAAACTTTATTTACAATAACCAAATGTAAATATTCTAAACGTTCAAAAAAAGGGAACCAATTAAAATAATCATAAGATATTCATGTAGTTAAATACAAAGCAGACATTAAATCATATTTAGAATAAAATGACACAGGACAAAATTCCTAACATCTAATGTTTATAAAGCTATATTTGGCATAATGCATATTTTGTAATAAATATTTGTGCATATGTATATGTATGTGTGTGCATTGAAGATAATGGAGCTGAATATAACAGAATGATAACAGAGGTTACCCCTGTGCGGGGAGTAGTTCTTAACTTTTGGGGAGTCAGATGCTACCTTGAGTGCACAATGAAAGCTATCAACTCTTGCAAGGTTAATACACCTAAAACTTGCCTAAAGAATAAAAGTCACTATGTATCACTTCGAGTCTGTCCGTGAACTCCAATCCAGGATAAGCCTTTTGAGGTTAATGGTATTACAAAAAATTTTTATTTTAGTTTCTATACTTTTGTACATTAAGAACAGTTCTATTGGAATGTATGTCACTTGCTTATGAAAAATGAACCAAAAATGATTTTTGAAGACTATGGTAGCATTTTATACACGTTAAAATGCTTGAAAGTAATTTTCTCAGCTATTACTCAGTGCAAGACAGCGAATTATTGTACCTTTTGTTTTACACATGGGAAAAATAAGGGAGAGAGCAATTTTCTGATTTATTATGACTGTCCAACATGTTGGTGGCAGAACTGAGATTACAACACCCTCCTTCTAGGCTCTGATTAGCCTATAGAGTTGCAATAACTACAAAATGTTATAATTATAAAGGCAATTTAAAATTTTTAAAAACATGTTTTACTTTTCATATTTAGTTCTTTTGGAAAAATAGTTCTCTGCTGGAGCAAGACTGTAATGTGTGTAGAGCAGTATATACACAATAATTGCTTCAGTTGAAAGCCTCTCTGCTTAAAGCCTAGAAATAAAAATCTCAAAGAAAACTTTATTCTTGCCAAAAAAAAAAAAAGTCCTTTGTTCTAATTTAAAACAAGTTAGATTACCCATATACCTTAATAACATTTTGGTTCATGAATCAAAGTTTTTTAAGATTCCTTAGGGAGCACCGTCAAGAAAGACTGGAATTCAGTGGCCTTTGCTGCTTGGCCTCTGCTCTCGTATCTAAAGTGACCATAGCGATGCTACCTCCACCCAGGGCCAGATATGTCTGGGGCTAGTGGCTGGGATTGCTGTATCTGAGACCGCTGCTTATGTCTGCTTCCTACCACTGAATCCTGACTTATCTCCTCACCAAAACCAGAGAGACTTTCATTCTCTTTATCTTCCAGAACTTTATATGAAAAATTCATTAAGCAAAATTTCAGAGAAACATCTTTTTTTGAAAATGTCCATCAATGATAAAAGCTTCAAGAATCTGAGACCCCATGTGGGGAGTTCCGTTTATTTCTCCTTGTTCCCCAAAGAACCCAGAAGAAACTGCCATTTTGGGAAATATCTATTCTTTTGCCTTGAGAGACTAGAAAAATGAGCTGTCTCTACAGGAATACATCTTATGTCATGCTGAAATCTATATTTAATCAGATTCAGATGTACCAATAAGAAACATACCTTCTTTCCATTCCCTCTGGCCAATACTAAGCTGAATTTTAAGTAGTTGAAGACAATCTCACTGATTTTTCTTTCACAGCTTCCCCCATCCCCTCTGAACACTGTCTCTACTCCTCTTTCTTTTCTCCCTAAAGACTGATACATTTCCAGATGCTCAAGGATTCTATCTGTCGTTCATTCATTCTATACCCTTTTATTGAGTGTCTCTGTCTTAGTCCATTTGGACTGCCATAACAAAATACCATAACCTGGGTTGCTTGTAATCAACAATCTTTTATTTCTCACAACTCTGGAGGCTGCCGGGTCTAAGATGAAGGCTCCAGCAGATGTGATGTCTGCTGACGGCTTGCTTCCTTATAAATGGCTGTCTTCCTACTGTAACCTCACATAGCAGAAGGGGTGAAACATCTCTCAAAGTACCCACCTCCTAATACATCCCCCTGGGGTTAGGACTCAACATTTGGAAGGACACAAGCATTCAGATCACAGCAGCTTCCTATGTGTCAGGTACTGAGATTGAGAAACACCTAACTTCCACCAAAATACTCCTCTTTATTTGCACATTTATTTTTTAATTAATGCTTTAGGAAAAGAATGCTATTTAGTAAAACAGTAATTATCAATGCTGGTATACAAACCACAGGAAGGAAACTTATTAGAGGATGGAGAACAGAAACCTTCAGGCTTTCTGGAGGAGTCTACCAATTCTGCCAAAAATAATCTATTTTCAATACTTACTGAATATCTAAGATGCACAAGAATTGTAATTCACTAGATTTTAAACTCCTTGGGGTATAAGAAAGCTTTACTTTTAGAAATTAACCATCAGAGTATATGACACTACAGTGATCCAAGACCCGAAAGATGAACTGATGATGAATTGAAGGCATCCTGCTAAATAACATGAGAGGTACAAAGATGGCACTGTTTTAGATAAATTTACTGTTCATTCCCAATGTTTGCCATTTTTACATACAATAAACATAGCAAAAATGTGTCATTTGTTGACTTTAAAAGGAAAAAGAAAATGAGAAGCACAGAGGCAAGAAAATTTGAGCTATGCTTAGCAAACAGTATGTAATCAAGTTAGACATGTAATGTTTCTCATAAAGGAGATACAGAGATAAGGATGAAAAAGTAGGATGATGCATTAAAAAGCTGCTTTAAAATTTATGTAACATTTACGAATACATTGTGAGTTATGCTAATAAAAGTTGAGATTAGATTTTAGGCACTTAAGATAAAAAAACTATTCTGGAGAAATGAAAATTGT
Organism: Aotus nancymaae; assembly: GCF_030222135.1. Classification (NCBI taxonomy): domain Eukaryota; kingdom Metazoa; phylum Chordata; class Mammalia; order Primates; family Aotidae; genus Aotus; species Aotus nancymaae. The sequence continues at coordinate 68,761,410 of NW_026988473.1, forward strand.
AGAACCAGAAGCTTATGGAAGATAGGAGAAAATGAGTCCTTTTCCTCTCAATTTCAATTGCAGGCAATAAGATTTTTTTACATAAGAATAACTGTTGAGATTTTAAAATGTCAAATATAGATTTATTTGCAGACAGAGAGAAATAAAAATTAGAGTAACTCTTGGATAACTTTTTTTCAATGTGCTAATTAGTTTAAGAAAAATTATTTTGATGGCATCAAAAGCCCTCTGATGGCATCAAAAGTCATGTTAAATGACTGAGAGGAAAATCTTCAAAATCAGCCCAATACTATATATTATAATTTCCACTGTTAAATTTTTTTCTGTTGTACTGAATAAATTAAGAAAGTCAAAAAAGCTTTTGGCTTTGTGATAAAATGTAGGCGAGACACTAAAGGAAGAATGTAGGAGGGAATGTCTACTAGAGAGAAAATAAAATCCCCAAAGAACCAAGGGAGAATTTATATTTCTAAGGCACTTAGCTTCTTGCTATGTAGTAGCTCAGACAAACACTAAAAATAAACCTATGTTTAAGAGGAAAAAAAGCCTTTCTTGCTCCCTGTACTTATGACTCAGAGGAGGGAAAAACATAAAATTTAAGATGCCACACAACACACACACACTGTTTTAAATTCTTATCAGCCCCAATCAATCATTTCCTAAAAGACCTCTTTCCTTGTGCTTCTTATACAAAAGCCCATACGTTATTAAATGAACGGAATAGAGCCTAACTGAAGACCACAAGGTTTCTGAGGCCTCGTGGTCATTTGGGTTGTGTTTCCAATAGGCCCTGAAGGAATTGCTTTGTATTTGCATAGTAATATAGCCTTGCCTACAGAAAAACTGAGTCTTTTAATCTACATTTCCCAACTCTCTGATTAAGTTAGAGATCAAGCAGTTGAGCTAAAACAGCAATACGTGTTGATGGTCAGTTTTGAAGGGAGCTGTTGTTGTCTGTTTTTAAGTTTCCTTTCTTGATGAATCCTTCTTCGCTTTGTGGTAATTTATATTAATTCATCGAACAGCTAAAAGGACTCCTTGGGTGATTCAAACAAGAAACTTTTAAAGCAAAATGGTGCAACTTTCCAAACCGAAATAACTCTCTTGGCTAAAGTTTGTAATCAATGGACACACAAAACTCACTCACTTTCCCTCATGCCATCCCTCAAACATTTAGAAATAGCTCCCCTGGACCCTCTTAAATCGTCCTCTCTTCCAGTTTGTTGAGACTGAAGACTCAACAAGCAGAACTGCCTGAGTTCAATTTTTAGTACCATTGTCCACTCTATTCTAGCTGTGTGGGGCTTTTGTTTTCTTCTCTTTTCTGAGTTGGAATTTTGCTCTGGTCGCCTAGTCTGGAGCGCAGTGGCACGATCTCGGTTCACTGCAACCTCCGCCTCTCGGGTTCATGCGACTCTCTTGTCTCAGCTTCCTGAGTAGTTGAGATTACAGGCACCAAACACCACGCCCAGCTAATTTTTTGTATTTTTAGTAGAGACGGGGTTTCGCCATGTTGGCCAAGATGATCTCGAACTCCTGACCTCAGGTGATTTGCTCGCCTCGGCCTCCCAAAGTGCTGAGATTACAGGCGTGAGCCAGTGCACCCCTCCTAATCCTCAGTTTAAAATTTTCAATTGTAGTGACATGAGAATATCTTAAGAATATTGTCATGAGAAATGAAAATTAAATCAGATAGTGCCAGAAGCGTCTGTACCGTAGTAAGCAGGCAGCAAATGGCCTCCTATGTCCCTTGTGAAATGCAGCTTTTGGAGCCCTGGCCAGCAGGTGTTTCCTTGTCCAGATACACTCATGTCTGTCAATCTCTCTTAATACATGGGGTCAAGAATTAAAGAAGGCAAAGGTCAACAAAAGGTAATCAGATTTACAATTTAAAATTAAAGTGCATTATTAATTTCAATATTACTGAGGATTCACATTGATACAAAACAGTTTGCTGAGGAAAATGTATCACTCTGCTTTGCATTTCTAGCTTAGAGTATGAAAAAAATAGTCACAATAAATGGGATTAGAAAACTTTCCTAAAAAGAGCTGAATAGTAAATATTTTAGGCTTTGCAAGCCATACAGTCTCCATTGCAAATACTCGACTCTGCTGTTGTAGTACAAAGTAGCCATACATAATATGTAAATGGTTTCTTATGGCTGTATTCCATGAATGCTTAATTTATCAATACTGAAATATGAAGTTTACATAATTTTCATGTGTCATGAAATATCCTACTTTATGTTTTTTCCCAACCATTTCAAACCATAAAAGCCATTCTTAGCTTGCAGATTTATAGAAGTACAGCAAGCTGTATTTGGCCCAGTAGCCATTATTTATTTACTTATTATTTAAGATGAAAGTAGATAGTACCATTTACCATCTGCATTAAACTAGAGAAATTATACAGAGAGTATTCTCCTAAACAGACCAAATGAAGTAAGAGAGGGTAAGCCAAGGGTGCAGGTTAGTCCAAAGCAGAACTTAACTAGAAATTTAGAAATGACAAATTTCTTTAAAAGGGAGAAAACACTGTGATTCACACAAGATTATCCTGTGTAGGTGTTCTTTATTTTTTTTTGTTGTTGTTGTTCTGTTTTGTTTGTTTCTTTTAGTCATTGATCTTTCCCAGAAGTGAAATTGCTTCTTTGCCATCAAACTTACTGGCATATGGTGGTCTTAATAGTTAAACATTTGGAAACTGGAATCTTCAAGCTTTTTGAATCCCAGTTCAGTCAGTTACTATGAATGTGATCTTAGGTAAATTAGTTAACTTTCTAAATGTCGTCATCTGTAAAATGGCCAAATGATGGAGTCTACCACTGGGTTGCAATATGATTAATTAAGATAAAACATCTAGAGTAGTTAACATACTAAATTCTACAGTGAGGCCTTCAGAAATGTTAACTTTGTGAAAGGAATAAATGAAGAAGAGAAAACTTTTCATGAACAAGATACATCTTCAGTTGACTTTATTGTTAAAGCACCCAGAATTATGTCTTCCAAGAGTGCTATTGCATCTCTACCCCACTGTGTCTAGTTCTTCTGGTACATTAAATAGGAGTATGTGAGAACTTGTTAAGAATACTAGCATGGGGAGAAATGCCAGATATAGGTGAAAAAGAGGAAGGCAGCAAATCACACTGCCACATATGCACCTATGCAACAATCTTGCATGTTCTTCACATGTACCCCAAAACCTAAAAGGCAATTAAAAAAAAGAATACACTCTCCAGTCCTACCCCAGATTTAGTGAATCAGAAACTATGGGGGGTTTGGACCCAGAAATTTGTATTTTAGCAAGACACCCAGATAGCTGATGCATGCTAGAATTTGAGAATCAAAAGACTATGTGAAATTTGGTTTAAATAAACAAGGGCATCCCTGAAGTTGTAAATAGGTATAGACTTCTTGAGAAACAAAATGATTTAATTTAATCTCCAAAAAACCTATTGTGAGAGGTTTCCCAGATATTATTCTCAGATTTTATACAAGGACATTGTGACTCAATAAAAGTCAGTGATTTGTGCAGGTGTCACAGTAAGTAGCCAAGTCCCACATTCTATTTCTGAGCACTTTCAACTTTACCTGATGTTAACAGTGAGAACTGGTAAGGAGGAGTGAGGATGAACAGGAATTACTGCTACAGGGCTATCAGCCTAAATGCCTTAAGTAGCAGACTATTATTTATCTATGCATTATCCATCTTCCCTTCTTCTTTACCAACAGAACCTAAATTTGATTCATAAAAGCAACGGGCTCAGCTAATAATATACACTTTCAAGGTTCCTTTGCATAGGGGGGTAATGATGCTATAATACAAAGCAATGAGATAAAAACGGAAGTCACAGTATCAGCCTTCTTTGAAAGTTCCTTCAAAAAAGGAACTGGGCAAACCTAGCTGATAGGTGCCTTTTGCATTTTCCTTTTATTTTTTATCCTGGCATTGGAATGCAATGCTTAGTACTTCAAGAGACATTTTGTGATCATGAGAAATACAACACAGTGATAACCTTAGCAGAATTAGAAAATATTCAAGGAGAATGAGTTATAATGACATTTTTGAGTTGCCACATCTGCCCCTATCTGTCTATATCAGACATGTTGTTATGTGAGGGAAAAAAATTAATTTATTTAAGCTACTATTTATTCAGAAATTTTTGTTATTCATAAACACAATCTTAACTACTACTCCTTATTAAAAAGAGGGGACAATTGACTGCCCTGACATTTCTGAAGCAAAATAAAGTTACTCTGAAAATATGCAAAATTTCTGGGTTTGGGAAAAATTCAAATTGCCTTCCTCTCCTGGTCCTCCAGAATCTGCATCTGGTTCATCTGCACACCACTCCCCAGATTTCCTTGTTTTCTGCCCATCTTCATGTTTAGCACTTCCATCCTCTCATCTTATTCTTCAGCTCTACCAAATTACTTGGAGTCTCCATTCTCTCCAGCTAAAATGTCATCCTTTTCATTCCTCACTTGCTTGGCACCTTGCAAACTCCTTCTCATTCTTCAAGAGTCAGCTGAAATATCCTGTCTCCAACAAAGCTTTCAGTGACTATGTCTGGCTGACTTAGCCACATCTCCCTCTATCCTTTCTAACTCCTTGTATATGGCTCTATTATAAGAATGGTGACATTATATGGTATTGACTTACATGTGTGTCTTCTTTCTACACTTTAAACTTGCTGAAGACTGGAATGTTTTCGTTTTCCTTTGTGTATCTCCAAAACCTGATATATTACATGGTATACAATGGGAACTTGATACTTGTTTTATGCAAGAATAAACAGATTGGGGGGTGGATACAAAGAGATAATAAAAATAGTTAATACCAACTGAACTAATTAAACAGTCGCCAGGTGGTATGCTGTACCCATGACTTTAAGACTGAGTATATCAGCTGTAGAACGATGACTACTAGGTCACATATAACCCAAAACCTATGTACTTGTGATAATAAATCATACCACAAGGGTAATTTCATCTATGGCCTTTTATAGTATATTTGTATATATAATTAAGTGCATGATGCAAGAAATATATTTAATATCATTTTTAAAATTTCTTATCTTCCTTTTATCAAGTGCCAGAGTAAAATAGTGGCTTTCCTCCAGCCAAAGTCAAGGGTTTCTAGGCTTCTATTTATTATTTCAAAGTTGTTTTATATATTTGCTTCCTTTACAATGAAAATACACTATAGGAAACATTCTGGTAAGTTGACAGCTGACAACTTTATTGAGCTACTCCTGACCTTTTAAGATACAATTTTACTTATTTTTAGACAGGTGCCCAAAGACATAAAACACAAATGCATTATGAATTTTTACTACTAACAGCAATACTCTCACAAATTTTCTATATTTTAATCAATTCTAAGGTGTAAGTCTGAATCTACGTAAATAAGGAAAGAAATTTGTGCTTTGGAACACACATCTCCCATTTTACATTCATTTGTATTTGGGTTTTCCTTCCAGTCTATAAGAAATCTAAGCAGTAAAACTACCCAATTCCTCTACAAACCAGTTACCGTGTGGCTATATAGTACATGCTACTGCTTGCTTACCCATCACCTGTGCCTCTTTTTTTTTCTCACAAATCCTAATTTTGTTCAAGTATGTACTTATCACTTGGTGTGTTCCTCAATTTGGTACATAGCTATTTCCAACTCTCCTGGCTTGGCCTGTTGAGCCTTCTGAGAGCTGACTGTTTGGGGGCATATGCCCTTCTTTTGTGCTTTCATAGACTCTCAGCATAGCTGAATCAGAGTGTTTACTACCTGGTTTTATAAGGTCTCCCCTTCTGGATTATGAGCTTTTAAAAAGCATAACCTCTGTCTAACGCAGCTATATCACCAGCATCTAATATAGTGCCAGGATATATGTATTTAATTTATACTAGGTGAATTAGTGAGCCATGAACTCTATATGCTTTATTAAATTATTATAAGAATGAATGAAGAACTTTGAAAAATATAATTTTTCTCTAGAATATATATATTTTAAGAAAAAAATAAACATATTTTAGTTGGATTACTATCTGTGCAGAAAGAAATAGCATTTATATAGCATAACTGAAAAATCTTTTTTAAGACCAGGCACTTATTTCTTTGAGGCTGAGAGTTATGAGGAAGGGCCATGACAGTCAGCCAAATCCAAATATTACTGAGGGTCTATAGGAAGCAGTGCTGAGGAACTCTAAGCAGATCTGGCTCTGTAACTGTGTATGCCTGACAGCTGCTGCACTGAACCCAGCTCAGAAGGGACCATTCTGTGTTTTGAGCTCTGATTGAATGTCTATAGACTCCCATTTCCCAAGTTATGTGGGATGACTCATATTTTTCAGTTTTGCTTATAAAACGATAGACAGCATTTTTAAAATGCAGAAATACTTCCATAAATGAAAACTTATTAAGAAGCCCAATATAGCATCATTTTAACATGTATAAGCCTTTCCACCTAAAAAAAAGATGCTCTCATAACTATTACATCCTTACCCAGTTGCTGCCCTGCCTCTCTCCTCCCTTTCACAGCCAAAACTTTGAAATGGTTGTCAATATTCACTGTTTCCACTTCCTCACCTCCCACTCATCTTTCACTCCATTCAGGCTTCCACCCCCTCACTCCACCCAGAGAGCTCTCATTAAATTTACCAGTGGCTTCCCTGTCACAAAATCCAATGAAAAGTTTAGTCCTCATTTTACCTCTACTTTCAGCACCATTTTATAACAATACCTTTTCTTTTTTGGCAATAAGAAACTCCTCTTTTCTCTGGTAATACTTTCTACATTTTTACCCTTTACCTTCTACAGTAAAATACTTTCTTGGTTTTAATCCTATTTCTCTGGCTGCTAAAGTCTGTCTACTTTGTAGACTCTTCCACCTGTATCCACCTGTTAAACCCACCAATCTCTTCTTACTCTATATTTGCTCTACAGACAATTTCATAAATCTATATAATTCTAATAACTACCTCAAATTACTTTCAACAGAGGCCTCTTCTCTGAGTACCCAACTGCCCAAGTGACAGCTCTACTTAGATATCTTAAAGGTACATCAGACACATCGTGTCTAATACTAAACTCATGACCCATCGTTTCCACCAGAACCTACATTCCTCTAAATTTTCTAACAAAGTGGATGATACCTCTATCCATCAGTGTATAAACCAAAAACCTATGAATCACCTTTGACATGTTCTCCTTCAGTCCCATGTCTCATACATCAACAGCTTATATGTATTTTCTTACAACTCTTACAGTAATCACTATTTTCCATATCCTTGTTGATTGTCCCAATACCTTTTAATACAAACTAACTACCACCTCATCTCTCATGTGATCTACCCCAGGAACCTTGTGGTTAGATCTGTTATCCAACCAGTAAACACAGCCAGAAAATATACTTTCATGATACTATTCTGAATAGATGCAAAAATCCTTAACAAAACATTCTGAAACAGAATTAAGCAAAATATTAAAATAGTTATATATTGTGATCAAATGAGGTTTATTCCAGGAGTGCCAGACTGATTCAATATTCAAAAAATCAATCAATATGGTATATCATATGACCAGGCTAAACAACAACAAACACATGATCTTACCAATTTATGCACAAAAAGTGACAAAATTTTGTACCCACTCATGATAGTAATTTTCAAAAAGTAAGAATACAGAGGAACCTCTTCAATGAAAATATTTGAAGAGAACCTACAGATAACATTATATCTGATGGTGAAAGACTGAATGGTTTCCCTCTAAGGTTGACTATACGCAAGGATGTCCTCTCTCATCCTTTTTATTCAATATTGTGCTGGAAGTTTTATCTAGTGCAATGAGGGTGGATAGCAATAGAAATTAAAATAATACATATCACAGATGGATAAAGCAGCATGTGGAGGCTGGCATTGTGAACCTTCACTTCAAAATGACTGCAGGAACACATTAGGAAAATCAAGAGACCCCACAGGCCCTCTGAAGGAAGCAGATTGTTCCTGCGGGACCCAGGAGATGCCCCAAATACTGTGCTGGTATCCATGGTTGAGAGACCCACAGATGGTTCACATAACAAGACTCTGTGCAGACAACTCCCAGTATCAGCCCAGACCTGGTAGACTTGCTGGGTGGCTAGATCCAGAAGAGAGAGAACAATCACTACAGCTCAGATCTCAGGAAGTCACATCTCTAGGAAAAGGGGGAGAGAACTACTACATCAATGAGACACCACATGAGACAAAAAAAATCTGAACAGCAGCCTTGAGCCTTAGACTGTCCCTCTGACAGAGCCTACCTAAATGAGAAAGAACCAGAAAAACATCTCTGGTGATATGACAAAACAAGGTTCTTTACCACCACCAAAAAATCACACTAGCTAACCAGCAATGGATCCCTACCAAGAAGAAATCCCCGATTTACCTGAAAAATACTTCAGAAGGTTAGTTATCCTGCTAATAAGGGAGGTCCAGAGAAAGGCAAAGCCCAATTTAAGACAATGTTTAAAAAAAAGATACAAGAAGTGAAAGGAGAAATAGTCAATGAAATAAACAGCATAAATAAAAAACAATCAAAACTTCAGGAAACAATGATGCACTTATAGAAATGCAAAATGCTCTGGAATGTCTCAGCAATAGAATCAAACAAGCAGAAGAGAAAACTTTAGAGCTCAAAGACAAAGATTTTGAAGTAACTCAATCCAACAAAGACAAAGAAAAAAGAATATATAAATAAAGCTTCCAAGAAGTCTAGGACTATGTTAAATGACCACTTAAGAATAACTGGCATTCCTGAGTAACAGAGAAATCTGAAAGTTTGGAAAATATATTTGGGGGAATAATTGAGAAAAACTTCCCTGGCCTTGCTAGAGACCTAGACATCTAAATACAGGAAGCTCAAAGAACACCTGGGAAATACATTGCAAAAAATCATCACCCAGGCACATTAACATCTGGTTATCTAAAGTTAAAATGAAGGAAAGAATCTTAAGATTTGTGAGGCAAAAACACCAAGTAACTTCTAATGGAAAATCTGATTAGCAGCAGATTTCTATGAGGAAACTCTACAAGCTAGAAGGGATTGGGGCTGTCTTCAGCCTCCTTAAACAAAACAATTATCAGCCAAGAATTGTGTATCCAGTGAAACTAAGCTTTATAAACTGATAACACAAAAAACAACTTAAACAAACAAACAAACAACTTTCTAAGATATATAGGCAACAAATAGCACAATGAATGGAATGGTGCCTCACATCTTAATACTAACATTGAACGTAGATGGCCTAAATGCTCCACTTAAAAGATACAGAATGGCAGAATGGATAAGAATTCACCAACTCTCTGCTGCCTTCAAGAGACACATCTAACATAAGGACCCGCATAAACTTAAGGTAAAGGGGTAGAAAAAGACATTCCATGCAAATTGACACCAAAAGTGAGGAGTAGCTAGTATTACATCAGATAAAACAAAATTTAAAGCAACAGCAGTTTAAAAAGATAATGAGGGACATTATATAATGATAAAAGGTATTGTCCAATAGGAAAATATTACAGTCCTAAATATATGCAGTAACACTGGAGCTACCAACTTCATAAAACAATGACTAATAGATCTAAGAAATGAGATAGACAGCAACATAGGAATAGTGGAGGATTTTAATACTCCACTGAGAGCACTAGACAGGTCAGCAAAACAGAAACTCAATAAAGAAACAATGGACTTAAACTATACCCTGGAATAAATTAACTTAAGATAGATATATACAGAACATTCTACCCAACTGCTGCAGAATATACATTCTATTCACCAGTGCATGGAACAGGTATACCATATGATAGGCCACAAAATGAACCTCAATACATTTAAAAAAAAGAAATTATATCAAGCACTAAGACCACAGTGGATTAAAACTGGAAATTAACTACAAAAGAAACCCTCAAAAACATGCAAATACATGGAAATTAAATAACCTGCTCCCTAAAGATCACTGGGTCAAAAATGCAAGCAAAATGAAAATCAAAAATTTCTTCAAACTGAACAATAGTGACACAACCTATCAAAACCTTTGGGATACAGCAAAGGTGGTGCTAAGAGGAAAGTTCATACCCTTAACACCTACATCAAAAAAGTCTGAAAGAGCATAAACAGACAATCTAAGGTTACACCTCAAGAAACTAGAGAAACATGAAGAAACCAAACCCAAGCCCAACAGAAGAAAGGAAATAACCAAGATCAGAGCAGAACTAAATGAAATTGAAACAAAATAAAAACAAAAGACAAATGAAACAAGAAGCAGATTCATTGAAAAGTTACATAGGCCAGACACAGTAGCTCATGCCTGTAATCCCAGCACTTTGGGAGGCTGAGGTGGGCAGATCACCTGAGGTCAGGCGTTCAAGACCAGCCTGGCCAACATGTTGAAACCCCATCTCTACAAAAATACAAAAATTAGCAGGACATGATGGCAGGTGCCTGTAATCTCAGTTATGCAGGAGGCTGAGGCAGGAGAATTGCTTGAACACAGGAGGCGAAGACTTCATTGAGCTGCAATTGAGCCACTGAACTCCAGCCTAGACAACAAAGTGAGACAAGAAAGCAAGAAAGAAAGGAGGAAGGGAGGGAGGGAAGAAAGAAGGAAGGAAGGAAGGAAGGAGGGAGGGAGGGAGGGAGGGAGGGAGGGAAGGAAGGAAGGAAGGAAGGAAGGAAGGAAGGAAGCAAGGAAGGAAGGAAGGAAGGAAAGAAGGGGAAAGGAAAGAAAGGAAAGGAAGGGAAAGGGAGAGAAGGAAGGAAGGAAGGAAGGAGAGGAAGAGAATGAGAGGGAGGAAGGAAAAATAAAATTGATAGATCTTTAGCAAGATTAACCAAGAAAAGAAGAGAGAAAATCCAAGTGAGCTCAATTAGAAACAAAATGAGAGATATTACAACTGATACCACAGAGTTACAAAAGATCATACGAGGTTACTATGAACACCTTTATACACATAAACTAGAAAACCTAGAGGACATGGATAAATTCCTGGAAAGATACAATCTTTCTAGCTAAAATCAGGAAGAATTAGATACCCTGAACAGACCAATAACAGGCAGAAAGATTGAAATGGTAATTTTTAAAAAGTCTAAGACAAGATGGATTCACAGCAGAATTCTACCAGACATTCAAAGAATAATTGGTACCATTCCTATTGACAGTATTCCATAAGATAGAGAAAGACGGAACCCTCCCTAAATCATTCTATGAAGTATCACCCTAATATCAAAACCAGGAAAGGACATAACCAAAAAAGAAGACTACAGACCAATATCCCCAATGAACATAGATGCTAAAATCCTTAACACAATACTAACTAATCAAATCCAACAATATATCAAAAAGGACAATCCACCATGATCAAGTAGGTTTCATACTGGGGATCCAGGGATGGTTCAACATCCACAAGTTGATAAATGTGATACACCACATAAACGGAATTAAAAACAAATATCACATGATCATCTCAAAAGATACAGAGAAAGCATCTGACAAAATCCAGCTCTTTTTAGGATTAAAACTCTCAGCAAAATCAGCATACAAGGGACATACCTCAATGTCATAAGAGCCATCTATGACAAACCCATGGCCAACATAATACTGAATGCACTGGGAAAAGTTGAAAGCATTCCCTCTGAGAACTAGAACAAGACAAGGATGCCTGCTCTCACCACTCCTCTTCAACACAGTAGTCTAAGTCCTAGCCAGAGCAATCAGACAAGAGAAAGAAATAGAGGGCATTCAAACTGGTAAAGAGGAAGTGAAACTATTGCTGTTTGCTAATGATATCATTGTTTACCCAGAAAACCCTAAAGCCTCCTCCAGAAAGCTCCTAGAACTGATAAAAAGTCAGCAGTTTCTGGATACAAAATTAATGTTCACAAGTCAGTAGCTGTTCTCTACACCAACAAGAATTCAACCCCTTTACAATAGCTAGAAAAAATTTAAATACTTAGGAATATATCTAACCAAGGAGGTAAAAGACCTCTACAAGGAAAACTACAAAACACTGCTGAAAGAAATCATAGAAGACACCAACATCTGGAAGCATATCCCATGTTCATGGACAGGTAGAGTCAATATTGTGAAAAGGACCAAAATGCCAAAAGTAATCTACAAATTTAACACAATTGTCATCAAAATAACACTATCATCCTTCACAGAATTAGAAAAAACAATTCTAAAATTAACATGGAACCAAAAAAGAGCCTACATAGCCAAAGCAAGACTAAACAAAAAGAACAAATCTGTAGGGATTATGTTACCTGATTTCAAACTGTAATATAAGGTCATACTCACCAAAACAGCACGGTTCTGGTATTAAAATAGGCACATTGACCAATGGAACAGAGTAGATAATCCAGAAATAAACCCAAATACTTACAGCCAACTGATCTTTGACAAAGCAAACAAAAACATAAAGTGGGCAAAAAACACCCTATTCAACAAATGGTGCTGGGATAATTGGCAAACCACATGTAAGAAAATTAAACTGGATCCTCATCTCTCAACTTATAGAAAAATCAACTCGAAATGAATCAAGGACTTAAATCTAAGACCTGAAACTATACAAATTCTAGATGATAGCAATGGAAAAATCCTTCTAGGCATTGGCTTAGGCAAGGATTTTATGACCAAGAACCTAAAAGCAAATGCAATAAAAATAAAGATAAATAGCTGGGACTTAATTAAACTAAAGAGCTTTTGCACAGCAAAAAGAATACCTGGTGTAGTAAATAACTAACCCACAGAGTGGGAAAAATTCTTCACAATCTATACATCTGACAAAGGACTAATATCCAGAACCTACAATGAACTCAAACAAATTAGCAAGAAAAAATTTCATCAAAAAATGGGCTAAGGACATGAATAGACAATTCTCAAAAGAAAATACACAAATGGCCAAAAAAATATGAAAAAATACTTGACATTACTAATGATCAGGGAAATGCAAATGAAAACCATGATGTGATAACACCTTACCCCTGCAAGAGTGGCCATAATCAAAAAATAAAAATAATAGATGTTGATGTGGATGCAGTGAACAGGGAACACATCTACATTTCTAGTGGGAATGTAAACTAGTACAACACTATAGAAACCAGTGTGGAGATTCCTTAAAGAACTAAATGTAGAACTACCATTTGATCTAGCAATCCCACTACTGGGTATCTACCCAGAGGAAAAGAAGTCATTATATGAAAAACATACTTGCATATGCATATTTATAGCTGCACAATTCACAACTGCAAAAATGTGGAACCAACCCATATGCCCATAAATCAACAAGTGGCTAAAGAAACTTCAGTGTGTGTGTGTGTGTGTGTGTGTGTGTGTGTATATATATGAGAGGAATACTACTCAACCATAAAAAGGAATGAATTAATGGCATTTGCATCAACCTGGATGAGATTGGATACTATTGTTCTAAGAGAAATAACTCAAGAATGAAAAACTAAACATCATATGTTCTCTCTCATAAGTGGGAGCTAAGCTATGAGAATGCAAAGGCATAAGAATGACACAATGAACTTTAGGAACTCAGGGGGAAAGGATTGAAAGGGAGCAAGGAATAAAAGATTACAAATTGGGTGTAGGATATACTGCTCAGTTGATGAGTGCACCAAAATCTCACAAATCACCACTAAAGAACTTACTCATGTAACCAAACACCACCTGTTCCCCAATAACCTATGGAAATAATAATAAAAAAGAATATAGATCAGAAAAAAAGAAATAAAATTTTCCTCATTTACAGATGAGATGAATTTTTACATAGGAAAATCCTAGTCTATAAAAACTCCTAGAACTGAATTCAGCCCCCCGGGTGCAGTAGCTCACACCTGTAATCAGAGCATTTTAGGAGACCAAGGTGGTCGGATCATCTGAGGTCAGAAGTTCGAGACCAGCTTTGTCAACATGGTGAAACCCTGTCTCTACTAAAAATAAAAACTTAGCCTGGTGTGGTGGGATGCACCTCTAGTCCCACTTACTCAAGAGGCTGAGGCAGGAGAATCGCTTGAACCCAGGAGGTGGAGGTTTTAGTGAGCCAAGATTGCACCACTGCAATAAATTAGGACTCCACATACTAGTAATCAACATGCAGACATAAAAATTAAAAATACACTATTTACAATTGCTCCAAAAATGAAACACTTAGTATAGCAAAACATATACAGGACTTGTATTCTAAAGACTACACACACAAATGAAAGAAATAAAAGAACCCAGGGGTCAGAGGTTGCAGTGAGCTGAGATCACACCGCTTCACTCCAGCCTGGGCAAAAAACCAAAACTCTATCTAAAAAAAAGAAAAAAAAATAACTTATTTTATGCAGAATAGAAAACCCCAGAAATAGAATTAAATAAGTACAAGTGATTTTGATTTTTGACAAAGGTGCACAACTATCCAATGAAGGAAGCAATCCAAACAAAAAAGATAAGACTTTTTTACAAATGGTGCTGGAGCAATTGGACATTCCCTAGCATTAGGCAAAAAAATTCTTAGACGTAAAACCAAAATTACAATCTACAAAAAGAAAAATTGACAAATTAGATTTTTTCAAAATTAGAAAATTTTGTTCCATGAAAGACCCTGTTAAAACGATGAAAGCTACAGGACAGCAGTGCAAATCATACATCCAACAAACGACGTGTATCCAGGATATGTGAAGCAATCCCCAACTTAACAGTAACGAAACAAACCCAGCCTAAAAATGGTCCAGTGGCTTCAACCAGTACTTTAACAAAAAGAGAGTGTAAGGCTGAAAATCAGCACATGAAGACATTCAGCATCTGCTATTCTTTATATGTTTGTATCAATCTTAAATTCACTTTAAAACTTAATCCCCAATGCAATTATATTGAGAGGCAGGGCCTTCAGAGGTAATTAGGTCATGAAGACAAAGCCCTTTTGAAGATTAGTGCCCCTATAGAAGGGCTTAAGGAAGCTTGTTTGGCTCCTTTTTGCTTTTCTCTCATGCAAGAATGCAGCAAATCACCATCTATAAAACAGAGAATGAGCCTTTATCAGACACCAAATCTGCTGACACCTTGGTCTTGGAATTCCCAGCTTCAAAATTGTGAGAAATAAATTTATATTATATATACATTATCCAGCCTAAAGTATTTTGTTATAGCAGCAGGAATAGACTAAGACATTAGCCATTAGAGAAATGCAGATTAAAATCATGATGAGATACCACCATATACCTATTAAAATTGATAAAATAAGAAGTAATGACAGCACTAAATACTGGAAAGAATGGAGATAAACTATATCACTTGACATTGCTGAGGAGAATCTAAAAAGAAAACTGGAAAGTTTCATGAAGAACTAAATTTTAGTTTCACAGCTGTTTCTTTGAAAACTAAACATGTAATAACCACACAATCCAGAAATTGTACTCCTGATTTTTTATCCCAGGTAAATGAAAACCTATATTCACACAGAAACCTGTACATGAACAATGATAGCAGATTTCTTCATAATAACCAGAACTGGAAACAACTCAGTTGTTTTTCAATGGGTGAATGTTAAATTACAGTATGTCCATACCATGGGATGCTACTCAGAAATAAAAAAGAATAGGCTATCGATATAACCAATCAATTATCAGATAAATATGCAGAATGAATAAAAATACCAAAAGGTTACATGGGTGATTTAATTTATATTGAAAATTTGAAATAACAAAATCACAGAAACGCGGATTAGATTAGTGGTTGCCAGAGATTAAGTATCAGATGAAGAAAAGAAGAAAGTGGAGATGCTGGGCATGGTTGCTGGCACCTGTAATCCCAACAATTTGGGAGGCTGAGGCAGGAGGATCCCTTGAGCCCAGGAGTTCAAGATGGCCTGGGCAAAATTGCAAAACCCTGTCTCTACAAAATATAAAAATGAGCTGGGCATGGTGGTACCAGCCTCTTGTCCCAGCTTTTTAGGAGGCTGAGGTGGGAGGATTGATCGACCTCGGAAGGAAGAGATTGCAGTGAGCCATGATCACACCACTGCACTTCAGCCTGGGCAATAGAGTAAGACCTCTCTTCAAAAAAAAAAAAAAAAGGAGGAGGAGGAAGATAGGAAGGAGAAGAAGAGGAAAAAGAGGAAAGTGGGTATTGCTATAAAAGGACAGGATGACAGAGATCCTTTAGGTGATGAAAATATTCTTTTAATTGTATCACTGTCAATATCCTGGTGCTGATATTGCACTATAGTTTCACGTGATGTTGCTATTGGGAAAAACTGGGTGGAGGGCATAGCAGATAGTCCCTTATTATTTCTTACAATTGCAATCTACAATTGTTTCACAATAATTTTAAATTAAAGCTGTTATATGTAGCATCTCTTCTTATGGTTGGAATCTTTCAATAGCTTTACATTATTCTTAGAATAAAGACAAAATTAACTAACTTGATATGCAAATTCTTTTTGGTCCAAATTTATCTCTCCACCCTCATATCATACCTTTCTTTCCCTTTTTCTTTTGTATTCCAGTCATGTAGGGATCTAAGTTTTACATCCATTTTTCTTTTTACCAATGGCCTTTCCACATGCTGCACCCTCTATGTGGAATGTTTCTTTATCTCCTTCATTCCTCCCTCCTAACCATCACTTCCTATAGTTAAGTTCTCATGTTTTCTGAATTTACTCATGTGTCTTTTTCTCGGGGAAGGCTTCTCTGAACCACAGATCTAGTTAAATTATTTCAGTATTTTTTAAAGAATTGTATGTTTTCTGCAAAGGGCTCATATAGGTAGGTAATACAAACTGAATTGTGTGGTTATTTTATTTATGTTTGTCACCTCCGTTAGACCATAAACTCCATAAACCAACCCTTATTCACAAATATGTTCTTAAATCCTAGACTGATATCCAGTAACTGTTTAATAAATACTTTTAAAATAAATAGTAAAATAAGAAGAAGTTATGCTTAAAGAAGATACTTAGTTCCTTCCATCCCTCTCTTTAGCCTCTCCTGAGGCACCTTATTTAAACCATAAGGCTCCATGGAACACAGTTTATTTGAAAAGTGACACTTTGCTGGCATCTGTTGTTTCCTGACTTTTTAATATTAGCCATTCTAACTGGCGTGAGATGGTATCTCATTGTGGTTTTGTTTTGCATTTCTCTAATAACCAGTGATGAGAGCTTTTTTACATATGTTTGCCACATAAATGCCTTCTTTTGAGAAGTGTCCGTTCATGCCCTTTGCCCACTTTTTGATGGGGTTGTTTTTTTCTTGTAAATTTGTTTATTTTTCTTATAGATTCTAGATGTTAGACCTTGGTCAGATGGGTAGGTTGCAAAGATTTTCTCCCATTCTGTAGGTTCTCTGTCATTATGGAAAACATGGTGGCAATTCCTCAAGAATCTAGAACAAGAAATGCCATTTAACCCAGCAATCCCATTACTGCGTATATACCCACAGGATTATAAATCATTCTTCTATAAAGACACATGTACATGTATGCTTACTGCAGCAGTATTTACAATAGCAAAGACTTGGAACCAACCCAAATGTCTATCAATGATAGACTGAATAAACAAAATGTGGCACAAATACACCATGGAATACTATGTAGACATAAAACAGAATGAGTTCATGTCCTTTGCAGGGACATGCATGAAGCTGGAAGCTATCATTCTCAGCAAACTAACACAGGAACAGAAAACCAAACACATGTTCTCACTCATAAGTGGGAGTTGAACAATGAGAATGCATGGACACAGGGAGGGGAACATTACACACCAGGGCCTATCGGGGTGTGGGGGGAAAGGGGAGAGAGAGCATTAGGACAGATACCCAATGCATGCAGGGCTTAAAACCTAGATGACAGGTTGATAGGTGCAGCAAACCACCATGGCACATATAATCCTGTGTAACAAATCTCCACATTCTGCACATGGATCCCAGAACTTAAACTAAAATAAAGAAAATGAAATTTTTAAAAAAGTGAAACTTCTGAGTCCCATCTATTGTAGCAAAATCTAACGGTAAAAACTGTAGCTCTTTCTGTCAACATTTTGGATTGGTTTGGGGCCAAACAATATGTAGGCCAGGTTTAGCTTCTCTTAGCCCTAATACAAGTATAAGCCTCAGTCTCCCTGTCTCCAGCTCTACTCATAGCTACTATTTCCTCATGTAGCCACTATCTAAAATGTTCTGAAGCACAGTTTGTCATTTCATCATAACAGAACTGGTTATTCAAGTGGGATCATTCCTGCAGCCTCAGAATTATGGGTGTACACTAAAAGTAAGGGAAAATGGTGCTGCATACACCACATCTAAAATCTGGAGAGCAGCCAACCAGCCACTGCAGTTAAGGTGGTGACTTCTCTGCGGTGTTGACTTAGAGGCACTGCTCCATCAGACATGGACTACCACCACCGCCACCACTTTTGTGTACTAGTTATACGAAAACATCACATGGTACACCATAAATATATACAATTTTTATTTGTCATTTAAAATAAACTAAAAAGTAAAAACAAACAAAGAACACAGGGAGCATGGGGGGAGATTATCATAGAGTGCTGTGTTTAGAGAAGTTATTGCCAATTCTCACTCTAGGGGAGAGAGGAGAGCACTTTCATCTCCCCAAACCCAAGAAGGGAGACACCCATAGAATAATTTACAGATAATGGGGGTTATTGAAGAAACAACCAGGTTTGTGTTCCCTAGAAATAAGCTTGCTGAGATTCAGAACCTAGGTCCTCTCATGGATATCACTAGAGACATTACTGATGAGAAAATTCTTAAGGAGCTTAATATGTATCCTCGGAGTCTTAGGCTGTGTGTAAGCACACAGATTCTTCTCATCTGGAGACTTCAGAATGCAAGAAATCTCTAGGAGACCAATGCTATTAAGTGCTGAAAGACCTTTGATACCATGTGTTTGACAAGAGGAGTGCAACCTTCACTTACTCCAATTTGAATAGTGGTTTCACCATTTACTAGCTGGATAATCCTAGTCAATTTATTTAAGGATGATAATGTTTGTTTTCTTCTTTTATAAATAGAGTAAGACAGACCAGTATCTTAGGGTAAAGATGAAACATGACAATGTTTGTAAAACTACTGAGTACCTGGCAATAATTTGTTGATATTTTTATTGGTATTAGGGAGGATAAATCTGTGGGCTCTGCAGTTGTATGTTAGAATCCCAGATCCACCACTTGCCCAGATACGTGACTTTAGAGAAGTCACTTCGGCTCTCTAACCCTCAGCTGTTGCTATGAGGATTAATAAATCAATCAATTAACAGTGCTCATTATAGCTCTTACAATCTTGTTGAGCATTAAAGTCAGTTGTTTACATATTTGTCTCTCTCCACTGGATTATAAACTATTTAAATACATGCACGTATTTAAGTGTATTTAATACATGCCTCACATATCTTCTTGTTGCCACTTCAACTCCATCACAATCACCACTAGGACCACTTTAAAATACATACACTTACATATAAATAAGCATTCAATAAATACTAAATGAATTTGAATTTTTGTTTTTAATCCTTGGAACATTTGAGAGACTATCTTATTCACATTCCGGTTAGACATAACAGAGCCCAACTTAAATTGATTTAAGCAATTTTGCACCTATGCAACAACCTTGCATGTTTTTCACATGTACCCCAAAACCTAAAATGCAATAAAAAAAAAATATATATATATATGTATACATATATATATATATATAGAGAGAGAGAGAGAGAGAGAGAACTCAAACAAATCAGCAAGAAATAGACTAACAGTCTTACCAAAAAGTGGACTAAGGACATGAATAGACAATTCTCAAAAGAACATATACAAATGGCCAACAAGTATATGGAAAAATGCTCAATGTTGCTAATTATCAGGAAAATGCAAATAAAAACCACAATGTGGTACTACCTCACTCCTGTAAGAATGGCCATAATAAAAAAATAATAAAATAATAAATGTTGGTGTGGATGTGGTGAAAAGGGAACACTTTTATACTGCTGGTGGGAATGTAAACTAGTACAACCACCATGGAAAACAGTGTGGAGACTCCGTAAAGAACTAAAAGTAGATCTGTCGTTTGATCCAGCAACCCCACTCCTATGTATCTACCCAGAGGAAAATCATTACATGAAAAAGATACTTGCACACCCATGTTTATAGCGGCACAATTGGCAATTGCAAAAATATGAAACCAGCCCAAAATGTCCATCAATCAACGAGTGGGTAAAGAAAATGTGCTCTGTATATACACACACACGCACACACATACACACACCATGGAATACTATTCAGCCATAAAAAGGAATTAAATAACAACATTCACAGCAACCTGCATGAAATTGGAGACTATTATTCTAAGTGAAGTCACTCAGGAATGGAAAACCAAACATTGTATGTGCTCACTCATATGTGCAAACTAAGCTCTGAGGACACAAAGGCATAAGAATGATACATTGGACTTTGAGGACTAGGAGGAAGGGGTGGGGGAGGGCAAGGGATAAAAGACTACACTGAGTACAGTGTACACTGTTCGGGTGATGGGTGCACCAAAATCTCAGAAATCACCACTAAAGAACTTATTCATGTAACCAATACCACATATTCCCCCAAAACCTACTGAAATAAAAAAATAAAAAATAAACTAAAAAAAATTTTTAAATTAGCTGGGTGTGGTGGTGCACACCTGTGGTCCCAGCTACTTGGGAGACTGAGGTGGAAGGATCACTTGAGTCCAGGAGGTTGAGGCTTCAGTGAGCTATGATTGTGCCACTGAACTCCCTGGGTGACAGAGTAAGATACTGTCTCAAGACAAAAAAAAGATAAATACAAACAAAGTTATACACAAGAACTTCAACATAAATTTGCTAAAAGTTGATAATGAAGAGAAAATTTTTAAAGAAACTAGTGTGGGGAAAAATCAGGCTAAATCATAGTAAAGGAAAAGAATATGTAAAAGGAAGGATTGATAGATTTTATTACATTAAGATTGAAAACGTGTGTAATAAAAGCATCATGAGCAATATCAAAATGTAAATGGGTCATTGAGAATTTATGTTTTTTAAACATGTATGATGGATAAAGTATTAATAGTCTTTGCATGTAAAGATGTATTTCAAATCAGTAAAAATAGGCAATGAAGTTATGAAAAATGTTCAGACTTACTAGACATCAAAATGTGATTTTTTTTCCTATCAGATCTACAATATAAAGGTGGTAAAACTAGTTTCAGGAAGAACATAGGGAATATGAACTGAAACTCTGGTCAAGACTGTAAATCCAGCCAAATTTTCTAGGTTGCAATTCGGCATTGTGTACTAAAAACTTTAAATATATTTTTAACTCTTTTCTTAAAAAAAAAAAAAAAAGAGGATTGGATTTTGTTGGAATATTATGGATCATTACGGAAGTCTAGGACAGGTGGGTCTCTCAAGGGGCTGAAGCCAGGTCCTGGGAAATCATTAGCAATACAGACTATTCCCCCGCCTCATCTGTCCCTTTACTTTTCCACAGAGAGGCGTGCTTCATTCATTCCCTCTGCTTAGTGGCTTGCACATTACAGGAAGAAAATAAGGTTGTTTTTTATTCTAATGTTTAATCTCTTTTCTATTGACCAGCCCACGCTGACTGATGATCTCTTGGCATTTTCTGTTTCTGTTAGGAAATCTGCTGTTCCTCTGTGGACAATTTCTTTTCTTTCTTGTAGCTTTTAAGATCTTATTTAAAGTAATCACACAACACAATAGTAATCACAACAACATAATATAGATAACCTAATACTTTATGTTTTATGTTTTCATTATGATGTACCTAAGTGTGAGTTTGTTTTATCTTTTTCTTGGAATTTGTACATTTTAGTCCAAAGATTAAGTCATGTATCTCCTCTGGAAAATTCTCACCCACTATCTCCTCCAAAATTGCCACTGCTTTTTCCCGTTTACTCCTCTCTCCCCTGCTTAAACTCAGGCCACTGTTTTTCCTATCATCTGTATCTCTTAACTTCTCTACTTTATTTATCTTAAAATTGTACTATATTACAAATGATTCACATCTATCTTTCAGTTCAGATCTGTCTACTATTTAAGTCACCCATAGTAACTCAGTAATTAAAATCTTTCTACTATTTTAAGTCACCTGTAGAGGCTATGTTTAACTCGTTTGTTTGTTTCAGAGACTGTAATTTTTTTGCTAGGCCAAGCTGGCCTATTTACCTTTTTATAATATTATATACCAAATATCAGTACTAAATCCAATTTTATAAAAATGCTACATCTAATGCAGATTTTTTTTGGCAAAATACATTAAATGGCACTAATTGCACAGTAAATATACAGTAACTAACATGAAATCACACCACTATCTTATTTACAGCAAACATAGACTTGGTTGTACTTTTCAGGATGAGCACATTTCCAAAAAAACTAGATGACTAATGACATCTAATTAGGAGGAAAGCTTTAAAATGATAATACATCAGAGTGTCTTGCTGCTGATAAACGACAAGTAGGACATATTATTTATAAAGTAGTTCCAGCCTTATTCACTAAACTTACCAGCCTGCCTTCTTTCTAAAATGGAGCAAGAAGTTAAAAAGTTCCTTGAATTGGCATCTGGTCATGCAGCAGTGCTGAGAAAGGGTAGTGAGAATAGTAAAGGAACCCTGGTGGGGCAGAGCAGTTGGATGTAGACATAATTAATAATCATGGTTTGCTTCTAAATACAGTGGCAATGTGACTTCTGATTTGTAATCTTAGGCAAAGTAAAGATAAATCGAAAAGGCCAGTAAGAGTTCACTAAGATTAATAACCGCACATCAAAAATTAAGTACATGTGTAATCCCAGCACTTTGGGAGGCCGAGGCGGGTGGATCACGAGGTCAAGAGATCGAGACCATCCTGGTCAACATGGTGAAACCCCGTCTCTACTAATACAAAAAATTAGCTGGGCACGGTGGCGCGTGCCTGTAATCCCAGCTACTCAGGAGGCTGAGGCAGGAGAATTGCCTGAACCCAGGAGGCGGAGATTGCGGTGAGCCGAGATCGCGCCATTGCGCTCCAGCCTGGGTATCAAGAGCGAAACTCCGTCTCAAAAAAAAAAAAAAAAAAAAAAAAATTAAGTACATGAAGGCTCTGTTTGCAGTGAGGTTTCACAAGACAAGTCACCTCCATTTTTCTTTTTACATCTGGCTTGCAAGCCACTCTTGGAGCCATTTCAAAAAATTCCCTCCATTTTCAGTTTTGTTGAATCCTCCAGGCACACAAAAGTGCCAACCTGGATTGTCATATCTCTAGGCACCCAACAAGTTTTACCAACTCTTGCTTCATCACGATGAGATTCTGCCTTATGTGCCCATCTTTCATAAGATGCATCTCGTTCCCAACTACAATGCTATACACATTGCAACAGAAACACTTAATCTCTAGAGTTCTTTGTCTTGGGAGGTTTTCTAAACTCCAAAGGTACTGATGAAAGAACACCTCAATATAACATTGGTGACTGGGCAGGAAAGAGGCCTCAGCTGATCTTGACCTTCCTGCCCAGCTGTGTCCCCTATAGCCAACCCCACATACTTTCCTTTCACTTCAATGTCATCTATGTGGTTCTCTGGTGTTTGTCCCTGTGAAGACCATGAACAAGCAGGTCCTGACAAAGCCTATGTCACAATAATCACCAGCTTCTTTAGGATGGCAGCCATCATTCACAGAGTGCTATGAGACAAGGTCAGCATGATAGGGAGGTTTCACAAAGTACATTAAACTTATCGGAAAACAGGCAGTTAAGCAGGAAGTCCAAGTCCAGTTGCTGCTCTACCAGTCATGAGTTTAAAGACGCCTGTGGGTTTGTGCAGTGAAGAGCACAGCAAACTTTTAAAATATTAAAGATATAGATGGGTATTGAACAATGGGAACACATGGACACAGGGAGGGGAGCACTATACACTGGGGTCTGTTGGGGGGAGTCGGGGGACAGCGGGGGGGTGGGGAGTTGGGGAGGGATAGCATGAGGAGAAATGCCAGATATAGGTGAAGGGGAGGAAGGCAGCAAATCACACTGCCACGTATGCACCTAGGCAACAACCTTGCATGTTTTTCACATGTACCCCAAAACCTAAAATGCAATAAAAAATAAATAAATAAATAATAAAATATTAAAGATATTTATTTAAATTGTTTTAGTTTTATTTCTTTTTCTTTTCCTATGGTACCTTATATTTGCTGCTTAGTCTAATTACTTCCTATTCTATTATTAGGTTGGTCCAGAAGTAGTTGTTTTTGCACCAGCCTAATAGGTTGACATATATATTAATATTCTTTGGCTCTGTTTCCTCACCCAAATCTCATCTTGAATTATAATCCTCATAATCCCCATATGTCAAGGGCAGGACCAGGTGGAGGAATCAGATCATGAGGGCAATTTCCCCCATCCTGTTCTCATTATAGGGAGTCTCACGAGATCTGTTAATCTCATAAACCTCTGACATTTCTCCTGCTTGCATTCATTCTCACTCCTTCTGGTCTGTGAAGAGGTACCTTCCACCATAATTGTAAGTTTCCTGAGGCCTCCCAGCCACATAGAACTGTTCGTCAATTAAATCTTTCTCCTTTATAAATTACCCTGTCTTGGGTATTTCTTCCTAGTAGTGTGAAAATGGACTAATACATAATTTTTATCTCTGAATTTATCTTTAGAAAGAATTATGTTCTAAGGTTTTGCATTTCTAAGTGGTGGTATCATGGTTGTTGCTGGTACACAGCAATAGTACCAAAAAAATCTGAGCAGGTACATAAAGTTATGTTCTTTGATACCTTCCAAGACCTGAAATTATCAGTCTGAAATTATTATAATTTTCATGTTGCCTCCCAAGATCATAAGTGGATTTTTTTTGTCTTATGCATACAGTCCAATTCCAACTGCCCACCATGTATGGGAATTTAGGCCTCAAGTATCATGCCTATGAGGCATGAAGCCCCAGTTCTTAGAGTATGTATCAGACATGCTATTCCTAAAGGTAGCCCTGCTTCACCTTCTACTCACAGTGAGGATTCTCTCTGTTTTTAACATTTAAACATCTCACTTTTATCCCTTTTAAATTATTATTACAATTACATTTCTAATTTTTTCTAGAATTTCTAAGTGTTTGGAATGAAAGTGCAAAGTTCTTACATCAGCTTAGTCTACCATTTGGGCCAAAAGCTTGGGTTCACTATACCGTGGTCCCAATTCCAAATATCAGGTAAGGAGAGAGTGACTGGCTCAGATTATATCTGGTTACTCTTAGATGAATCAATTATAGTGGTACAACATTATATACTAGAAACATGTTTGATAGGGGCTACTTATGTGGGTGAAAGGGCATCCTATATCATAAGGCTGTTAGGCAGATACTCCTATAAATATTTACCATAGAAACCCCAAGAAAGACTTTTACTCATTTTTATTCTCTGCTTAGATTTCTTCATCCAAAAAATAAATATGGAAAATTTTGTGCTTATTATATGTCTTAAAGTTGACTTGTTTTAAACCATCATGTTCAAAGAGAGATATATCTGGCGTCATAGAAATTTTAGATATCCTTCACAAAAATGAAGGAAGCAATCATCACTTGCCATATGATTTGGGATTTCTATAGACATCCACATAACAAAAATGAACAATACACTCTTACTCCTACCAGATGATAAATAAAAATGTGAAAATAACAATATATGAAATATTTTCCTTAAGAGGTTCACTGTGGGTTGTGGTTTGTCTGTTTTTTCGGTTTTTAAAAGCTTTAAAGCAGCCTGAGTGATTGGTTAATGAAAGACATGGAGCCTTCATGTTACAGAATGTTCTTATCATCAAATTAGTTATTGGCAGGAATAGGGTTTCAATTTAGCATTCCAGGGTTCACACAATTGGATACTCCCATGTCTATAAAAAACTCTTGCCTGGGGCTGAAAATGAGTGTTTGCCTAAGCGTAGGTAACAGGGAAATAAAACTTGCATACACGTAGAGATAAACAAGATGCCTTAAGAAGCAAGGCAGATCTGCATCCTTTTCCAAAGGAAACTCAAGAATTTATGTACATTGGCAAGCTTTTTTAAAGAGCCTACTACTTAAATACATTTCAGATCTTCCTCTTCATCTCTTACTCCTGATAACTGAGTATTACGACTTATCTCCAACATAGCCCGTGCATTCCTTTAAAATTACCAACTGGATTCTGTCTGTTTACCTTTCTATCTACTGCGCTTGGAGGAATATACTGTTAGAAACTTAAATAAGTCAGCAATATATGTCAGGTAAAGAGTGTGTGCTCACTATAATCCTGCCAATCACTCATATCTGTACAGTACTTTTATCCAAAATATGTTTGCTTCTTTGCGCATTCGATCTTCATGACAACACCATAAGAGTTAAATTTTATAACTAAGTCCAGAAAAGCTTAGAAGTCTTTCCGGTATTTAATCCACTAACATAATTCTCCAAAAACATATTTGTTGAATGAATGAAGTAGTAGGAATACTGAGTTGGAGTTTTAAGGCCTTCGTTTTTTAAATCCTAGCCTTTCAGTTTGGTAGTTTGGACAATATAGGGAAAGTCAGTTAAAATTTATAAATCTCTATTTCCTCATCTATAAATAGAAAACAGTAATACTTGATTTACATGTTTCGTGTATAGATTTAGTTAATTAGGGAATGTGAATAGCATTTTTATAGGTTCTGGCCTATACTATATGTTTAATATATATTTGTAGAACAACTGAAGTTACGTCAAAGTGTTGCTTGAGAATTGTCTGCTTCAGATTTAACTTCAGGTTAATTAGAAGGTTTTCAACTTTCTTCTACAAATTTGATCATTAACAATATTTATATCCTAGCTCTGTTATTCTCAGGGAGCAAGGGCATTGCTTCATCAATATGGCTCTGAGAAGAATTAAATATTTGGAGGAATAAATTGCACATGCAACTTTTAATCTCATCTGAAAACACAGCCTCACCATTATTACAAAAACCATTTTATGTAATATAAGTAGATACATTTCATAATCCAACTCCTCTTTGCTACTATTGGCTGTCTAGAACACTGCATTGAGAATAGTTCCAAGGCCAATCTATTTTAATATAAAAGAACCCCATGCATTTTTAATAATAATTACCCTTAATACAGGAGGGCAAGAAGAACTCTTTTGCCCCTCCCATAATATACCCTCAGTTATACAAAGAACGTTTTTTTCTTTGAAACAGGGTCTCACTCTGGCACCCAGACTAGAGTACAGTGGCATGATTACCACTCCCTGCAGCTTCAACCTCCCAGGCTCAAGTGATCCTCCTACCACAGCCTCTTGGGTAACTGGGACCACAGGTGCACACTACCATGCCCATCTAATTTTTATTATTATTATTACTTTTTGTAAAAATGGGGTCTCTGTTGCCCACACTGGTTTTGAACTTCTGTTCCAATAACTTTTAAGAGCTTGAATAAACTACGTTAACAGATATATTCTAACCTTAGAGAGGCAACCCAACAAAGAAATGCTGAGACATGATAATGATAATGTAAGTAGTTGTTAGGTCTTAGAAGTCTTTACAGACCATGCTATGGAGCTTAGATGTAACTCACAGATGTTGGATGCCATCAGAGAGTAGGTAAAATATGAGTGACGTGGATGGTTTTCTTTCAATTATTAGTGATTCTTAAGCCTGACTGACACATTAGCATTATCTGAAGAGCTTCTGAAAATTACTAATAAATAGGAAGAGTACAGAGGATTTTTAGGACAATGAAAGTACTCCATATGAAACTATAATGGTGGATGCACATTACTATAAATTTGTATAAACCCATCAAATGCAAGAGTGAACCCTAATGTAAGCTGTTGACTTTGGGTGATAATGATGTGTCGATGTAGGTTCATCAACTATAGCAAATGTACCATTCAGGTGAGGGATGTTAATCATGCATGCGTGCGGACAGGGAGCATGTGTGAAATCTCTGTGTCTTCAACTCAATCTGGGGTATATGGAAAATCTCTCATTTTCTGCTCAATTGGCTATAGACCCAAACCTCCTCTAAAAACAACTTCCCTAAAAAATAAATTCTCTTAAAAAATACTGATATCCTTTGCCCTATCTGAGACCAAGTAATCATAAGCTCTGGGTGGAGCCCAGGCAACAGCACTTTATTAAGGTGATTCTAATGGAGAGCCAGTGTTGAAAGCTACTTAGTTTGATCAATCTTTGTTTTAATTATATCTACTTGCTTTATCCTGGGATATACAGGTGTGATTTTTTTTCTCAAACCCCCAAATATATGCAGTCTCCTTTGAGAAGCTATAATTTTCTAGCTGTAAAAAAATCACATCATAAAAATAATGCTCTGATTTGGCTAGTTGCTAGTCTGTGGGGAAGAAACCTGAGATTGCATTAAAAAGAAAGATATTGCAAAAATGCCACAGGCTACAACAGAGGCTCCTATTTAGAAGAAATGAGGAATGGAAGTAATGATAATGCTTTAAAGAGGATATGCTAGCCTAGTGTTTCTCAAATTAAGGGTTCTTGGACTCTCAGAGATCTGTGGAAGTGTACAATCTCTCCATGATAGCTGATCAGTTTTTGTTTTTTGTTTTTTTTTTGAGACGGAGCTTCGCTCTTGTTACCCAGGCTGGAGTGCAATGGCGCGATCTCGGCCCACCGCAACCTCTGCCTCCTGGGTTCAGGCAATTCTCCTGCCTCAGCCTCCTGAGTAGCTGGGATTACAGGCATGCGCCACCGCGCCCAGCTAATTTTTTGTATTTTTAGTAGAGACGGGGTTTCACCATGTTGACCAGGATGGTCTCGATCTCATGACCTCGTGATCCACCCGCCTCGGCCTCCCAAAGTGCTGGGATTACAGGCGTGAGCCACCGCGCCCAGCCGATAGCTGATCTTTAATTTGGGCTTTTCCTTTTTTATCATAATCTAAAAGTACTGATAGAACCATGTGCAGGTTCACCTGGATAACCACCTTTTAAATGAATGTGGCTTTGAGATTTTAGCATCCACATTGGTATTTGTGTTGACAACCAGATGGGTACCCAATAGTGCTATAGTCGACCTTTGAACAACATGGGTTTGACCTGCACAAGTCCACTTACAATGGGGATTTTGTTTCAATAAAAGTTACACTGAGTGTGCCTGCCTCTCCTGCCTCCCCTTTCACCTCCTCTATCTCTTGGCCACCTCTGAGACAGCAAGACCAACCTTCGTTTTCCTCTTTCTCCTCAGCTCATACAATGTGACGATGACAAGGATGGAGACCTTAATGATGATCCACTTTTACTTAACGAATAGTAAATACATTTTCTCTTACTTATGATATTCTCAATAATAACATTTTCTATTCTCTTACTTTATTGTAAGAATACAGTATATAATACATATACAAAATATATGTTAATATGGCATTTATATTACTGATAAGGCTTCCAGTCAAATACCAACAGGCTACTAGTTAAGTTTTTAAGGAGTCAAGAGTTATACATGAATTTTACATGGCTTAGGGGACTGGCATTCTTAACCTCCACACTTTTCAAGGGTCAAATGTACTTTAATTGCACTGAGCTAATAAAAGAAGAACAGGGGAAGACTTAATAACGTAATGATTCATTCAAGCCAAAAGAAGTATGAACAGCCTCAAGAACCACTTGTTTGACTACAACGTAAATAACAACAACAACAAAAAATTCTAGGAGAATTGAGTTGTTACATCTCTCACACTGATGGTATGCCATGCATTTCAAAAAAAGTTCAGAGGTAGTTAATACCATATGGATATTGCAGGAAGGTGACATAATTACAATAAACATCACTTGACATACTAAAATAGTGACTTTTTATTTGGGTTGCATTTGATTTAGTTTTTATTGTATTTAAGTTGTAAATCCCTTTTGGTTTAATATTTGTATAGGAACTATTAGCATATGGAACTTAAATCATTTAATCTTATGCATATTTAAAAAATACAAAAATAATTTAATGCAAATATAGGCATTTAATTAGTACATTTAGAATGTCTAATTCTAAATATACTAAATATTCTGGAAGCCTTAATAATACAAATACTATATTAATACATATTTTGTATGTTATATGTATTATATATTGTATTCCTACAATAAAGTAAGTTAGAGAATAGAAAATATTATTGAGAATATCATAAGTAAGAGAAAATGTATTTACTATTCGTTAAGTAAAAGTGGATCATCATAAAGGTCTCCATCCTTGTCATCGTCACATTGTACGAGCTGAGGAGAAAGAGGAAAACGAAGGTTGGTCTTGCTGTCTCAGAGGTGGCCAAGAGATACAGGAGGTGAAAGGGGAGGCAGGAGAGGCAGGCACACTCAGTGTAACTTTTATTGAAACAAAATCTCCATTGTAAGTGGACTTGTACAGGTCAAACCCATGTTGTTCAACGGTCAATTATAGCACTATTTGGCACCCATCTGGTTGTAAACACAAATACCAATGTGGACACTAAAATCTCAAGGCCACATTCATTTAAAAGGTGGTCATGCAGGTGGACCAGCACATGGTTCTATCAGTATTATCAGTTTAATTAGCATTTTTAGAATGTCTAAATATTCCTATTATCATACAAGAAGTATAGAAGCTTAGCAAATAATCTTGAAACCTTAGCATTTAAATCAAAAAGCCAAGCTCCATAATATTTCAATTTTTTTCTACTTTTTGAGACCTTAATTTATTTTCAATAATTAAAGGATTTATAGTCATAAATAATTTTAGGCAATCATATGATAATTTTATTCTTATGAAATCCCATGAATTAAAAGTCATGGTTGCAATTGTATTTTTTACAGCCAGACTCTCCTAAGTACAAATTCTTTATGTGCTATTTATACTTTAGTGACCTTGGACAAAGTATGTAACTTCTCAAAGAAACTTACCCATGTGAAGATAATATTGGTACCTATGTCAGGCAATTGTGAAGATTGCTAAGATAATCTATGTAAAATTATCTAGAGGAGAGAGAAAGGTATGGTATTCATTAATGTATTTTCTGTGTGTAACTTGATCAAAAATTTTATGGAGAAGAGTAAGAGATATGCCACTCTCTGGTTTTCTACTTGATTTTGTATAATACAATCTCCTAGTTTTCTCATCCACAATATAAGGTTGTTACACCACCCTCTTTTGTGGCTTCATTGCTCTTAGTGTCCTAATTTTTCAAGGAAAGGATATTTGATTGAAATTATATCTACCCTACCTTGACTGAAATCTTTAGAGTCAGCTATATTTTAACATTCAGAAATATGGCTGGGCTTGGTGGCTCACAGCTGTAATCACAGCCCTTTGGGCAGCTGAGGCAGGTAGATCACGAGGTCAGGAGTTTGAGACCAGCCTGGCCAACATGGTGAAGGCTTCTCTACTATAAATACAAAAATTACCTGGGCATAGTGGCAGGTGCCTGTAATCCTAGCTACTTGGGAGGCTGAGGCAGGAGAATCACTTGAACCTGGGAGGCGGAGGTTGAAGTGAGCTGAGATTGTACCATTGCACTCCAGCTTGCACAACTAGAGCAAAACTTTGTCTCAAAAAAAAAAAAAAATCAGAAATATTTGGATTTGGATTTGAATTTTATAAAGGTTACATATTGTATGTCTCAAGTATTACATAACAGTCCCCAGCAGGATCTGGGACAGAACTCCATAATCAAATGTATTATTTGATTATGGATTGCTTCAACCACTAGAAGCATGCTGTAATAAAAATATGATCTAATAAAACTCAAAATTCTGGATTCAGAAACTCTAAATCCATCCTTGACTCTTACTGTCTAGCTTTCTGAAATCAAGTAACTATATTTCTCTGAATATTAGTTTCAAGATTTATAAAGTTGAAATTTGAATAAGAAATTTTACAGGATTCCTTTTAAAATTAATAGTATAACCGAGCGTGGTGGTTCACACCTGTAATCCCAGCACTTTGGGAGGACGAGGAGGGCAGATCACGAGGTCAGGAGTTCAAGATCAGCCTAAGATGGTGAAACCCCATCTCTACTAAAAATACAAAAATTAGCTGGGTGTGGTGGCACATGCCTATAATCCCAGCTACTCGAGAGGCTGAGGCATGAGTATTGCTTGAAACCAGGAGGCAGAGTTTGCAGTGATCCGAGATCGCGCTATCGCACTCTAGCCTGGGCAACAAGAGTGAAACTCTGTCTCAAGAAAAAAAAAAAGATTAATAGTATATTTATTTTAGGGAGGAATGAAGGGGGAAAAGAATATAAATGCATTTATTATCATTGAACTGTATATTTTAAAATGGTAAAGACAGTAAATTTTATATGTATATTTTAACTCATTTAAAAAGTGCATAAATTTTTAAACTAGTCTATTTTAAATAAATGAAACTATGGACATTATTAGTTTAACTATAATATAACCAATCAATTCATTCTATGCATAAATATTTATTAAGTCTAACTATATGCCAGCAGTTTTCAAAGTCTTATAGACACTGTGGTGAGCAATTCTGTTCTCATTAAATTTATATTCTAGTGGCATGGAGACTAATGACAGCAAAAACCCAGCAGATAAACAAATAAACAAGAACATTTCATATGTGACTGATGCTATAAGGAAATTTAGAAAGAAAAGAATTATAGAGAGTAACATGGGACAGATATTTCAAGTTCGGTGGTGGAAAAGACTTCTTTGTGGAGGTGACACTTGAGTTTGAATCACAAGGATAAGGAGTTAGTTCTATGACAAAGTAGGGGCAGAGCATTCCAGAAAGAAAAGATGACAAATACAAAAGCCACAAGGCAGAAAATAGGCTTTTAGAACTGAAATATAGAAGTTAATAAGAGAGTTACAGGAGATGAAGCTAGAGGAAAAGGTAAGGTCAAGATTACATTGAGTTTTGCAAGCCACAGTAAGAAAGGAATGATTGAAACCAAACTTTTGCCTTAAGAATGTTTGTGTGAGACCTATTAATCTCCAGAGACCTATTAGAACTAGCCCAAAGGAATAAAGCCTCTATTTGTCTCAAGGAAATGTTAAAATGAAAATAAAATACAGTGATACCAAATAAAATTTCCAGTGAAATATCAAATCAAGAGCCATAAGAAATAAAAAAAATACAATCATTTATTGATTGAGGTGTTAAAACAAATTGCTTCCAATGGTCTCTAGAACCTTTGTACAGAAACAATCCACAAATAAGTTTATCAGCAACAATATTAGAATAATTACCTGACAGTACATCTTCAAGTATTGTAGATCAAGTGTGAAATTAAACAAATAAGAGAAAAAGCCTGATGCTATATAAACTGGAAAGATATAAGGTGTAAATATCAAAAAATACTCCTTAAATATGTTTAATGTAGAAACTTTTTTCTCTTTTTAAAAACACAGAACTATTATTTAAACATTTATTGTATATTACTAATACTTATTGGATATACATCAATTCCAGTTATACAAATACCAACAAGCTTATTTTAAAAGTAAAACACATTTTTAAATGGTCAGAACTCCCAAGATGGTGGCTATTGCTATCAATCTCTATAAATGCAGCAATTAGAGTTTACATAGCTTAAAAGAGAAAATGACGTATCAATACCTATGGCTTACCAGATTCTGTCTTCCTTAAGGCCACATAACAAGTACCTAAACCAGCGTTTGTAAATCCATCTATGCTTTGCCATAGTTCCTAAAGACATCCTTTGTACAAAGGTAGGTTCCCAAGAATTCTAGCAATTTTTTAAATAAATCCAACTCGAAGTATTCAGACTATGAGCCTAGACATTGTTTTCAGGTGTGTAGGCAGTAAGAACAAGCTAGAGTACCTATAGTCAAAAAATTCAACCTTTTGGAGAACAGAGCCAAAACATATAGAACAAAGATCAATGCAATCTGGAGTATATCTGAATGCTTAGAAATGGGATTATCAGTAAAGTGAAATTTATACTCCACTTTCTATACTATAATAGCAACTAGTAAAATCATACTATGCCTTTTCTTGACACAAGATAATGTCTTTCCCTCTTAAAAGGAAACTATAAAAACATTCTTTCCAGTCTGCATCCAGTAAGATAAAGACACTCTGATGATGTATTTTAAGTTCTAGTAATAAAAGGATTTATCAGCATCTTTGCCACCTAAAGACCATAAATAGCACAGTTTGCTTAGTCTCCTGAAAGATGTTCTCAGAGTTCAGACCCAATTCTATTAAGCACTAGTCCCAACTCAATTTATATATGATTAGAAGATACACATGTCCTTGGATTGTCCTCTCTATAAAGCATTCCAGTGTTTTTTACCAGCTCTGTATTGTACCTTTTCTTCTGATATTATTTCTCTTTCTCTTCCACCTCCATTGTCCAAAGGGGCAGTGATTTAGGTTATATGTATGATGAATTATCTGAAGATCTAACACTGACTCAAGTGGATGCTCCAGAATTCATCCTAGAACTTGACCTAGAGGTCTGTTTTGCTTGGTAATTCACTTATGGGCTTCCTTAAAGTCCAAACTCTTACAAAATAATTTAAAGTCACATTGAAAGAAAGAAGAATGCTAATTGCTTTTGGTTTCCCCAGCAAAACAAAAACCTTCCACTCACATTTTAGTGACATATTGAGAAAAAGAGTCATTTTCTCAAGCAGTTTGCCTTATAAGGAAATTTTAGAATTAGAAAATTTAGTTTTAGAATTATGAAAATATTTTACTTACTCTCAGCAGCAGCACTGCTGGCATTTCAGACAAGAAAGTTTTCATTACATGAATCTGTCCCACCCATTTGAAGAATATTTATTTTACCTGCAACTTTTTCACTAATTGCTAATATGCCCTCTGTCATGTGACAAACAAAAAATTCCCACCAACACTTACAAACAAGCCTTGAGTACTGTAATACCCTTGAGTTGAGAACCACAAAAACTACTTTATTCTAGACTTGGAAATAAAATGCTTTGCTAGAGGATATAAAAACAGTAAATGCCAGAATTGTGACTCTTTATTTAGTGCTTTTTCCATAAGAACACACTTGCCTCTGAGAAAAACATACAATTAAAATGATACCCATTTTCCTCATTTTCTCCATGGAAAGCTAGTTGATAACATCATTAAATATTTAGAGTGGAATGATGTAATCTATCTA
This sequence comes from Aotus nancymaae, assembly GCF_030222135.1. Classification (NCBI taxonomy): domain Eukaryota; kingdom Metazoa; phylum Chordata; class Mammalia; order Primates; family Aotidae; genus Aotus; species Aotus nancymaae. Next base: position 68,796,571 of record NW_026988473.1, read on the forward strand.
AGTCATTGGCACTACAAGAAATATAATGCAAATAAGAAACAATCTTCCAAAACTGACAAAAATATTTGACTGCTCCTAGCAACCTATGTAACATTTAGTCAAGAGTGCATTGAAAAGAGCAAAAGAGTGAGTAAATATAGATAAAAATACTTTCTTTGACCTCAGCTGACTGGATGATCTTAAATTATACTATTTATATACTCTTTCCAGGCCTCAGTTTCTCCAGATGTAAAATAATGCATTTGAGTTAGATCATTCTTAATGACTTCCTCTATAAGATATTTTCACTTGATGATTTCCAAACCAATTTCACTTAATGCAGTTCAAGTTTATTTTATATTATGCAAAGACAGGTAAGAAGAATTCCAGTGCCTTATAAGAATCCTCCATTTGTACAGTTTTATTCTACTACAGACAGGGAGTGTAGTTTTCTGGGTAATCAAATAAGCTGGCAAACAAAAGAATACATCATGTATTACCAATAGCATAATTTATTCATTCAACAAACATTTACTATTTAGTATCTTTTTTACTATTCTAGGTTCTAGAGGCACATATGAATTATGCATTTTCCCTTATTTCAAGGAAACGATAGCCTGGTCAACAAGTTAGGTGTATAAACAGATCATTAAAATACAATGTGAGCCAGGCACAGCGGCTTATACCTGTAATTCCAGCACTTTAGGAGCCTGAGACTAGAGGATCACCTGAGGTCAGGAGTTGGAGACCAGCCTGACCAATATGGAGAAACCCTATCTCTACTAAAAATAAAAAATTAGCCAGGCATGGTGGCACATGCTTATAGTCCCAGCTACTCAGGAGGCTGAGGCAGGAGAATCACTTGAACCTGGGAGGTGGAGGATGCAGTGAGCCGAGATCACACCATTGCACTACAGCCTAGGCAATAAGAATGAAACTCCATCTAAAAAAATAAAATACAATGTGATAGGCATTATAATTACAAATATAATTATTAGATGAAGCAATGAATTGCACTTACCATTACAGTGGTAATAAAAATAATTTAAAAATTATTTGCTGATTAAACAAATAGATCAATCATTGCTTTTGGAGTTATTATGGATATAAAATATTAAAATACCATAGAAAGAAGGATATTGTGATTAATAGAGGACTCCAATTAATAAAACATTAAATGAGTATTTTTTTTTTCCCAACTATTGTTGTCAAGTGATTTTAAGAAAAGGAATGGGTTTCGGAGTATAAAAAACTTGGTTTGAATTCTGGCACTGACACTTAGGTGTTAGGTGGCTTTTAGACAAATTTCATCACCACTTATAGCCTGTGTCATCATTTGTAAAATTAAGAGAATTGTTGTAAGCAATAAATAAGGTAATGCATAAAAAGTGACAAGTTCATAGAAGGCCTTTTATAAGTATTAAATATCTTCTCATTTTTAGTGTGGAAAATTCAATATCATGTACCTGTCTTCAGAGATAGTATTTTTATATCAAATTGTATCTTCCAAAAATAGTTGCAATACTTACTGTTCCACATGCTCTTGCCAAACTTTGTCATCCCTATTGAGATGTAAGGTCTATGTATCCTTCCCTTGAACATTTTGTAGCACTTGTGATAGGCTTTGTGACTGCTGGCCTCAATTAATAGAGTATGGCAGAAATGATGTTATATTTCTTTCAAGATAGTCTCAAAAGAAAACATAGCTTCTGTCTGACTCTCTCTTTTTGAAATATGTATCTTTGGACCCTCAGACAACATTAAGACTTCTGGTTGCTCTGAAGTAGCCACGGTGGAAGAACTGCATGGAGAAACCACACAAAGATAGAACACAGATGCCCCAGCTAGAAAGACAAGCATTTTGTGATTCTTAGATAAAAAGTACATTCAAAACCCTAAGTGTCCTTATGGTTACTAATGTCCTAAATCAGAGCATATGATAAAAACAGGAAAAAACAAATTATCAGCTCTTGTCTCCTGATGATTTGAAAAGTATCAGTGCAATTGCTCTAAATAATATATGACAGACACAAGTAAAAATCTAGCTCATAAAATCAAAATCTTCAACTACAAAAGGAAAGAAATGCCTACCAAAGAAGATAAAAATTTGAAAGTAAGTTGTTTAAGTTACTGAGTATTTTTTTTTTTAGAGTAAAAGCATTTATTAGAAATATGTACTTTTTTTATTGCATTTTAGGTTTTGGGGTACATGTGAAGAACATGTAAGATTGTTGCATAGGTGCATACGTGGCAGTGTGATTTGCTGCCTTCCTCGCCTTCACCTATATGTGGCATTTCTCCCCATGCTATCCCTCCCCATCTCCCCACCCCCCACTGTGCCTCCCCTATTTCCCCCCAACAGACCTCAATGTGTAGTGCTCCCCTCCCTGTGTCCATGTGTTCCCATTGTTCAACACCCACCTATGAGTGAGAACATGCGGTGTTTGATTTTGTGTTCCTGTGTCAGTTTGCTGAGAATGATGGCTTCCAGGTTCATCCATGTCCCTACAAAGGATGTGAACTCATCGTTCTTGATGGCTGCATAATATTCCATGGTGTATATGTGCCACATTTTCCCTGTCCAGTCTATCATTGATGGGCATTTGGGTTGGTTCCCTGAATGTGACGAAGAGAATGAATCCAAGCTGGTAAATACTCTCCAGGATATTATCCAGGAAAACTTCCCCAACCTAGCAAGGCAGGCCAATATTCAAGTCCAGGAAATACAGAGAACACCACAAAGATATTCCTCAAGAAGAGCAACCCCAAGGCACATAATCGTCAGATTCACCAGGGTTGAAATGAAGGAGAAAATGCTAAGGGCAGCCAGAGAGAAAGGTCGGGTTACCCACAAAGGGAAGCCCATCAGACTCACAGCAGATCTCTCAGCAGAAACCCTACAAGCCAGAAGAGAGTGGGGGCCAATATTCAACATCCTTAAAGAAAAGAATTTTCAACTCAGAATTTCACATCCAGCCAAACTAAGCTTCATAAGTGAAGGAAAAATAAAATGCTTTGCGAACAAGCAAGTATTCAGAGATTTCATCACCACCAGGCCTGCTTTACAAGAGCTCCTGAAAGAGGCACTACACATAGAAAAGAACAACCAGTACCAGCCACTCCAAAAACATACCAAATGGTAAAGAGCATCAACACAATGAGGAATCTGCATCAAATAACAGGCAAAACAGCCAGCTAGCATCAAAATGGCAGGATCAAATTCACACATAACAATATTAACCCTAAATGTAAATGGACTAAATGCCCCAATCAAAAGACACAGACTGGCAAATTGGATAAAAAGCCAAAACCCATCAGTGTGCTGTATCCAGGAAACCCATCTCACATGCAAGGATACACAAAGGCTCAAAATAAAGGGATGAAGGAAGATTTACCAAGCAAATGGAGAGCAAAAAAAGCAGGAGTTGCAATTCTCATCTCTGATAAAATAGACTTTAAAGCAACAAAGATTAAGAGACAAAGAAGGACATTACATAATGGTAAAACGATCAATACAACAAGAAGAGCTAATGATCCTAAATATATATGCACCTAATACAGAAGCACCCAGATACATAAGGCAAGTTCTTAATGACTTACAAAGAGACTTAGACTCCCACACAATAATAGTGGGAGACTTTAACACCCCATTGTCAATATTAGACAGATCAATGAGACAGAAAATTAACAAGCATATCCAGGACTTGAACTCAGACCTGGAACAAGTAAAACTAATAGACATTTACAGAACTCTCCACCCCAAATCCACAGAATATACATTCTTCTCAGCACCACATCACACCTACTCTAAAATTGACCACATAATTGGAAGTAAATCACTCCTCAGCAAATGCAAAAGAATGGAAACCATAACAAACAGTCTCTCAGACCACAGTGCAATCAAGTTAGAACTCAGAATTCAGAAACCAACCCAGAACCGCACAGCTTCATGGAAACTGAACAACTTTCTCTTGAATGTTGACTGGATAAACAATGAAATGAAGGCAGAAATAAAGATGGTCTTCAAAACCAATGAGAACGAAGACACCACATACCAGAATCTCTGGGACACATTTAAAGCAGTCTCTAGAGGAAAATACATAGCAATAAGTACCCACATGAGAAGCAAGGAGAGATCTAAAATTGACACCCTATCGTCAAAATTGAAAGAGCTAGAGGAGCAAGATCAAAAAAACTCAAAACCTAGCAGAAGAGAAGAAATAACTAAGATCAGAGCAGAACTGAAGGAGACAGAGACACAAAAAACCCTTCAAAAAATCAATAAATCCAGGAGCTTTTTTGAAAAGATCAAAAAAATAGACCACTAGCCAGATTAATAAAAAAGAAAAGAGAGAATAACCAAATAGATGCAATAAAAAATGATAAAGGGGATATCACCACAGATACCACAGAAATTCAAACCACCATCAGGGATTATTACAAACAACTCTATGCACATAAACTAGAAAACCTGGAAGAAATGGATAAATTCCTGGAAACTTGCCTCCTCCCAAGCCTAAACCAGGAAGAAGTCAAAACCCTGAATAGACCAATAACAAGGTCTGAAGTCGAGGCAGCAATTAAGAGCCTAACACCCAAAAAAAGCCCAGGCCCAGATGGGTTCACAGCCGAATTCTACCAGACATACAAAGAGGAGCTGGTACCATTCCTTCTGAAACTATTCCAAATAATCCAAAAAGAGGGAATCCTGAGTATGTTTTTTATGGCTATTTTGTCATGTCGCATGTAATGTTCTTTTAGGAATCTAGTGACAAGGATATATCCTAATGTGATATATTGGCAGACAACATTCATGCAAGCAGCAGTTAGGGAATATAACAAAGGGGTTGTTTTATTTTGAGGTGCATTTTGTAAGCTATCAAAGGCTTAAAATATTAGAAAGTGATTTTTCTTTTAAAGACTTTTTTTCGGTGAGAATACACAAGTTTCTTTATTAGTATGTTAGTTAGCACTTAATTACTAAATTAATTTATATGTCAAAATCTGGATTCTCCTCAAAAGAGATATCAAGAAATCAAGATTCTTACAATGAAACAATCAAGGATATCAATAATAAAAATAGATTGGCACTATAAATTATAAGCTAAAGAGTTAGGCTTGGTTTAAATTATGGCTTCACTCAAATCCAGCTGTGTAGCCTTGGACAAGCTGCTTAACTTTTCTGAGCCTTAATTTCTACTTATATAAAAGCAGTGAAATAATACATTTTCCCAGTGGGTTGCGGTAAAGAATAAATGAAACAAGATATGCAACGTTCTTATCACAGGACATAGTACATATTTGGTGCTCAATATGGTTTAGTTTCTTGTAATTCTTCCTTATATATGCAGAGATTTTTAATTTAGAAAAGAGTAGGTATTGCTTAAGGATGACTTGCTTTTATCAGAAACTATACCAGTGCACTAAACAGATGGAAAGAAAAGCCATCTTTATAGCTTCACCCCTTAATATCTCACTTCAATCCCTCCCCTCAGCTCTCTACTGTAGTGGGAGAGTTACATGCATCTCTTTCTCCTCCATATTTCTGGCTCTGCCCATGTTAAGGGAGCTATTTATACCCAGCAATTAATAATACAGTATTGATTTATTTCTTTTCTTTGGTTTTAATCCTCCAAAAGAAGAAGATTGGTAAGTAAAATGATTCATACGTTGAAGCCCCACCCTGACCTAATACACGTCAACTCCACATGCCTCCTTTGGTATACCCTAAACCTGTACTGGTTCTGTAACTGGTCCTCTCTACCTCTATGTCTAGGGTACCTTATGCTTCCGGAGAAAATCAAATTACTTCAAGAATTGGTAATTACCCCAGATTTATGATCTCCAAGCTCTGTGTGGCCTTCACCACTGCTGAGTTATTCTGAGTCTTCTATCACCACCCTTCTGTATCTCTCAGCAGATGATTACGGCCTCTTGAAGTTATCAGACAGCTTTCGACTTCCACACTTACACATCTGTTTATACCTATACTTGTATTTAAATCCTCCCCTTTTGACTCAGAACAGTGGTGTCTCTCATGTTCATTAAAGGCAGCTGAGTCACCAAGAGCTCTGAAATGAATGCCTGCCAATTTATGCAAGTAGTGGATGCCAAAATTGCATGCAATTGACACGGCTTTTCGAACTGAGTATCTTCCTTTGTAACATGTTCTATTTTGTCTTTGGAAAATTCTTAATTTTATACTGCACACACATTAATTTGCTATTTTTTAGGTTAAGTTTATACTTCTAAACACACTGTCCTAGTTGTAGTCTAAAATGTAACACATTCATTTATGTTATAGTCCAACATTTTATTCTTTAATTATAAGAGACCACCTAATAAAAATATATTTCTTTCAGTATGAGATTAGCCTATGTGTTTTAAATAACAAAACAAAAAACAAGCCAACTAGCTTTCCTTGCTGTGACGAGTTTCTGTTTTCAAAAAAGTAATCTTAAATAAACTACCAGTCTTTCATAACTAAGTGAATTAATTACTTCACCTCAAAACATGCAGAAGACGATGCCTTAAATTCACAGGGCAAAAAGGGCAAATGCTTGGGAAAAAGATTAAGAGAACACCATTTACAGATGCTGGCAAAAACAGAACTCCAGCTTCTACGAACTTTCCCAAATAAATCTATAAAGATGCTAATACAGAGCCTGCTACTTAGAAAGCATAAACTCAGTACACCATAGCTATTTATCTTCTATGTCAAGAATTGTTTCCACAATTCAAATCAAGTGTTATATGGAATTTTGTACCATGATTTTATCTCAAAATAATCTTAAGTGCAAACTCTTGTAATACTTTTATGTAACTTATCTCATAGAAATTATAGAATGGAAATCAATGTTATCTCTTATTCTATGAAATACATTAGATTTATGAATTGGGAGCAGCACCCGAACAATGTAATGTCTACTACAAAAAAAAATCAGTATTTTAAAAACTAGTTTTATTACAAATGAAGTAATTTTTCAAAAATTTAGAACTGTTAAAACAGAAATTAAAAAATAACTATAGGCAAAAACATCAATATCAAATCCCCATCAAAACCCCATGTTGTTCTTACTGAAATTAACTAAGAGTAAATTCATATAATAATATTGTCACTGTTATTTTAATAATCAAAACTCTTAACAGTTGAGAAAATAAACTGTGCTTATGTTTCTCTTTTGTACTCATGTTATTATCAGCCTCAGGTAGTAAGTTTTACTCAGGATAGCAATCTATCAAAAAATGCATGCTGAATATTTACTAAATTACATTTTTGACCTCAATCGCCTATCTTAATACTTCTTTACTCCTTTTTCAACTCCTATTCTTTAACTTCATATATATATCCAGCACCTTAATCTTTTCATTTTTTCTCAGTTTACTGGTCTGAAACTAATGGCTGTTCATTTGAACTATTTTCTCACCAATATATTTGATTTCTTTTAGTGCAATATTTCAGGTGCAGCTCTTCAGCAAAATCCAAATCCCAGATAAATACTGCATCTGGTCTCTATCAACTCACACCTAGAAAATGAAGCTCTGTGGGAACGGAACTCACACACACTAAGAGCAACTTCTACGTAGTTTCCACCCTCAGCTAGACACTGTCCTTCAATCAAACTTCCCCTCTCATTTCCCTCAAAAGGTTTTCTCAATCGTCACCATCTGTCTCCAAGTCCTTAGTTGCCTTTAGTTCCTTATTTTGACAGGTTAGATGGCCCTAAGTCTCCTAATAAAATTGAGGCCATTAGGTATGTCCTCCCTGCACTGGTATACCGCTGCCAGACATAGAAAGCTAACCCACAGCCACAGCCACTCTCACTCTATGCCTTTTCCTGCTCTATTCAGTTCTGCTCTCCCATCTTTAGCAGAAGTTGACAAACAATGGCCTGTCAGTCAAATCTGACTTACTACATGTTATTATAAATAAATTCTTACTGAAAACAGTCATGCTCATTTGTTTATATATTTTTCTGTGGCGGCTTTAATGCTGCAAGGGCAGAGCTTGGTAGTTGCTATAGATACCTTACGGTCCTAAAAGCCTAAAATGTTTACTATCTAGCCCTTTACTGAAAAAGTTTCCTGACTTCTGATTTATGTCAATGACATAGTCCTCCTTCCTAAATCTTTTCCTTCAGCCTGTAAATATGGTCAACTCTGTTCTTTTCTAAAAATGTTTGTTTAGGGTGTTTTGGTTTTTCTGTTTATTTTGCTCAAACGCTCTCCAGTTACACACCAATTTCTCTCTTGACCTCCTTATAAAACTTAGCTGGGGAGTATGTAATATTCTCTTTCTCTACTTTGGTTTTTTTCCATCCCTTTCTTCCTGTTACCTGATTTTTGACCCTACTACTTTGTTGAAACTTGCTCCTGTTAAAATTAACAATGACCTCCTACCTGTCAAAATTAAATTTTAAATGTCTAATCCTTAACTGATTGACTAATTTTTAGGCACACTCCCCTTATTACTCTGTAATCCAACATTCTTAACAAAGAGCACATGGCAGGGTCATTTCTAAAGGATTCCACCTTCATGCTGTCACAAACCAGAATTACTCTTAACTACTACAAGTTGTTGTTTCAGATATAAGGGATTAATTTTACTATTCCTGTCTGAGAAAAGTAATCAAGTCACCACAATATTGTGGTAAATGGGAGAAGAATAGCTAGGGAGATATCTGTCAATACACAACAACTTCCACCCTCACCATATAGGATGCAAACAAACACTTTCCCTTGAAGAACACATTAGCCCCAATTTCCTTCTTTCTCTCCTATGGTCATCACTATCATCTATTCACTAGCAAAAAACTGACCAAAAGATATCCAAGATATCTTGGAGTTCAAGGCTTTCTCAGTTATCTCCTAAAGTAAAAAATTATAACCACATAAGGAATGCAGAACATTTATTTCTTTGGGAAAAATTGATATTCCTACGGTCTAATGATATCAATGTATCTGGAAAAGATGTGAGATGCCCTTAGAGATGCAGATGATTAATCACAATTTTAATTCTTATAATAGTGACTGGTATAGGATAAACAAATAGAAATTAAATGTAGAAGCCAACAACAAGTGTTCACTTACTTAATATGGAACTTTCATATTCTTGAATATAAAACACCACACTAATGAGCAAAAGTATAATAAAATTGAAAGAACATAATCAGATTTCTTTTAGGGTAGGAAGACAGCTAGAGAGAATTCTTCCTCACTTATCAAGTAAAACAGCCATGAAAACTAACAATGAGACACAAATACACAAAATCACTGATAACTGCAGTCACCACTAGTTCTGTTGAGGTAAGGATAAGTTAACTGTCTCTATCTGACGTATGTTTTAATTTTTAAGACAAAACAAAATCAGTTAGAAAGCTAGTGGAAAGACACACACATCAACTTCTACTCTGCATCCCTATCAAAGATTCATGGGATCATTGCCTCTAAGTAAAGCAGCACAGTAGCCATGGATCTTACATGGGAAAATTCTTTCAGATTAAACCAGAATTACCCCTTTCTCATACCTCTACCTCACACTCTCTCATTCCACAAAATTTCAATTTTGGGGGGCACTTTAACATGCATATTCACACTCTAATGGCCCAAGTAAGTACAATTAAGATGTAAAGATTGTAACAATACAATTAATAAGGTAGATGTAATAAAAGTGAATAAAGTTATTCCATAGAAAATATGCCTTATTTCAACACATTGTGGAACTATACAAAATTTGATTATTTACTATGTCAAAAAAATCAGTATATTTTAAAATGCAAAACTCATAAAGGCAAAATCCTCTGACCACAGTAGTTTAAAGCTAGAAACTAAAGCTAGTTTACACATTGAGATACCACCTTACGCTAGTTAGAATGGCAATCATTTAAAAATCAGGAGATAACAGAAGCTGGAGAGGATGTGGAGAAATAGGAACACTTTTACACTGTTGGTGGGAGTGTAAATTAATTCAACTATTGTGGAAGACAGTGTGGCAACTCCTCAAGGATCTAGAAATAGAAATACCACTTGACCCAGCAATCCCATTACTCGGTATATACCCAAAGGATTATAAGTCATTCTTTTATGAAGACACATGCACACATATGTTTACTGCAGCACTGTTCACCATAGCAAAGATTGGGAACCAACCCAAATGCCCATCAATGACAGACTGGATAAAGAAGATGTGGCACATATATATCATGGAATACTATGCAGCCATAAAAAAGGATGAGTTCATGTCCTTTGAAGGGATATGGATGAAACTGGAAACCATCATTCTCAGCAAACTGACACAAGAACAGAAAACCAAATACCACATGTTCTCACTCATAAGTGGGTGCTGAACAATGAGAACACAGGGACACAGGGAGGGAAACATCACACACCAGTGCCTGGGGTGTGGGGGACTAGGGGAGGAATAGCAGGGGTGGGGGGATTGGGGAAGGATAGCATTAGGAGAAATACCTAATGTAGATGATGGGGCAATGGATATCGCAAACCACCACCATGGCACGTGTATACCTAAGTAACAATACTGCAGGATCTGCACATATACCCCAGAACTTAAAGTATAATAAAAAATAATAATAAACTAAAACTAGTTTAAAACTAATGTTTTGGAATAAAACTAAATACATCCTAGCCTTTCAAATAATTTCATGAAAAGGCAATAAAATTAACCACTTAGTCATAAAATGGGAATGTAATATATTACGTTTATGGGATACTTTCACACACATTCAGAGACTAATTAATAGACTCAAAGCACTAAGTTTATTTCTAAAAATATAAAAATATAGTGAGCCTATATATCAAAATTTTAGAAAACATAATCAGAATAAAAATAAAACCAAAAGAATGAAGCAGTAAAAAGAAAATTAGAAAATAATTACTTAGAGCATTAAAAATGATAAGAAATAGAACACTTAGTTCTTAAAATAGATAATGAAATTGATAACTTCTCGCAGATCTAATGAAGACAAAAAGAATATATTCTTTGGGACTAAGAAAAATATAGAAACACAAATAGAAAGTATTTTAAAATAGTAAGAGAATTGTGTATATGTTACTTTGGATTACCTATAAACATAAACTAGCAACTATAAAATGTAAGGTCGATACTTTATCACAAAGGCAAAGACTAGGGTTTGGATGCAAGCTATACAGTGTACTAGTTATAGATAAGTTACTCAACTGCTTTAAGCCACATTTGCTTCATCTGTAAAATAAGAATTTAAAATATCTTTAAAATTGGGTTTTCAGAAGTATTGCTTATGTCATTGTCATCATTGTTGTAATTCTCTTCTCTTCCTCCTATTAGTATTCACTACCTTTGAGAAATACTTGATATGTACCTACACAAGCTGAAATTTAAAAGTTATTTTTCCAATCAATACTTTAATCCATTCATAAGAACCAGGTCCAATGCATACCATTTACCTTATTACTTATTTTTCCCCAAATGCAAATATTAGCAACATTCATTGCATCTGAGAATATAAAACCTTAACGACATATCCTCCAAGGGGAAAAAAAAAATCTTGCCCAACTTATAAGGCCTGCAAGGATTGGTTGCACTTAATAATGAATGTAGTGCTTTTAGAGTTATATCACTCTCATTAAACGAACATAGGTATCAAATTTAAAGAAAACCAAGAAGCAAAGTTGAATAACATTGATACTAAAAAACTGAAAAGTTAGGATTTTTTTCTCTCACTTATCAGTAAACTTGAAGGCTTAATATAAGTCTATAAGATTATGAAAACAAGAAGGATGCTTTATTTCCATTTGTTCCTAAAAATGTTAGAATGAGGTTAAAATTTAAAAAAAAAAAAACAGTAAAACTGGAGCTCGCAGATTTATGTATGTCCTTAGGCTTTTTCTTACAGTTTTAAGGTGGATTATTATTGTCAGAGTAAAGTGAAAGGGGAAAGAAAAATGTAGAATTCAATTTGCAATGCCTAACATTTTCTTATTTTAGACCTAAATAACAGTTATTATCAACTTAAAATTTGTGTAACATAATCTATCCAGGGGAGAAAAAAAAGTCATTTTGGTGCACAATTGCAAAATGCCAAAAACTAATCACTTTGTCTACTTATCTTCTTGTATTAAGATTTTGACCCATTTTGAATTCATTAATATAAATATTTAGAGTACAAGATAATAGAAAGATTAAAATAAATACACAAACAAAATATAGTTTTCTACTTTCAAGGAATTCACAGGAGATTTCAGTGAAAAAGAGAAAAATCACTATAAAACTGTGTAATAAAGGTATACTGTACCTATATATCTATGTAACTATTCTATAAAGGATATCAGAGGATATTCTATATAAGATGTCATAGGATAGAGACACATTTGAAAATACTAGTAACTTATTGAGCATCAACATATAGATTGCTAAGTGCTTCATTTATATTATTTCACATCCTCACTAAAATCTTGCATGTTAAGAATTATTATGCCCATTTTACAACCATAAAAGTCAATGTTACGGAGTTTAGGTTGGTAAACGAATAAAGCCAAGATTAAGGTAAATTCATGGTAACCTTTGGCTACCTCACTATTTTTGTTAAATTAAGATAATCTGAGAAGTTGTCAACTCTTGAGGTGACAAAATATGTATATATACACTGTTCTAAGATTCTGGATCTTACCATGTCTTCGTTTCTTCGTCCAAAAATTGACTTTAATTAAACAATCTCCATTAATTTCAGTAGGTTGATGGGAAGATCAAATATAATATATGAGACAGTTATTGAAAAATAGACACACAAAGTTAAGCCATTTATAAAATGAGATGCAGGATTACAGTGATGAAGCTCTTCCTCAGCATTAGAATCTAGGCCAACCAAATCAAAAACTAGGAGCTAGTTACAGGATGAGAAATGTATCTCATGCACATTTACTGATTTAAAATGTTTTAAACATGACAACCTTTGTTAAACAACCTCAAGGTAAAGGGCAGAAAAACTGTATTTTTACCTCTAATTAGTGCTAGAGTAACAATTAAAACACAGACCAAGTAGAAAACTGTAACTTTTTTTCCTCAGAATTCAATCAGCAAAGACTAGAAATTTGCATAAATGCAGGCCCCCAAAGCAAATTTTCTCTCTGTGGCACATTCCTGAAGCCCAAAACAAACATATAATTGTCTTGAGTCTTCACTGCATGTTGTCTATACAGCCACCATCTGCCTTTAAACGTGCAGAAAAAATAGTTCCACTTGTTAGCAGAAAGGAAATCATCTGAGACCTTTTAAGTACTCTATTGTCCCTATTCCTATTATAATCCTCTTCATACTGGCTTAAGTTACATAAACCTGCTCTCCTTGGAATTCTGACCTTTCTACAAATACTTTTTTCCAAGTTTTGTTCTAGGCTTTCCTAACATATTTTCAGGTCTCTCAGGTAACATAAATTCAGCTTTCTTAAAATGTCTACGGAGAGGGAACTACATTATTCCTTCCTAATGGGAAGTGCATTCTGTCAAAACAAATCGTACATCAGGAAGTAAATTAATAAGAAAAATTAGATAGTAACATATTCCACTAATTGACAAAATAATCCTCATTTCTCTCTATTAATTTATCATTTTAAAAATCACCATATTTATGTATGTGCAATATTAAATGTTATTCTGTCTCAGGAAGATTAGGGTTCATGTTTAGTTGTAAATGAATGACCACTGAGAAGCATTTTTAAATTAAATATATTCTATAATTACAGATACGTTTTCCATTGTGTCTCACAAGAACACACATACATACACTCATCATACCATAATAGCACTGCATTTGTGTATATTTGAGTACACAGGGAATACTGGCAAATTCATTTAACACAGAGGACAATAAACAAATTTCTTCATATTGATGCTTCAATTTCGAATGCACAATACTGCTGACTGGCCTCAGGCTCTGACCAGAACTGTTACCATAAACAAGTATTATTGGCGTGTGGCTTTCCTCAATGAAGTGTTAGACATAATAGCCAAGCGTAGTTTCATATATTAATAGATGCTAATGGTTGTAATTTAGATCAAACCACTTTGATACGATTTGGGAAAATTAGTTCTTCTAAATAAATGATACAACTTTACTGAAAGATATAAAAGATGTCAACATATATCATGTTCTTATATAGGATTATCTGATATAATTAAAATGTCTGTCATCCCCAATTTAATATATAAAGTTAATGAAATTTTAATTAGAATTGCAAAAAATGTTGGAGAAAATAATTCTAAAATTCATTAGAAGAATAATTGTCTGGTAATTACAGAGATATTCTGTAAAAGTTGACTAATAAGAAGATTTTATCTATTCAGATATTAAATCTTACTTAAATGCTATCTTAATTAAACCAGTATGGTAAAAGAGTATATCAGTGGAACAAAGTTTAAAAATAGATTCAAGTATATATTAGAACTCGGTATATGATAAACAAAACATTCTACTTTAGAGTGCAAAAGATAATCAATAAATGTTTTAGAGACATATGATTATCTATTTATTAGTACATAAAGTCAGAGCCCCTCTTCACATTATTTTCAAAATAAATTTCAAGTAGCTTAGTGGTCCAAATGTACATAAGACAGTAAAGATTTTCGAAAAAAAATTTGAAGAGATTTTTATAACAAGCTTGATGGTACAGAAAATCTTCTGAAACCTAACTGAAAAACCAAAAGTCAAAAAGAAATAAAATTTACATACTTGACTATAAGAAAGTTAAAAGTTTCTGAATTATAAACAAAAGACAGCAAAAATTAAGCCAAATACAAATAATCAACTGGAGAAAATACTTATAAAAGTTATAGTAGCTAAAAAGTTCTTAAATATGAAGAGTTCTGCAAACTGAAAAGTAAAGAACGTATTAGAAAATGATAATTAAAAAAAAACGGCAGGACATGAAACAGAAATTTGGTAGTAAAGAAAATCCCAACCTCAATTATAAGGAAGATACATAAAATATGAAGGCTTTTTCATACAACAGTAATATTAAAAGCATATTAATAATATGGCTGGGCATGGTGGTTCACACCTGTAATCTCAGCACTTTGGGAGGCTGAGGTGGGCAGATCACAAGGTCAAGAGATCGAGACCATCCTGGCCAACGTCGTGAAACCCTGTCTCTACTAAAAAAATACAAAAATTATCTGGTTGTGGTGGCACGCATCTGTAGTCCCAGCTACTCGGGAGACTGAGGCAGGAGAATTGCTTGAACCCGGGAGGCAGAGGCTGCAGTGAGCCGAGATTGCGCCATTGCACTCCAGCCTGGCACCTGGAGACAGAGCAAGACTGTCTCAACAACAACAACAACAACAACAACAACAACAAATATATATATATATATATATATAGTGTTCTGAGAAATGTGTAGAAATAACTTTCATAGAATTTTGTTGGGAATATATATTGTTAAAGCTTTATTGAAGGGTAATCTATGAAATCTTTTAATATTTAAAATAAGCATTTTCTTTCACTTCGCAATTTCAGTCTTAGAAATTTGCTTTACTGAAATATTTGCCTATGAGTACAGAGCTTTAAATCTAAGGATGTTCAATACAATATCGTTTCTAATAACGAAGGATTATAAATAATACAAATGTTCATTAAAAGAGAAGTGGTTGAGCAAATTACAGTTTGTCCATATTATAAAATAATAGACGTCAGTCAATAAAAGAAAGCAGTAGAACTATTGAGTTGGACAAGTTCATTATATATTTAAAATGAGTAAAAAGTTGTAAAGGAGCATATACATTGTGGTCTTATGTTAGTTTTTTGTTTTTTTCTGAAAGTGCATTTAGCAAAGAACTAAGATATAAAACTAAATAGAATTTAAATACACATATGATATACACATACATCAGAAAAAAACTGGCAATAAGTTAACACTAGCAATATCAGAGGGGTGGGTTATTTGATGTATTTTTCCTTTTCTTTACTCTTTATCTAGAAGCAGGGGGTGTAATTGTCAAGAGATCCTTGGGATGTCAATTCGACAGCCAGAAACCTCTGTGGCAGGCGGCTCTTTCTGCCTGAGTATTGCTCGCACCCACCGGGCTTGTTCTGCCCACTTGGCCTGGCACGCTGTACTTGGCTCATGCTACTGGCCTGGATCCCACACCTGCCAAAGGGGAGCCAGGTACGGAGTGCCAAAGGGTGTGTGAGCAAATGAGCATGGGGTCCAGCCACTGTACGCTGCCAGGCATGCTAGTTGCTGTAGCAGGGCGGACAGCTTCAGGCACCAGCACAGGTGCCAGCTGCATGCAAGGCTGTGGCTGGACCGAATGTACCACATACGGCTTCAGCTGCAGGCACCTGCATCTGAACAAGGGGAACACAGTAGCACCAGAAGCTTGGAGACACCAGGAACCAGAGTCCCAAAAAGGGTGTCACAGACCTGGCTTGGGGAGCCCCTAGGTATGGGCTCCCTGAAGGGCTGCAGCTCTTCTCTCCTCATCGCCCATAACGTGGCAAGCAGCGGAGAGGGGTGTTTCAGCCCTGTTTGTGTTGCAGCCCTTTCAGTCCCACTATTCGGCAGGTCCTAAGCACTTTTCTACATCCAGGAAGAATGAGGTACAAGGACAACTGGAGGGTGACAAAGGCTGAGAAGAGCTTCATTGAGTGACAGAACAGCTCTCAGAAGAGTCAATGTGGGGAGCTCCTCTCTGTAGGCAGGTTGTCCTGAGGAGTATCCAGCTCTCGGTGGAGAGGGAGCCACAGTGGGTAGCTCCTTTCCACAGGCAGGTTGTTCTGGCAAGACAAGGGCACCTGAATTGGGTAACTCTTTCCCACAGCTGGTCTCCGACGCCTCTGTGAGTCTGGCTGAGTCTCGGGTTTTCATGGACTTCAGATGGGAGGAAGTGCATGCCGACTGGTCCATGAGCAGCCACGAGTGGGCCGGGAAAAAGCACCATAAGTTCTCAGAACTGACAGCCTGGCCCCCATGCTTCAGGCTGTTCTTGGCTTGAAGGTGAGACTTCACTGGGGACCCGCCCCTTTCTGCCCAGGAGCCTGTCTGCCTCCTGCCTCCATTGATCATGTTGTCACAGAGCCTGCAGGCCCACCGAGCCGCCTCAGCGCCCGCTTAGCCTCCCTCTCATGCTCATGGGCACCCAAAGTCCACAGGGGCAGAGGTGGCAGGGGGCTGGCCTGTCAGCACCCCGAAAGGCGCACACATCCAGCTGGATCGGACAGTGCTCAGGCTCGGCCTCAACTTTGCTCTAAAATCAGAGTGGGTGCCAGGAGCAGGGAGGCCAGAGCCTGTAGGACCCAGGGCTGGGGGAGTGAGGACAGTTTCCAGCCCCTGAGAGCAAAGGGAAGCTCAGGTCACTGCTGGGTGGCTGCACAGCTGCACCCAGGAGGGCTCCCACCCCTCCAACTCAGAAAAGGGCTGGGGTCCTGCCTGTTCCCGGCTCCCACTGGCTCTGTGGAGTGTGCAGCCCCAGCTGTGCCTCCCCCGCTGCAGCTGGTGTCTTCTCAGTGGTAGCTCTAGACAGGCTGCTGCTGCCATCACAATGTAATATGAAAGTATCAATATTTATCCTTTTAACTTACTAAGGGAAGCAAATACATTAGTATTTGCTAAAAGTTTTCAAAATTCTTGGGGTGGGGGTGGTATATGAACGCATAAAGCAGTCAGTTGCAATAAGTACTGATTTATTAGAGAAATAAACATTTACTAAGAAAAAAAGCCTACAATAACTGAAATTCATCAAGTTACCACTTATTTTTTTGAGAAGACCAAACAATTCTGGAATAACTCCATATAGAGGAAACAATGTAAAGTGCCACGGCTAAAGCCAGAACTCTTGTAATGTCTGTTAAAGTGACAGGTAATTTGAAAGCTGTATGAACCAGTGCCCATTCACTGATGCAGGTAACAATGCAGGGTTCTCCATATGTCCACAAGCCTTCACTGACGATTAGGAGGTACAAACATGGAGAAGAGTGTTCCAATCCCTAAGGTTTTATCTGGGTGCTGAGATAAAAGTTGTCTATTAAAATCATTAAGGAAATTTTTAAACAAAATAAATTTCCTAAATTTATAATTCAGAAGTCTCAGTGCAGTAAATATCAGAAAAGATAGTAAAGCTATCAATATTAGGCCCCTCCAATGTGTGCAGAACAGTGCAGCTGACATAGATTGCTAAATCAAGTTTAGCCTAAAGCTACCTCCTTACATATCTTAAATTCAGCCTAAAGGTTCTTCTGTAGATTCATGAACTATTGCAGGTGGAGGTGTAAATGGACCATAGCCTAACCTCTGGCAATTACTAAGTTTTGGCCAATTAAATGTAGCCAACTGTTTGAACTGAAAGTTCCCTTTACTCCTTCAAGTGTTTCTCCTGCCTCAGCCTCCTGTGTAGCTGGGATTACAGGCCTGTGCCCCTATGACTGGCTAATATTTTTTCTTCGTGTTTTTAGTAGAGATGGGGTTTTACCATGTTGGCCAGGCTGCTCTTGAACTCCTGACCTCAAATAAGGCAAAGAGCGAGCTGTAATCAATCCAGCTGTTTCTGTACCTCACTTCTATTTTATGTACCTAACTTTCCTTTTTCCGTCCATAAATCTTCTTCCACCACTCGTATGCCCTGGAGTCTACCCTAGTTGGGAAGGCTGCGCAATTCTCAATAGTTCATTGCTTAATTAAACTCCTTTAAATTTAATTCAGCTAAAGTTTTACTTTTGTTAATATTTATCTTTTCATTTGATTCTTTTTAAAGATGCACTCATGGCTGACTCAGAGAGGTTAAAGGGTTTTGTTTTGTGGGTTTTGGTTGTTGTTTGACATAGGTTCACTAAGTCAGTAAGTGGAGCATATTGAATTTCTGCTGACTATTTACTCTTCTATCCAGCTGACTCACTAATTTCTTAGAGTATTACCTTGCTTTTCTTGGAATTTCTTTTTCTATAGTGTCATCTACATGTAATGCTAAATTTTCTATTATTTTATTAAAGTTATACTGCATATGCTATTATTATGTCTTGCTGTATTAGAATTTCAAAACAATAAGAGTACGAGCAGTGACCAAATTAGGTTTCTGATTTTGTTATTCATGCTTTAAAAGTTGTACTGTTAATTATATTGTTTACTGTTGCATTCAAGTAAATACCCTTTATTACTGTAAGAAAGTTCCCTTTACTCCTATTTTACATCAAATTTAAAAAATCAGAAATGGCTTCTGACTTTCATTGAATGTTTTACCTTTATAATCCATATGTAATCATGAAATTTTTGGTAGTATTTATACTTTATACTGTACTTGGTGACTTTGTTTTATTTTTCTCCTGCATTAATTTTACCTCATATTTATATTTAATTTCCTCTAGTGTCTTTTGATTCATTTTGTTGTTCCTTTTTTTATTTTCTTCAGTTTAAGACAATTTTATTTTCAATTTTTATTTTGGATAATAAAAGCATTACATCTGCAATTTCCTCTAAATGCAGTTTTAGTTGTAGCCATAAGTTTTCTTAAAAAAATCTTTTAAATTTTATTTTATTTTAGATTCAGAAGGTACATGTGCAGGTTTGTTATGTGGGTATACTGCATAAGTTTCTATGTGAAATACTCTATTTTATATTGATTTCAGAGTAATCTATAATTTCAGATTTTGTTTCTTTTTTCATATAGGGTCTATTTAAAAAAGATGTGTTACTTCATTTTCTTTTTTTTAATTACACTGCAATTTTAAAAATTGTACTTTAAGTTCTGGGTACATGTGCAGATCCTGCAGGTTTGTTACATAGGTATACACATGCCACGGTGGTTTGCTGCATCCATCGCCCCATTATCTACATTAGGTATTTCTCCTAATTCTATCCCTCCCCAATCCCCTCACCCCCTGCTATTCCTCCTCTAGCCTCCCACCCGCCAGGCACTGGTATGTGATTTTCCCCTCCCTATGTCCCTGTGTTCTTATTGTTCAATGCCCACATACGAGTGAGAACATGTGGTATTTGGTTTTCTGTTCTTGTGTCAGTTGGCTGATAATGATGGTTTCCAGTTTCATTCATGTCCCTGGCAAGGACATGAATTCATCTTTTTTTATGGTTGCATAGTATTCCATGGTGTATATGTGCCACATTTTCCTTGTCCAGTCTATCACTGATGGGCATTTAGGTTGGTTCCAAGTCTTTGCTATTGTGAACAGTGCCACAATAAACATATAAGTGCATGTGTCTTTATAATAGAATGATTTATAATCCTTTGGGTATATAACAAGTAATGGGATTGCTGGGTCAATGGTATTTCTATTTCTAGATCCTTGAGGAATTGCCACACTGTCTTCCACAATGGTTGAACTAATTTACACTCCTACCAAGAGTGTAAAAGCATTCCTATTTCTCCACATCCTCTCCAGCATCTGTTGTCTCCTGATTTTTTAATGGTCACCATTCTAACTAGTGTGAGGTGATATCTCAATGTCGTTTTGATTTGCATTTCTCTAATGACCAGTAATGATGAGCTTTTTTTCGTATGTTTGTTGACTGCATAAATGTCTTCTTTTGAAAAATGTCTGTTCATATCCTTTGCCCACTTCTTGATGTGGTTATGTTTTTCTTGTAAATTTGTTTAAGTTCTCCGTAGACTCTGGATATTAGCCCTTTGTCAGATAGGTAGATTGCAAAAATTTTTTCCCATTCTGTTGGTTACCAGTTCACTCTATTGATAGTTTCTTTTGCTGTGCAGAAGCTCTGAAGTTTAATTAGATCCCATTTGTCTATTTTGGATTTTGTTGCCATTGCTTATGGTGTTTTAGTTATGATGTCCTTGCCCATGCCTATGTCCTGAATGGTATAAGGCTTTTTATTTGTTTGGGGCTCTTCATTATTTTGTTTTGCTTCTTTGGATTTTTCCTTTGACCTTGAAATCAAATTAACCAGACAGTAATAGTCACTCCTCTTCTTTCAATTAGGTTAGTATTTCCTGATATGTTGTTTGCCTGCACTTTCGTTTAAAAATAAGCTGTCATTGGTTTTAGGTATATTTATTTGTTAGCAGTGTATGGGTGAAATTTATTTTTAGACTAATCTGAGAGCCTATCTTTTGATATGATACTCATCCCACTTATATTAATTTTGACAACATATATGATGGTTTAATTATTCTCATACTATACTTACTTTTATGTCTGTTTTCTATCCTTTCTTTTTTCTGCTTCCTTACTTTTGTTATATTCTTCTTAAATATTCCTTTCATTCTTCATAATAATGTAGGAATCCCACCACACATCTCAATCAACTATAGATCATCTTTCTTTTTTTAATAATCATATTTAAATCTGTGTTCTTAAAAAAATTAAGAGCACACTTCTCTATCAGCTGTTTACCATTCTTTTACTGTCTTTACAACCCAATGTTTGTTTCACTAAAATAATGTAGAATTGGAGTCTCCATGTTAACTTGAGAGAGCTACCTGAAGCAGACCTTCTTATGGTTTTACTTACTTTTACTTACTTATTTATTTGATGGAGACTTGCTCTGTTACCCGAGTGAAGTGCAGTAGCACAATCTTGACTCACTGCAGCCTCAGCCTCCCGGGTTCAAATGATTCTCCTGCCTCTGTCTCCTGAGTAGCTGGGACTATAGGTGTGTGTCACAACTGGCATTTTTTTGTTTTGTTTTGTATTTTTAGTTGATATGGGATTTCACTATATTGGCCAGGCTGGTCTTGAACTCCTGACCTCAAGTGATCTGCCTGCCCCAGCCTCCCAAAGTGCTGGGATTACAGGCATGTGCCTCTATGCCAGGCCACCATACATATTTCAAAAAGTAAAATGCAGTTTGTGTAATTTCTATTGTTTTAGGAAATACCCTCAATTTTATCAATGTTGGAGTCTTTCATATCAGTATTTATTCATTATTTTTACAATAATAGTAATCCATGTGATTATATAAAAGAATCTTTAAATTTTGTTTAAACATTTTCAATCCATCAGTTGTTTTATTTCAAACATTTTGTTTGCCTTTCATGTTTTATGCAGTTGAATATTTACCCTTGACTATTTAGAGAGCAATATAAATAATTTTTACAAACGAATGTCTCATGTTTCAAGTTCTAAAAAATGAAAATTCATTTGAAATACCTTGTTTGAGAATGAATATGTGGCAAATAAGAATGAAATTTTAAAACAATCTTTAATGAGTCTCTATTTGATTATCAGGTAATATATTATTTCATCAGTGTAGCAGGATCTTTCTATTTTTTTCTCTTTATAATTTGATAAGTGAAAGATGGTCTGTTCTAAAGTTCAAATGTATTTTACAAAGCCATGAAATTCTAATACTCATTTCATCAGAATCATTATTATTGGTTGTACATTTCAGTGATAAGAAATAAATTATAGCCTACCATTTCTACTTTTAACCACCTAATTGGGTGTTTTAAAAGAGTATTTAGAGAAAACAAAGATGAAAAGAAAAGCTGGAAGAAGACTACACAATGTGCAACTTACTAAGTGAAAGGCAGAGGAAGGCAGCCTCTGTTAATGAACTGTTATACCAAGAAACGACTTGGATTCAGAGAGCGATGATAGAGATGGTTCAAAAACCTACTCTGGTTTAAACTCCTTACAGGCTATTTCTCATGCCTTAAAAGCATCTGTTACCACACGTCCTACCAAACATTCCAATAATTGAGAGAAGAAAACATCCTATACTCTATACATTGCTTGCCAAAAGAAAAGCAAATCATACTCAATCTTGCAAAATGCAAAAACAACAAAATGAATTAAATATTATTATATGTGCTTTGGTGTACAAAGTTCCCAACAGATTAAAAAAAAATAACTGTTTTTCATCTGTGGTTTTTGACCTATGAATAAAATTATAAAATAAAGAGTTGAAGCTAGTAATTTTATTACTGTAAAAAATCCAGCTTGTTTAAATATTAATCTTTTCAAATGAGGAAGGCAAGAATTCCATTAAAAGATGTTATCTGAAGACTGTGCTCAAACTATAGAGAATATCCCTTGGAAATTATTCCTAGTCAGGGACTAGTGCCCCAGAAATAAAGGCTAGCATGTGCTCCTTACTGCATTTTAAACAATATGCTGTAGCAAAAAATAATAATAATAATAATCATACAAGCATCTGATAAGGATAAAAAACATGGACACAGGGAGGGGAGCACTATACACGGGGATCTGTTGGAGGGGAGGGGGGACAGCGGGGGGGTGGGGAGTTGGGGAGGGATAGCATGGGGAGAAATGCCAGATATGGGTGAGGGGGAGGGAGGCAGCAAATCACACTGCCATGAATGCACCTATGCAACAACTTTGCATGTTTTTCACATGTACCCCAAAACCTAAAATGAAATAAAAAATAAATTAATTAATTAAAAAAAAATTATGAAAATATTTTTAACCCAATACATATTTTTTCATGCTATTGAACTGCCTTAAAAAAAAAAAAAAAATAGAAATCAACTTTATAAAAATTTGAACTTAATTTCAAAAAGATTTTATAGGGTTCAAACAAGGCATTTTGAGCTTCATCTCATTGCCGACTGACAACAGTACTGCTCATTTTATTGTGCTGTCCTCAAACCCAGTGGCAACTGGAAAGTCACCCTTTGAGGGATTCACAGCATAGTAAAGTAGAAAAGTCCTCCAGTGAGCTCCACTCAGATTCATAATTCTTTGGCCTTGGCAATGTCACTTAATCACTCTGAGTTCCAGTTCTTAAGTATCTAGTATAGAAATAGAGGGGAAAACCATTTGAAATATTTTGCTTGAAGGATGAATACATGGCAAATGAGAATGTAAGTTTAAAGCAATCCTCCATGATTATCTGATGTTCAGATAATGTATTAATTTCACTGTAATATTAGGATCTTTCTATTTTTTTCTTCTTTATCATTAGAAATGTGAAAGGATTTTTGTTAAAAATAAATAAAGCACTTTACAGTAGCATACAGTTCAAATACTAATTTCATGAGAGGTTTAGTCTTTACAAGTGTTAAGGACTTTGTGGGCTCATCGTTCTTTCTCCAGGCAAATGCAAGAACCATGGGGTCCAGCTAGTATGGTCCAAAGATATATTAGATGTCCTTGGTTGTGGGCATAAAGCCAGAAATGATTATCAGAAGCAAAATCTTCTAGAGTTTTCAGATCCTATGTCAGCAGTGCCTGATTATCAAATAAAAATAGGGTCAATGAGAAAGGTAGGCCAACGTAAGTAGCAGGAGAAATAAGAGTCAAAGGATGCCAAGGAGAAAGAAGTTGAGGCCTGACAGAATTCCTTTGTTTTTCAGCATAAGAACTGAGAGTAGTTTTTCCAGAAAACTTCAGAGTCTAGGCTTCAGCAAGTAGGGAAGCAGTGAAGAAAAAGACATTCATATCTTTTCTGTGCCTCCTCTTGATCTGTAACCTGTGCTTCCCCTTTGCTGAGACTCTATAGTTTCAGGGCAATCTTGTGGTAACCCTTTGTCCTTACGGTGCTTGGAAGAGTAATGTACTCCCATTTGAAATACCCTTTTCAGTACCCTTGATGACTCCGTTTCTGATTATCCATTCATTTTCCTGTGCTATACATGAGTTTCCTCCTTATCATCATTGGGATTCTACAACTATTGAAGCATCTGCATTGGAATTAAGGTAAAGTACTGGGCCACATGCCAAAGTCTAACCTCTATGCACCAGCCACTAGATAAATAATAACACAAGGCTCTCTTTTGATATGATTATTTTCTTTTTTTATCCTTCATAAAATACAGAGGCCACTTTGTTATCATGGAATTTCTATTTCTTCCTATAATCTTGTCCCTGTGGCTTTGTCTGGTGTTTCAGCCAGTGGCCAGCAGCCAGACAATCTTTTGCCCTAATCTGTCTAGAATACTTGGCCAGCCAGAGTGATGTTATTTCTATCACGTTGAACTCTTACAAATGTGTTCAGATTGAAACAGCAGATAGAAGATGGAAATGTGAAGCCTACCACTCACCCTCTTAAATAGCACTATTTCTTTACAAATGGCACTGTATTTATTTGTTTTCCTACTGCTATTAAAAAAAATTACCTGAGACTAGGTAATTTAGAAACAAAAGAGGTTTAATTGATTCACAGTTCTGCATGGCTGGGGAGGCTTCAGGAAACTAACAATCACGGAGGCAGCTGAAGGTGAAGCAAGGGACGTCCTACATGGTGGCAGGCGAGAGGTGAGAGAGAAGGAAAAACTGCCACTTTAAAAACCATCAGATCTTGAGAACTCCCTCACTATTCTGAAACCACCCCACGATCCAGTCACCTCCCAGCAAGTCCCTCCTTTGACATGTGGGTATTACAATTCAAGATGAGATTTGGATGCGGACACAGAGTCATACCATATCAGGTACAAACCAACCAGCCACCACAAATACTATCTTCAGCAACTGACATAGATTATCCCTAGAAAATTAGTGAAGACCTGCAAACCCCAAAATGATAATCATCATAGAAACTTTGGCTGGGCTTGATGAGGCTATTGACTTTGTTAGCTTTGATTAAGCTAACAAGAAACATGCTTATCTTGAGTTATGATAACCCCCACCCACCCATTGGCTTCTGAATGTGTTTAGTTCTAAATATGTGTAGAGTTAACTATCTATACTCTACTTCAGCTTTTCTTCCTTTGAGAATAAAAAAGGTTTTGAAATAAAAAGTTAGGTACATAGAGCATGGGTTCAAATACTGTTTCTGTCATTTTCTATTTGTACACCTAAAGCAATTTTCTTAGTCTCAGCTTATCCATAAATGGAAGGAAAGCACAGTGCCTACCTCAAAATGTTATTCCTCTGATTGGAATTTTCTTTTCCCTGATATCCACAGGGTTATCTCTCTTACCTCCTTCAGGTTTTTGTTCAAATGTTACCTTATGAGAGGCTTTTGATCGATTATACCACTTAAAATTACTTCTCCAAGCACTTCAGAATTCTCCCTCTTTTTCTCTTTAGCACTCACACTACATATTTTCTTTGTTTTTTTCTTTTTCTTTCTCTCTCCATCTCCACCCCCAGCTAGAGTGTAAGCACTAGGGATTTCATTTGTCTGTTCACTGCCACATCTTCAACACTGGGTTATTTCTAGCACACAGTCTCAATAAAGAGAAGTACATAACATACTATGTAGCACAGTGAATAATCAAATAAAAACTACTGATTAGTATAAAATTGTATTATTTCATCAAGTGAGACCACAAGTAGAAATAAAATGTTTCTATAGAGTTCAACCATATAGTTTAAATGGAGAAAAACAAATGACTATAAAAACCAGTAACAATTTTAAAAACAAACTTGTACAGTTTCCATTATATAAAACTAGTTCCATAAATATTACCATGCATTTATTATTCATTCATTCATTTATTCAAAGAGTATGTTATGCCTACTTTATGTACAGCACAATATCTTTCTTTCTTAAAAATCTGTTGAAGTAGCAGCATTCTTTGATGTTTATATGGCTTATATAAAACAGAAGTTCTATTTTGGCTTCATTTTCTGTTCTGACTGTCTATAACGGGGATCAGCAATTTATTAAAAGGATGTATCAGGCACTTCATTTTCTGTGGAAGAGGGAATGCTGATCAGTTACAAGTACTGACATAGCTTGAGAGAATGACTGCAATAATGTAAGCTCCACAAGGATTCTTTTCTGTTTGTTCTCAGAAGTATCCCCAGGACTTAGATTACTCTCTGGCATGTGATAAACACTCAATAATTTCTTATTAAATGAATGGCTGAAGGCAGAGTGGTGCATGCCTGCCAGCTCCTCTGAAGGCTGTTAGCATCCCTTTACAGATAGGAGAAAAGATTTGTGTTACTATCCATGTAACACAAATGTTTTCAGCCCCTGGTCTTTGCTACCCTGAGTTCACTAATAAGCAATTATACATCCCAAAATATCACATTGTCAGGGTCTCCAGAATCTTGATGTGGTATAAAATATATAGGCTTGGTAATTAGGCAGACCTGGATTTGAATTCTAGCTCCATCACTTATTTGGCTACCAGCAAAACTTAAATTTCTCTCAGACTTAGTTTCCTCCTTTATAAGTTGAGGATTATAAAGCCTAACTCAAAGGTTTGTAGGTATTAAAAAAGGATCTGAAAACGGACTTAAATTTAATGGAGTAGACAGAGTTGAATGCTATATGAGTATTTCAGAAAAGATATATAAATATGAGCATGTCCTCAGGAGAGTATAATGACAGCACAGAATGGTTACTATTAGGCATTGTTATTACAAATATTATTTGAACACATGCATCTAGAAAAAATTAACTTGAGTATTATCTTAAAAGGTAAACCTTCTCTTTATAGTGTGTTTATGTGTTTTGCACTTACTTGAAGTTCATTTGTTCCTTACAAAAGCAGGAAAGCAGCTTGTAAAAGTAACTTTAATTCAGTTCAAAGTATATGAGAATCTTAAAATTAATCTAAATTTAGGGGTGGGAAGAGATAGTTTCTAAAATAAGACATGTTTACCTTGTTATTACAGATTGTACATTTCTATATGAATACATAATAGATCTCAAAATGTCAAACAATAATATGGGTCATGTCTGAGTATGTGGCATATTGGAGATAATCTGGTTAATGAATCAAACCAGGCTCTCAGACAGCAAACATACATGAAACAAAACCTCTGAGCTCTGATTTAAACCCCTCCAAATAAAAATCTGGGTCCCCTTACTTGCCTGTAAAAGATCAAACCAATGCATGTAATTATTTTGTGTAAAGCCTGCATATGAATGACAAAGAAGTGAACTCAAGGACATGAATGTTCATGTTCATGGGGTACGATGATTCTAGACCTCATGATTCAGTTCACATTTGGAACAGGCTGAGAAACCAGGCTAGTTTTCAGCTATATCTCAGAGGAGAATAAAGATCTCTCTTTTACATAAACATCAAAAGTGATATATACTGATCATTCAGAAAGCCAAAGATATAATGAATCTTGTCTCTCTTTGAAGTTCCTTGAGATAATTTTTGTGAAGTCACTTAATCCCAATTTTTGTCATAGAAGGAATATAACATTTTGACAGAAAACACATTTTACTTAAATAGCCTAATAGTAACGGCTGACAATTCACTTCTGAACTATGTACCTGCAGTCACACAGATCATTTCTTTCAAACCTCACAACAACCTTGTGAGACATGCTTACTTGTTTAAAGATAGGGTAACTGAGGAACTGAGATATTTACAAAGAGGTAAAAATTAGGATTCACTGTCACATGTCTTGCTCCGTATCATGCTTCCACTTAGGCATCACATTAGCATTATATCCCCCTCCAACTAAAAAAATTCCACACATTATTGCTTGAGGACAGTGTTACTTTCAAGGGTTTCTTTAATCAACTTAAAAGAGTTTTCTAATACATCAAGAGGAATGTCTTCATGTAGTAAACATTTAAAGAAAACAACTATGTGAAGAATTTCTATAAAGTGGCCACTGATGTCTAGTAAGTTCCAAGTTGAATGAAGGCTGTAGAATCTGCCTGGACAATGTACAATTAAATTAGACACAACATATGGTTAGAAAACAAAATGAGAGTCCAGTGTATTCTGTAGGTTCAAACTTAAGAGCTTTCTAGTGATACGATTTTTTTATCTACCTTTTTTTTTCCAGTATACCTGGACCTCCTGGAGATTATATGAAATTTGACCATCAATATTTGTTACTTCCATAAAATTACTGTAAAAAATAAGAATAGGTATATATTTACATAACTTTTTTCTCCCTTTTATCTTCGTCACTCTTTTAAAATCACTTGTAAAGAGATTTTAAATTACATGGTCATTTTACATTCTAGTAAATATTCAGACGTTGTTTATCAGAATTTTTTGGAATTTCTGCTTTGCCTCCAGTCAGCTTTTGGTTTATTCACACAAAGGACCATAGTAAGAGGAATTTTTCTTCCTAGTAATTGGTCCTACTCCCCCTCCAACTTTAGAAACAATTCAGTAACCACAGCCAAAGGCCCAAAGTCATCTCTAAGCAAGTTCTACCCAAATGTCATAATTCCCCAAAGTTTGCCATCTCTCAAAATTCATCCACGATATCTTATATCCAGTTTAGGTAGTTAATCAGCACAGGCCAAATGATGAAATACTTCTTTACTAGTTATATCCAAATGTGAGGCAATATAGCATAGTTACTATGAACAAGGTCTCGGGCTTTCATTTCTTTCCCCACCATTCCCTAGTTGTAGAAGCTTAGGTCTGTTACTTGGCATTTCTGAGCCATGATCTCCTCATCTGTACACCTATCTCATGGAGTTGTTACATATATTAAATAAGTCATGTACATTATAAAACCCTAAGCATGGTTTCTGCAAAACAGTAAGTACTACATTAAAGTTAACCATGATGGTGAGGAAAGTGTTTTAAATAGCACAAGAAACATGTTACACAAGATAAAGTTCAAAAATGGAAAAAAAGTACAAATTTGTGGGCCTCCTCATCACCTTACTCTCTCATTTTATCAATATACTATAAGCTTCTTGAGGGTATATAGTACGTCTTATTTGACTTTGTGTCTTCAATATCTAGCACAATGCCTGCAACTTGGACTATTAAATTTTGGTTGAATGAATGAATTTCCATAGACACTGTCTAATTCACATTGGCAGTCCTTAGTAATTCACAAAATAAGAACTATGCCTTTGTGAATTTTCTCCTTTGGAAGATGGAAAGAACACCATCTGGAGGAGAGCCTAACAAAGGGGAAAAGCAGTTGAACCAGGGTTCCATAGCACAATCGTGCTATAGATCCCAAATTCAAAATATGCTCTGTAACTTACTCAATGTGCACTTTCCAAGACAGTTCCACAAAAGATCATAGATTATAACCCTATTGCAGATTAATTCTCAAACCCTGGGCTGCATTTTCCCCTTTAAATGTACCAAAGACAAAAAGAATTGCTGAATTCTCCTGGAGAAGTCAATGTTAATATAATTTTTAATCACTTCTTGTAGCATGCTCAATTCAAACACAGTGAATAAATGCACATGACTCAAAAGCAACACAAATACTTCTTTAGCTACCCACTGTGCCATGTAATAATATGTTATGCTTACCACAAAACTGAAATATAAGTCATGTCTGACTACGTAAAGTTAAAACTAGAATATCTACTCATGGCATGATAATTCTGCAACCAAATGATCTCACCGAAATACCATTTCAGCCAGTGACCAGAGAGTAATGTTTTCTCTGGAGGGGAGTTTTTAAATATGAGTAGCAAATAACAGATACTTCTAACTATAAGGTTTATTCAACAAATCCTACAACCACTGCTCTGCCTTGTGAACTTTCATAACCTTGCTGTGTTATAGACACCATAAATCTTGTAACTGATAACTGTTTAGAAGCAAACATAGTCTTTCTCTCACAGAAAGCATAGAAGTGCTACTGCCAGAAGTAGTATTTACCTATATTGATTTGTTTAATCTTCATTTTTCATTCTTGATTGTATCGTTCCTTTTAGCATACAAATTCACCAAGATGAATGTGTAAGTTCTAAGTACAGCAAATAAAACCTGGTTAGTACCATAAAGTAGGTACCAGTATTATCCCTATTTTATAGATGAGAAAACTAAGAGAAAAAGGATTTTTAAAAATTACCCATCATCTTGTAGTGAGTAATAGGTGGAGTGGTTTGTGTTCTTAACCATTACATTATATTGCCTTTCAACTTCATGACATATAGTTTGGGGTCTTTAGGGGACAGGCTGGGGAAACAGGGGTCTAATTATCCAAGAAATTCTGGATCTCCTAATTTCATCTTTATTTTACCAGTATTTCTTAATTACTTCTAATTAATATTACCTTGACAAAACTAAATGTATCTTTATGAAGAACTTGGAGGGTTGAAATAGCCTCTGTTGGTATAATAGCAGTATAGTAGCAGTGATACTGTAAGATATAAAAAGAGCCAGACTCCTTTGGGATGTGGCAACTGATTAGATTTTATTGACACTGGTGAGGAGATACTTATGAAAATAAGTGCCTCTTTATTGCTGGATTTTATATTCCAAGTTTCGCTTCATCAGCCTATCTGATTCACTGTCACTAAAGCAATACATCAAGCATGGTACTTTGACTCTTAACCTTATTTTACTCATCTAAAAATACAAAGAAAAAGGCATGTCAATTTCACAGAGTTGTTGTGAAGATTAAACAGGGCACCAGAGAGACTTGAGCAGGAGAGTGGCATGAAACAGCCTTTGTATTTTAAAAGCTCACTATGGACTTCCACATAGAAAACGTATTAGAGAGGAAAAAAACAGGAAATGAAGTCAAATTTGGAAATACATGGTCTCAATAAAAGATGATGCTGATTTTGCAGTACAGTAGTGGTGATTAAGTTGGGGGAAATGAATGGATACTCAGCTGCACATTTGGATGTAAAAGCAATGACATTTAGAGATAAATTGAGTGCAAGGAGTTAGGGATAGGGAAGAAAAAGGAAGGACTCTATTTTTGACATAAGCATCTGAGTAAATGAAGGCACCATTCACTAACATACACAAGACTGAAAGATGAATGGGTCCCATGAGCAGAAGCAAAACAGGGGCACACAGAGTGGTATAATGAACATGGGAGAGTCAGAAGTGTGGAGGATGGGAGGGGAGAAATGAAAAAAATACCTATTGGGTACAACATACACTATTCCAATGACAGGTACACTAAAAGCCCACACTTCACCACTATACAATTCATTTATGTAACCAAAATCACTTTTTTACCCCTAAATCTATTGAGATTGAAAAAAAGAAGTTGAGTTAAAAAAGGAATTCAGAGCTGGGCATGGTGACTCACACCTGTAATCCCAGCACTTTGGGAGGCTGAGGCGGGTGGATCACGAGGTCAGGAGATCGAGACCATCCTGGCCATGGTGAAACCCCATCTCTACTAAAATACAAAAACTAGCCTGGCATGGTGGCATGCACTTGTAGTCCCAGCTACTCAGGAGGCTGAAGCAGGGAAATCACTTCATGAATCTGGGAGATGGAGACTATAGTGAGCCGAGATCGTGCCACTGCACTCCAGCCTGGTGAAAGACCAAGACTCCATCTCAAAAAAAAAGGAATTCAGTTGGAGACACATTAAGTTTGAGACAACCAAAGGGTGACGTCAAGTAAGATAATACATGGATGGATTTGAAGCACAAAAGATATATATATGTCAGCTAGATGCCTATGTTTGAGAATTGTTGGCATATTAGTAGCACTGAAAACTATAAAAGTAAATAAGGTAAACAAAGGCATAGGTTGAAAAGAGAAAACAGGATGAAGCCCTGGGAATTTCAAACTTAGTTGTTGTTTTAAAAGTTGTTAATATTTACTCAGAATTTACTTTGTGCTAAGCACTATACTAAGTGTTTTACGTAGATTATCTTAATTCTTGCAACAACCAATTTTCTGTTTTAGTAAAAACTAAAGTTTAAAATGGGTTAATTCATCTGCATAAGATCACATGGCTAGTAAATGGAAGAAAAGGATTTTGCTCTCTGACAAATGACCTAGTCTAATAGAGTAGAAGTTGACAAAGAATAAGCCATGTGAATCTCTAAGAAGAATGTTTGGCAAGAAAGGTACTTAAAAGTAGTAGCTATTTTTTTTTTTTAATAAATAAGTTGGGGGGTAAAG
Organism: Aotus nancymaae; assembly: GCF_030222135.1. Taxonomy (NCBI): domain Eukaryota; kingdom Metazoa; phylum Chordata; class Mammalia; order Primates; family Aotidae; genus Aotus; species Aotus nancymaae. Next base: position 68,829,199 of record NW_026988473.1, read on the forward strand.
TTAGTGGATAGCCCACACTGTCATAAGAAATCTGTCATGTACTATATATTTAAATACGTTTCTGTATATAAATGTTTTACCACTTCAATTAGATTGCCAAACAATTTAAAGATAGGCTCAAAGTCAATTAAAATTCATATGCTTCAAATAAAAATATGGTAAAGTATTTATGGAAGGTATTTTAGAAAATAAAGGAGGAAAATAACCAATCAGAGCCCCACTGCAAAGTTATATTTTTGTATCTACTGTTGATATTTAGTACATTTTTCTGGTTTTTATACCTTGAACTTTTCTATAGCATAATTTGAACCATTTTAGGCATATAATTTTATATTTTATTTTTAAAACTGACATTACATCATCAGCCTTTGCTACCTTATTATAGTCTGCAACAACTTAATGACTGCCATCCCTATACTAATAGACTTTCTAGTTCATGTAGTAATTCCTGTCTTATTGAACATTTAGGTTATCACAATTATAGAGCCTTATACAAAATTTGGTTATAAATAACTTTATTCCCCACCCCTTTGTATTTAAAATTATTTACTGAAGAGAGAGTTGCCAAACTGGAATTACTAGGTCAAAGATTTCCAATTTGTACCAGAATCTTGATGTACCAAATTTTATACTGAGCTTATTTTTAATTCTCTATAGAACCTAACATAATGCTGCACACAGAGTAGGTACTTTAAAACTACATATTATTTAAATAACTAATAAAATAGGCCGGGCGCGGTGGCTCACGCCTGTAATCCCAGCACTTTGGGAGGCCGAGGCGGGTGGATCACGAGGTCAAGAGATCGAGACCATCTTGGTCAACAAGGTGAAACCCCGTCTCTACTAAAAATACAAAAAATTAGCTGGGCATGGTGGCGCGTGCCTGTAATCCCAGCTACTCAGGAGGCTGTGGCAGGAGAATTGCCTGAACCCAGGAGGCGGAGGTTGCGGTGAGCCCAGATCCCGCCATTGCACTCCAGCCTGGGTAACAAGAGCGAAACTCCGTCTCAAAAAAAAAAAAAAAAAAAAAAAACTAATAAAATAGATGAGAAAGCTTCACGAAACCATTGTTATTACACGGACCTAACCTATCATTACATAAAATTCACAAGGAAGCTAGCATCATTATAAATACATAACAAAAGACCAACAATAAAATACTTTAAAAGTAAAAGGAACTGAATGCATGCAAAATGAATCATTTAAATATATGGATCTCTAATTTCCATTTTAGAGAACTTTAGCATACAAACAAATTTACGGACTTCCTTAGAATTCCTTGCTAGTAACAAAAACAAACAGAAGAAATGACTGAAAGAATTAAGTTGCTTTTAATGAAATACTTTTAAAAAACTTTTAAAATCTAATTTTCTATTAGCTCTATTTTTAATAGAAAATTACATATAAAGTAGGGGTTCAATACAGAATGAAAATGAACTATCAACTTTCCCAAATATGTGCTCAATCTTTGCACTCCCTAATCCCCATAACACCATTGCCCTACTACCAGTTCCAAACTTTCATAAAGTAATTATATACACGCATTAGTATGTAAGGTTGTAATCTCAAAAGTTCAGTAGGATATTTATATATGCAGAATAATTTTAATGAACACTGGCCACATTCCAGGAATTGTACTAGGAACTACCCTAAACTATTTACGAGTTTCTGAAATGTCCCCTGATCTTTCTCTTCTGGACCTCCATGCACATGTTGTTACTCTGCCCCACTCCTCTTGTTTTACTTAGTTTAACTTCTTTACTTTATTTTGAGTTTCCATTAGATATAACTTCTACTACAAAATTTCCTTTTGTACTCCAAGAATGTGTAAGATGCTGCTCATGTTGTGCTACCATAAGCCTGTCCTTTTTCTTATCGTATTATATCTTAATTGCCTATTCACTTTTTGTCTCCTCCACTATACTATCACTGCCCAGAGGATAAAAGATTTACCTTTCCTATAAATTAAGAGGGTTCAAGTTACCCTTATTACGTACACTCTTGTGAGTGTGTTGCGTATTTATAAATGTTAACTCTCTTGAGAAAAGATGGTATATATGGCACAATTTAATAATTATAATTGGCTCTCTAGTTTTCTGCGCATAATATTCATTCTTCTGATTAACTGAAAACATTCAGGGGCCAGGGTTTTTTGCCTTAACCTTCTTACGTAACCTCCAGAGTGTTATTACAAAATAATCATTAATTAACTGTGGATGAGTAGTTACTTTGGATACAATCATGATCTAATATAACTACCACTGGAGCCCAGGTCAGGGGCAGTTTTAAATCACTGCTTAAACTTTCCTTTAGGAATCAGTTTTACAACAAGGAAATCTGTATAACCCATCAGAAAAGCAATTTCTTAACATTTTCCAGGGAGAAAAAACATTCATATTCCAAATTCTCCTTTCTCAGAATCTCTCCAAAAATAATTTAAAAGTCAGAGACTACTATTTTCATGAAAATGATTATAAGAGTTTAATTTTCTTTTTTAAAATCGATGAAACTTAACTAAACAGGAAATAAGTTATCTCTACCTGAAAAATTTTTCCTCCTATGGCAGGATACTAACTGATATAACTTCTGGCCTTTCTCTGCCCATTAATTCATTCTACTTTTGGTGAGAGCTGGAAATAGGAAAGTAGGGTGACTTATTTGACTGTCATTTTTGGCAAAAAGTAAACCAGGCATGTGTGGCCCACCTGCATCCTTCTTTCTCTTGGGAACAAGTGAGCCAAATAGAGCAGCTGTTCTCTAGTGCTCTCCAAGGGTCTGATCTTCCTCACTGCTGAGAGCAGGACTAGTTCACTGCTGGTTGAAATTGAGAAAAGGGGAGGGTGGAGAGGTCATCTGCCTATGTCCAAGGTTTATTTAGCAGACCCATTTGGCTTTCATAATAACCTACAGGTTCCAACCTAGCCTTAATCAGTAATATAGGTAATATTTTGGCTCCATCTGCCACTCATTTGTTTTATTCTCAAATTATTCAAAGCCTAGGCAGAAAAGAGGAGTGCCATTTATTGGCTTCCCTAAGAAACCAACAGATGGGAATATGCAAAAGTGAAAATAGCTTTGCTGCTGTGGTAAACTATAAGTGATTTTTCTTTCTGCTTTCCTAAGTTTTCATTACTGTAATATAATATCTTTATTAAAAGAGAGAGGTTGTCCGAGGGCCAAACAACAACAACAAAAGAAAAAATAACAAAAAATACGTCCTTACTAATATCAGGTTAATCTTTTATTATTGCACCTGCTTGAAAATAATTAAACTGAATTTCTAAAGTAAAACAAAATATTTTAAAAGACCAAGTTTTCAACATAAAATAAAAGTAAAAAAACACATGCCAACTTGTAAAGTGCAAGGGCATGAGCTTAGGTGCTGTAATATGAATAGTCTGAGTTTTACAGAAGGGAAGAGGAAATATGATGACTCTTTTCAACTATTCCAGAAGGCAAGGCATTTTGGAAGAGAAGAACCACTTCTCTAGAGATGTCTGTTCTTCTCTACAGGATTTTAAATATCATTATCACTAGTTGGCAGAGGAAGGATCCAATATGTCACTGAAAAATATGTGTCTAATGAATCAAATGATGTCAGTGAAAAGCTTCATCTGAAACTAGGCCTACAGTTTTGTTTCTTTGAGTCTCAGGTCTAGTAGGAAGTACCAAACTGCAACCCCAGAACTCTGACAGCAACCCTGCTTCCTCCTTCCTATTAGCTCCCAGAAACCCGCTTTCTATTTCTTGGAATTTTGATTGCTTCAGTTCAAAGGATCCCAAACAGATTTCACAAAAGTGCAATCTAATTCCCTCTGTGATGAAAAAAATAAAGAATTTAGTTTCTAGCTGAGAGCTGTGTATCTACCACCGGGCAGGAGCTTTGATGGAGTTCCCTCAGCAGTACGTCAACAGCTACCACACAGCACTCCTTACTTACTAATCTCAGCAATCTTAGTTTGTATTCAAATACAAGACAAAATACAATTAAATAAATTTGAGTATAGAGATGGAAATATGATGATAGACTGGAAATTTTCAGATAAAGCAAATAATTAAATTACCTTGACTAGTAAAGAAAAACCAATTCGTTATGAAAATATATCATACCCTGATTATTGAATTTAAAATTTTTATCTTTATGCTTCATTTATCCAATAGACTATTCCTAATGTAATCCATCAGGAGGACACTGTGACTCCAAATATCAGTTCTATAATCTGTAAAATGGGGATGATATTTCAGAGTGCAGTTTAAACCAGGCAACTATTTCAAGGAAGTCTGGTACCTTCAAAGCTAATTTTGAATAAGGCCCCAAAATGACCCTTATTTTTCACAGTTGATAGGTGTCTGTCTTTGTGCTCATGAGATTAACATAAATTATTTCCCTAAACTTCACACAGCCCAACTGTTGCCAACTTGCATTTCAAACCCCTTTAAATCCTTAACTCTTCTTTTGCTCCATCCTGTAAATGTAATATCCAAACTTGCAATCATCTCCTTTTCTTGACTTAGCATATTAGATGTACTGAGATGCTCTGCAGTGAAGTGATATATTCTTTTTATTTGTTTGTTGACATTTTCTGAGAAGCTTTATTTTAATATCTCCTTGGCTACTTTTCCATAGGACACAGTGGAAAATAAGACACTAAAATAGAAAGATAGTTATCTATTAGTGGCACAAATGTATTTTCAAATTGCACCTGCTTGAAAATAATTAAACTGAATTTCAAAAGTAAAGCAAAATATTTTAAAAGACTAAGTTTTTCACCTAAAATAAAAGTAAAAAAACATATGCCATATATGTAGCTAAGTTCTATTTTCTTCTTTCTTCTTCTGTAAAACTTCTCTTCAAATCTGAAACTTCCATATTTTATAATCAGATAAATTATTTTTCTTATAAACAGCCTAGTGACACTGAGACTGTATTTACCAAGTGCTTGTTCTTCCTAGATCTTTGTTCCTAGATTTTTGTCCCTACATTTTAGTGTATATCTTAATTTCCTCACTGAGTACCTTGGGCATTTATTAGTAGAATGGGCATATCATTACCGTAATACTTCTCATGGCAAACATTTTGAAATCTAAGTACAATAAAATGCTAACAAATAAGAGCAGAACATTTCAATTTTAAGACTCCTTTAAAAATTGAAATCCAAGAGATCATAGGTAAAGTCATTGTACTGAAGAATGATCAATTTGACCTTTCCAGATTGATGCATTCTAAATCAGATTTCATAGCTTTTGGAGTAAGAAGATTTAGCCTCAATGAATGTGTGGATTATTTCTTAACTGTGTTATCTAGAATATAATATATTGTATAATCTCCCTGAGTATCTTTTTTCTTATCTGCATAATGGGAACAAAGTCACTCATGACTCTAGGTTATTAAAATAACTTGGACAAATCTCTGTCAAAGTACTTGGTAAATAAAAATACAAAATTATAAAAAAATATATTTTAAAAGAAATAAAAAGTATCCTTTTTAAAATTCAGGTAGAAAACGCTACACAAAAAATGAATGCCTCCTGGTAGTGCTCATGTTTCTTAAGTACATGTTCTAAATACAGTTTTGCAAAAAATCACCAGTAAATGTCAAATAGACATTTTTCTCTAACAAAAAGACATTATGATTGTTAGTAGGTAAAAATACAATTTCCACTAAGTGAGAGTTTTACCTATTATCTCCATGAGAATTCTACTCCTGTTGCCTGAGAGATTCCTTTTCTAGCTTTCATTCATTGTAAGTAAAATGTGCAAAAGTTGCCTTCCTAATAGTCTACTAATTTATTTTACTAAAGACTGATGATAATTTTCTAAGCTTTGATAGTGTCTTCTCATTTTTATAGAATACCTTTTTGACCTTTAAGACATGGCACAAAGCAATTATTTCATTATTTTTAAATATAAAAGCACCTATTGTTAAACTGTCAGACTGAAAATGACTAGATTTCACGATTAGTGAACGTTAACAAGAAAACTAACCATCTTTCTCCTTTTAATTGTCCTTCTCTGCAATATTAGTTTTGTTATAATATTTCTAACCGCAGGCCTACATCTCTTAGAAATGGGTATAATCCATATGCAACACAAGAAGTACTCAGGAGCCTACCAAATTAAAGACAGGATGGGGAATAAAAGATCACTTACTATCAAGGCACTCTACTGCCATAATTAAGATAAGGTTGACCAGAGAGACACCTTAACAGAACCCCTTGGGAATCTGCAATCATACATTATATTTTCCACCCTTGGAGTCCAGAGAAATATGAGAAATAACCTTTAGACTTCACTATATTGATTATATATCCATTTTAAAACCACTGGACACTTAATTTTTAAAAAATTATCCTATTATTTAGTTATATGATTCAATTATCTGTGGCTTCAGTTTTTCAGTTTTGTCATCTGTAAAAATAGACTATAAATGTTTATCAGTAGGGACAATGTAAATTAGGATCCATCAATACAATGGGATTTTGTATAGTCATTAAAAATAATAAATGTGAATACTCCAACAGAATAGAAACCAGATTTTTATGGGAGAAAATCAAGATTTAAAAATTGCTTGCATATTTAAATTAAAACTATGCAAAATGCATAAACATGAACAACAATCTGAGAACATGGAGAAATGAATAATGTGTTCTTATGCTCTTTATTATTTTTATATTGCCTAAAGATCTTCCCTTTAGCCAGCAAAATTAAATAAAGAGGTTAAGCTACTTTGACTAGCCTTAAAATTCGATAACCCTATACCATCATGATATGCATACATACGCTTGCTTTGTTCTTTAAGTATTTTGTATATATTCATCATTCTCTATGAGCATATTGTGAGATTCCTAAAAAGGAAAACCATGTGTTTCACCCTATTTCAATCTACTGCATAGAAACACTCAGCACATATAGAAAAGTTAATAGACAGGGTTTCAGGATTTGCAAAATCCATCCTATAGTGAGTTAAATTATTTCCAGTCTTGTGGTACCCAATTAATCATATACTAGAACCCAGCTCATAAGCCCCCTTAGCAAAAGGAATTAGTAGATTTTAGCAGTATTTTTAAAATGTGTATCTTCCTAAATAGACTATATTTCCATGAGGGTAAACATGTATCTGCTGTGTTGGTTATCCTTTCTCTAGCACCTACCACTATGTCTGCAATATGGAAGACTGGCCACAAGCATTTGTTATATCATTAGATAAAAATTTCTCAATCTGAACATTACTGACATTTTAATTTTTGTTGGAGGGACTGTACATTGTAGGATGTTTAGCAGAATCTCTGTCCTGTACGCACTAGATGCCACTAATTCTCTGCACTAGGTTCTCAATAAATATGTGATAATTTCTGAAACTGCTCAAAATTATTTTTACTTGTGCTACATAATTGGCAGCAGAAGTGCTGCTGATACTTTTCCATGGCACAGAGTGTTAGGTGATATAAGCAGGAAAGTAAATACTCTGTACAAGAATTATTGTCATCAGAATCTACCAAACACCCAAAGTGTAAACAGCTTTATGAAGGCTTTCCAGCATATAAAGAGATGTAAGGTTTACGATCAAAACTTAGGGGATAAAATGATGGGGGAAATATAATTAGAATAAAGCTAGTTACCTCAAGACAAAAAGTCATTAATTGGCTAATACCTAATATATTTCCAGATTTCTCATTCCCTTTCCAATAATTTACCTAATGTGAACCTGCGCATCTATGATGACAATCTCTAGCTATCAGGAATTGTTAGGAGACCCTCTTCACCTTGGCTAAATGTCCAGTCTTTCCAATTATCAGTACCCACAATGTTTAAATTCTGAAGGAACTCCTGGGAGAACTGACCATGTCATCACATACACACACACACCCACACACACACACACACACACTGCACGCATACATCTTCTAAACTGAAGGTAAAAAGATTCATGAAGTCTTTAGTGGGGAAAAAAGAAGGAATTAAAAATGCTCGCTAAAAAGTTCCTAATAGGCTGCTATCCTATGTCCTTGCTTGTCCTCTCACTGCAATTACCAAGGCTGGACCACACAGAAGAAAATATTTTTAAAATCTTTACCCAAAGCAGAAAACAGTACTTGACCTAAAGAACAAGCCTCTGTTTTTCCTTTCTTTAGGCTTTACCTAGCCTTTTTAAAGTCGAAGGTATCTCCCAAGAAAGTATCACCCCCAGCTTCAAGTTTCACTACCATAAATGCAGGAAGAAAGGAATAAGCAGAAAGACAATGGCATTTCCAATGCCTTCTCATTTCACTCCTCTCATCATAGGTTTCAAAACTTCCCTTAAGAAAGTGGGTGGAGTTTTGTTCAATGCTGGACCAGTACATGTCAGAAATGTATTTTCTGAGCCCTCCACTCAGACAAAGCTAGTTTAAGAAAAGAATCAAAGAAATTTGATGAATAATAGATTTATATAAAACAATGTGATTTGTTATGCCCTTAATGCATTTTTATGTCTAACTTGATCATCACTCAATTTCTATCTGGATTTCAAAGTCATTCTTTCAATCATGTCTCAATATATAAAACTTAATCATGCTTTTTCTGTTTATCTCAACAAATTTGTGGTTTGCTGGGCACTCAGCCTCTGTTTGTTGAGCATTAGCATTATTGTAAGGCTTAATAGATTTCCCTTTTTCTGTCTAGATGGGTCTGAGTACCCAGTTAAAGCCTCAAGCCACTAGTGGCATCATTAATGCCACAATGATTAAGTGAGACAGCCAAGCGCCAGTGCACCATGAAGAACAACAGATTTCAAAGTCATCAAGTCTGAAGCATTGTCATGCTTCTTAAACAGGGCAAAATGCGTTAAGTTCCTATTATTTTCACATTCTTCAGGTAAATGAAGAGGGCTGTTTCTAGCCTGTCAATAGTGCCTCAGAACTTTAACTAGATGTTAGGACAAAATGATGTATAATTATCAAATTCTTACCAGTTTCAGTTCAGCAGTATTGACTTAACTCTACTGGAAGGAATATATATTCGCAGTAAAACGAGGAATATCTATTCTAACTCTGTAAGAAGACAGACCATTGACATTTCCCCAAAATTTGCTTGATTACTTATCAAATCATTCAAATTTATAGATATATATACTACATAAATTCTCCTAAGAAATGAAATACAGTAAATTTAAAATATAAGTTCATTCATTAATTTATCAATTCACTCATTCTACATATTGTATTTAGGTTTAACTATGTGATAAGCACTATGCTAAGGGCTGGGAATATGTTAATAAACAGAACAGACACAGTTTCTGCTCTTGTTCTAGCAGAAACTATGCAACACATATATAGAAACAGATATTGAAAACATTACATATGTGATGAGTATTAGAAGGAGGTGTGAAAAATATTTGAATATTTTTATACTATGGAGTTGTGAAAAAAGTATGACTAAGAAATAGACCTTAATCCCAAAATTTACCAACTGTATAACCTTGGCTAGTCACTCTCTCATTTTTTCTAACCTTAAAAATAGAGTTAATTATCCAATTATCTCTTCCTCAGAGGGTGTGGTAAGAGTAAAGTATAAATTAAATTGCATGCAAAATCACCCAGGATAAACATGGTGTAAAACGGGCACCTAGTACGTGTTAGTAGACCATCAAACCATCCGATAACTCATGCTTTTTGAGGGTGGTTTGAAAATTAAGTAGCTTTTGTACCATATGTTTTATCAATCAAAGTGATTAGCAGGTAGTGTATTTAACATTCTAAATAATGCTAAAATATCTAGAAAGACACTTCTCAGTAAGAGAAATCTGTAAAGAATAGCTAGAAAATTTCTCTTTTGTATCAAGAAGAAAAGACTGAGCATATTTGCTCCAAGAAGAAAAATCGATATGCAAGAAAAGTGAAGAGAATGTTCTCTAACGCTGAAAATGTCATTATAAAGGGCAAGGAGGTATAATGAAGGTTCCTGGGTGGCAAAAATCAGATGAGCATGGGAAAGTTTGGATAAATGAACAAACACCATCGTTGGGAGTTCATAGTCTATTTTTAAATAAGAAAATTCCATTCTGTAACATAAAACTGAATTATTACTACCCACAAAGTGGTTGTCTTTGAAATCTAGGTAGTCCTTTTGTTTAAAACTTAAAACTCACAAAATTTAAATTTTGACTGACTGAACGATTTCAAGAGAGAATACAGACTTACATAAAAGGTCATACATTTTGCATTATATACTTTGAAAACTGTGAGCCACATTTGTTCTTTTTTAACAACATAAGCAAAACAGAAACTTGAAAATTAATTCATAAGATATACCGGTGAATGTTTTGACCTACTTATAATTACTTCACTGTTGTTAAAATGATTTGGCAATATAATAACTGATATAAGCGCTACGGTCATTAACAAGTGTTTACTGGTGTGCAAATTGCTTGCCAAGGGAAACATCTTTGGATATTTACCTTGTGTTTCTATGAGCAATTTTAAAACGAAGAGAAAAATGTGTAAGCCTTCCCATTATTTTATCAATTTGGGAAGGTCTAAGAATCACAACATTGGAAAGATCCTTAGAAATGCACTTGCTTTTGTTGTCTGTGAACTGGAAGGAAAATGGAAATTCATCAGCCCCTCCTCATTGTAAAGTTGTGTTTAAGCATCTTTGGAGCTCAGAATCACTTCTCTGTACCTAACTAAAGCCTTTCTTAAATCAAGTTATTTACTATTCTAAAGCATATGTTACTTGCCCTATTGATTCCATGACATTATGCTTAAAAATTTTTTTTTCCTACATTGTCATCTCTGCTCTAGTTTGGCTTTTATTCCATCACAACTAAAAGAATAAATCTGGTGCCTGAATTCTGGTCCCAATGCAGTGATGTCCTAGCTATGTGACTCTAAGGAAGGCACTTCACCTGTATGGCATCAGTTTTCTCTCTGTAAATTGACAAAATTGGACTAAATTATCATTGAGTTACCTTCCAACTCTTCCATTCCATGATTTCCATAAAGCTTGATGAGTTGCCATCTGCTTTAGGAGGATAACAACACAAAAGAAAGAGATTTGGATTGTAGTGTGGGGTCTGCCAACTTGGGAAAACCATGTCACCTCTCTGAGACTAATTTGTCTCACCTATCAAATAGGCATATTTATACCTCCCCTATCTACCACATAGGATGACTGATCTAGTGAGGTGAAAATATAGGTTGGCATATACTATAAACCTTATCCTTACCCATCTCTTAAAACCTGGCAGATAGGAAAAAATACAGTGAATACAAAAGTCTTCATGGCTTAAAGTGTAAAACTGAGAGAAAAGTACAAAAATATGGGTCAGTTAACTAATGAAAGAGTGCTTCATTTATCTTCCTAATAACAAACATATGAAAAAATTCTCTATGTCAATAATCATCAGAGAAATGCAAATCAAAATCACAATGAAATACTATCTCATACCAGTCAGAATGGCTATTACTAAAAAGTCAAAAAACAACGCACATTTACAAGGTTGTAGAAAAAAGGAAATGTTTATACACGTTGGTAGAAACATAAATTAATTCAGCCACTGTGGAAGGCAGTGTGGAAATTTCTCAAATAACTGAAAACTGAACTACCATTCGACCCAGCAATCCCATTACTGGGTATATACCCAAAATAAAACAAATTGTTCTATCAAAAAAAAAACATGCACTTGTATGTTCACAGCAGCACTATTTGTAACAGCAGATATGGAATCAACCTAGTGCCCATCAACAGTGGGTTGGACAAAGAAAATGTGGTACATGCACACCATGAAATACTACACATCCATAGAAAGAACAAAATCATGTCCTTTGAAGCAACGTGGGTGGAGCTAGAGGCCATTATCCTAAGTAAATTAACACAAGAACAGAAAAACAAATACTGCCTATTCTCAGTTATAAGTGAGAGCTAAACACTGGGTACTTGTAGACATAAAAATGCCAATAATAGATACTAAGGACTACTAGATGGGGAGCAGGGGAGATAAGGGTTGAAAAACTGTTGGGTACTAAGCTCACTACTGGGGTGACGGAATCATTCATACCCCAAAACTCAGCATCATGCACTATACCCATGTAACAAACTGCACATGTACCCCCTGAATCTAAAGTAAAAGATAAAAAATAAAATAAAATGAAAACAATCTAAATTTGGCAACACAATATTTAGAAGAACAAAGAACCACAGATTGGATTATAACACTATTTCTGTCATCAATTAGATGAACGAGTGACTTCAAACTAATTGGTCAAATAAAGATCCTCAAATGGACACAATCATATCTAGAAAAAAATTTCTACATTATAACTTTTCTATGAAATACAGATTTTTAAAATTAGTGAGAAGAGCAAACCAGAGAGAGAGAGAGAGAGACAAAGAAATTGAGAGAGAGAAAATTTCCACTTTGACTATTATTATTATTCTACTTTACAACATTCTAAACCTCTTGCTAAGAACAACTCAAAAGTTTGGATTATCAAAAATATGTGAACTCATAAACAAGTCACGAAGTTAGCCAGGCCTTGTGAGTCCAAGATCCCTGAGAGAATAAATTCATCAGGAAAGGTACTCAATGCATCTTTTCCCCTCAATGCATTTTTCTGTTAGAAACCAGTACTGAGCAAGAGGCTGTGAAGCTGAACAGAGAGCTGAGCAGAGCTTTTGGCAGTCTCAATGGACTGGGGAAACAAAAATTGGGGTTCATGGTTGAAAAGGACTTTAGGACCTCAGAATTCAAGGTTTTGCAGTGACAAAAAGTACAAAGAAATGAATCTAACACTATGTGCTACCTCTTTTTTCCCCCTCAAAGCAATAGTCAATTCATTAGCAAAGCAGGGAGGGAGACTATGAAGTTGAGAAGATTAAAGTCTCTGAAAAGCTAAGAACTTTCAACAATCACACAGTGCTGGTGAGGAAAAAAAATATGTTGAGGGCCCACCAATCAGGAAATACCTTGGTAAACATCTCAGGATTAAAGTAGAGTTAGGGTTAGGGTTAAGTTTAGGGATAGAGATAGGGGAAAACTAAATATCAACTGTACTCATAACAACTGAAACATTATGCTTCATCCAGCCCAGCCCATAAATTAAAGTCATATCCCTGTAATCTATCTGCACTTTATTTTTCTCTTTTCTTTTTTAAGTAAAACCTCTCCAAAGAGAGATAAAATCAGATTATCTATAATTTTTCACATATAATAACTGTTATTCAATAAAAATCATCTAATCAAGAAATAATAGAAGAAAAAACTGAATAGATTCACCATTGATTCAGATATTAGAGTTATTAGAAAAGACCTTTAAAATAACCATAACTGACATGGTTCAGAAAATGAATGGCACTCCTAAGATATGGGTACTTTTCTGTATAGATTGTTATTCTTCACTAAAAAGTTTATTCTTAAAGCTAATTTTAAAACATAGAAAAGTAGCAAATTTCTCCACAAAACTGTATCTTTGAAAAAGAATCAATGAAAATTCAAGAACTAAAAAATTCAATAAGTGAAATTAAGAATTCAATAGGGGAATTCAAAAATGAATATGTTTTAGCTGAAGAAAGTGGCAGTAAACCAGAAGAAATGTTAATTAATAGATCCAAAATGAAGAACTGAAAGAAAACAAAGATTAAAAATTATTTTACAATACCATAAAAGACATATACATCACTATAAAAATAAAAATGTATGTGTCAATGGACGCTGAGAATTGAAAGAGAGAATGTATATATCATATAATGCAGAAGAATTATATGATATATAACGATCAGTGCATTTTCAAAACTGACAAGACAAAAAGCTACAGATTCAAGAAGTGCTACGAATCCCAAGTAGGAAAAGTATAAAGAAAGCACACCAAAACATACAATAATCAAATTGCTGAAAACCAATGACAGAGATTGACTCTTAAAAGCAGACATTAATTATACAAAAGCAATGATAACATTGGCAGCAATGAAAGCCACAGGGATTTTTAATGTACTGACTGCCTAACTTGAATTTTATATTCACTAAAAATACAATTCAAAAACTTAGGCAAAATAAAAACACTTTCATCAAACAAAAAGCAGAGAATCTACCACCAGCAGATCTATATTTAAAAAAAAAAAATACTAAAGAGAGCTCTTCAGGTAGAAGGAAAATGATTCTGGAAGGAAGCATAAACGTCCAGAAAAAACTGAAGAGCAAAAAATAGGGTCAATATATGGGTAAACCTAAATGAATATTGGCTACGCAGTCCTTAGAAGAAATTTGCAGCTATTATGTAGCTTTTAATACATAAAAATTTTAAAAATAAAATAAATAAAAATCAAAGTTTCCATCTCAGGAAGCAGGAAAAGTACAGAAAATAAACCCCAAATATAGTTGAAAGAAGATAAGATGAAAATTAGTGACAAATAATATATAAATGTAAAATTGGAATTGGTTAGTTATTAGAAAAGACTTTAAATTGATAACCATCTAGTATGAATGATCAAGAAGATAAATGGGACAAGTTACTAACACTAGGATTAAAAAATAAAACATCACTTCCGACCTTACAAAAGACAATATAAACAACTTAATGTCAATTAAAGTTAAAAATTTAGTTGAAATGGGGAAAGCCTAGGGGCAAAAGAACTCATCAAAACCAATATATAAGAGTAAATTTTAAAAGGCATATTTTCTAATTTTTGATAAGTAAATTGAATTACTAATTTAAAACCTTTTCAGAAAGAAGTATCAAGCCAGCCCAAAGACTTCAAAGGTTAATTATTCCAAATATTAAAATCATAATGTTAATCTAAAACAAATTCTTCCAGGGAACAGCAAAAGATAAATCATTTCCCACTTTGTCTTAAGGCCAGCATAACTTTGATTTTAAAAAAGACAAACAGTATAGGAAAGGAAAATTACAGGCCAATCTTTCTCATTAGCATGAAAGCAAAAAACAAACAAACAAAAAAACAGCTACATAAGAAAAGAATAACACTACATAATTTTAACTTTCAAAAATCAACTAACACAATTCACCACATTAAGAGACAAAAAGAAAAAATATGATAATTTCAATAGATATAGAAAATATACTTCATAAAGTTCAATACTTATTTGAAAAAAGTCATAGTAAACCAAGAAAACATTATATTAATGTGAAATATTAGAATAGTCTTAATTAATATTAGAATGCCAGCTATCATCATGTCTATTCAATACTATACTAGAGATTTTAGCCAGCACAATAAGAAAAGAAAAAAAATTTATAAAGACCAAATAAAACTCTCAGTATTCCCAATTGATTCAAATTATTTACATAGTAAATCCAAAAGAATCTATAGACAAAGTATTAGAAATGTAAATGAATTTAGCAAGTTGTCTATATACAATGTCAATATAAAAAAATCAATTGCATTTCTTTAAATGTATCACCAACAATTAAAAAATACAATTTAAAAATGATACTATTTATAATGTATCAAAATATAGCACCTCTGGATGAGTAAATGTAATGAGATGTTCAAGACTTCTACACAGTGAATTCTAAAATATTATTAAAAGAAATTAAAGAGGGCCTACACAAATATATACACACAATATATCATGTCGTCAAATTATAAGCTCAGAGTTGTAAGAATGTAAATCCTTCTCAAGTTGGCCAATGGATTCAATCAATTTATAACCAAAATCTCAGCAAAGATGTTTGTGGAAATTGACAAGTTGATTCTGAAATGTATACGGAAATGCAAATATATAAGAATTTCTGAGAAAATTTTGTAGAAAGATCAGATTGTAAGACTTACATTACCAGATATTAAAACATCATGTGCAGCAATTAAAATAGTGCTCAGTTTGCATAAGGACAGACAAATAGGCCAAGATAATTGAACATGGTTTAAAAATAGGCCCACTGATATAACGCTACTTTATATACATCGAAGTTACCCTGCAAATAAAGGGGAAAAACGGTGCTCTTATCAACAAATAATTAACTATATATCCACATGAGGGAAAATGAATTATGACCCCTTACCTCATACTATACACAAAACCAAGTCCAAGTCAATTTAGATGTTAATGTAAACAATTAAATATTTTAACAAACTTGGAGTAGGCATAGATTTCCTAAAAAGGACACAAAAAGCACTTTATCATTTCATAAAGAGGTTGATAAATTGGACAAAATTAAAAGTAATAACTTTTGTTCAAAAGACACCATTAGAAAATGGAAAATGCAAGAAAAAGAAATAAAATGTTGGCAATACAAATATTCAAGATAGGACTCACATTCAAAATATATATAAATAAATAAAATAAATAAGGTAAAAGAAAACCCAGACTAATAAATATATAGAAAGATCCTCAAGCTTCTTAGTAATGAAAGAAATGCAAAATTAAAACTACAATATTACTATGTACCTAACAAAGTAGCTACTGAAAAAAAAATGTAGAGCAGCTGGAAGTACCATACATTGCTGGTGGGAGTATAGATTTGTATAATTACTTTGGAAAACTCTATACAATTTTCTGCTACAGTTAACCATATGCTTATTCTAAGATCTAGCAATTCTACTCAAAGTTTACAAAAATGTTCTTAGCAGACTTAGTCATAATACCCTGAAACTGGAAAGCAAACTAATATCCATCAACAGCGCAGTGAACGAATAGTGAGATGTATTCATTGAATGGATTACTATGTGGGAATGAAAAGGGACAAACCGCAATGGCAATTTGCAAAAGACAAACTACAACAACATAAATGAAACTCACAAACATAACTCTGAGTGAAATAAGCAAAGGGAAAAACATTCTGTTCATGTAAGTTTCACAGGTGAAACTAATTCATTGTAATAGAAGTCAGGGGAGTGGTTATTTTTGCAGTGTAGGTGCCAGTGATTGAGAAAGTCCACAATGAAGGGCTCTGTTTTGCTAGTAGTATCAGTTTCTCTATCTGGGAAGTTGTATTCACTTTGTGAAAATTCATCAAGCTATACACTTTGTGAGCTTTTCTGCATTTATATTTTATTTCAATTTAAAAATAAGCACTTCTATAAATAAGTAAATGAATAAACTGGAGCATAGTGCTTAATTGTAGTAAAATAAAAATTACATAAAATGTACCCTCTTAAATTTTTAAGTGTACAGTACTACATTATTAACTATAAGTACAATGCTGTAGTAGATCTCTACAATTTTTTTACCTTGCACCATTAAAGAAAAATCCCCCATTTTCCCCTCTCTCCAGTCCCTGGCTACCATCATTTTACTTTCTGTTTCAGTGAGTTTGACTATTTTAGATAATTCATATAAGTGGAATCATGCAGTATTTGTCCTATGACTGGCTTATTTCATTTAGTATAATGTCCTCAAGGCTTATGTATGTTGTACATATTATGACAAGATTTTCACTTTTAAAGGCTAATTAATATTATATTGTATGTTTATAATATATATAACATATAAGTGTATTATATACATAAATGTATATATAATGATATTTACATATATTATATAATACATATAACATTTCCCTGATGTTATGTGTATATATATAAAAAACATTTTCTTTATCCAAACACTATATGTTTATCTATGTTTCTACCTCATAGATACTGCAAATAATGCTGCATTTAATGTAGAAATGCAAATATCTAAGATCCATAGTTCAAATTTTTTAGGTAAATACACAGAAGTGAGATTGCTGGGTCATATGATAATTAAATTTTTTATTTTTTTAGGAATTAAAAACTGTTTTCCATGGCAGCTGAACTATCTTACATTCACAGCAACAGTGCACACGCATTCTAATTTCTGAACATCCTTCTCAACACTTGTTATTTTCTGGGTTTGGTTTTGTTTTGGGTTTTGCTTTTTGTTTTGTTTTGTTTTTATAATGCCCATCCTAACAGGTGTGAAGTGATATCACACTGCGGTTTTGACTTGCATTTCCTTGATAGTTAATGATGTTGAGCGTCTTTTCATACATCTGTCGGCCATTTGTATGCTTTCTTTGGAGAAATGTCTATTCAAATCCTTTGTCCATTTTTTATTTTTGCTTTTGAGTTATAGAAGTTCCTTATATATTCTGGATATTAACCCTTTTTCAATGATATGGTTTGCAGGTACTTTCTCCCATTCCATAGGTTGTTTTTTAACTCTGCTGTTTCCTTTCCTGTGCAGAAGCTTTTTGGTTTGATACAGTCTCACTTGTCATTTTTGTTTTTGTTGCCTGTGATTTACTTTTTTAATTGAAATTTCTATCTGAGTTATTGTGACTTCACTCTTTCTGCACTGGCATCCTTTTTCTACAAATTATTTCAAGAATGCATATGTGATTTGAATTATTTTGCTGTTTTCTGCTTATATATTATTTGGCTTAGATGAGTTACAGAAACAAAATTTGCAACTTGAATTTCTTGGTGGCTGCAACAAATGTGCTGCTTGTGAAGGCGTATCCCTCAGGAGGCAAGTATCATATAGTTTGAAGGGATGTGTCAGTCAAGCCTCAAAAAAGCAATGCCAGAAAAGCTGAGGAAATTTAGTATTATACTAAAGCTGATATTTAAGATGTTAATATTTTATTTTTGTCCTTCCCAGTAACACATACATAATTTTAAACTTCACTAAAATCTATTGACCAAATCCTGAGAAATTGTGAACTACAAATTCCATCACTAAGTTATCCCATATATCTGTATTGTATTTTCTCGTTTTTTAGTGGATAGAATTGTTAGAAAGTCTATCAAAATAACTAAAATGCACAAAGTAAGTAAGCATTGACTCCATGAACTTTCCCAACAGTCTTGCTCTCTCAGTGTTATTGCAGTTCATTTTATCTTGCACTACAATTCAGGCAAGCACTCAAATTCTTCACTTTGTTACTAACATACCATGTGCCTCTAGAAATTTAACCCCAGCCAATTTTGGCACGTTTAACACTTACATGGCTCAGCTGCAGAATTTGAGGTTAATACAACCAGAAGACTGAAGATGAACATAACTTATAAAAGGAGGGGTCACTTTGGAAGTTGTAGTACAGTAAATAGGCAGGGGACCTCATTATTATACACATAAAATCTGAAATCAGGCCTCTTTTATTTTGGTTATCTGAAATTAAATAGCATTTATATTCTATGTACTTACAATACTCTCTGAGCGGTTCAGAAAAAAGGAGTCTTTTCTATGCTATGAACAAAGGTACAGTTTGACATTTATGGGTAAAAATTTATATCAATGCAATAGTTGAAAAAATGTAGGGGAAAACTTAGATTTAATTTGTGTTTGATTATTATATTCCAGGTAAAAATTCTATATAAAAATATTTTATTTTTAATAGATACACTTTAAACACGTATCTGAAAATTTGGGCTCCTGGTTCCTACTTTGCCCAAGAGACAGGGTTATTAAGAAGATACTAAAAATAACAGGTAACATTTATTGAAAGGCCATTACATGCTAAACATTATGTTAAATATTTTGTCTTTATTAAGTAGGTAGTATCACAGACAAATGAAAAAAAAACTGATAAAGAAAGATAAGTTTTTACCCTGGGTCATATAGCTTGTTAGTGCAAAGAAAGACTTTTAAATAATGTTTATTTTATTTGCAAATTCATGTGTTTAACTTGCCTCACAGAGATCTAGTAAGATAATAGAAATGAGTATTTTAAAAATAATATATTACTAAATTAACTGAAAAGGCAGATCTGAAAGTAAAATGGGCCTTTTGCATGTATCTGCTTTTGAAGCCTTTGAAACCAGAAGACTGAAAGGGTTAGTACTCATCACAACTAGGCTGTGATTTTTGAAATGAATAATCAATATAGCAGAGAAATAGGGACACTAAGCAGTATACAACATTTTTACAATTGTTAAAATGACTGTGCCAGCAGAGGTGGGCATAATTGGTATAACATCCTGAAATGCATGTACATATAGTATGTACATATTGTCAAAATTCTAAATGTAGTGCTAAGGAACTAAGATGGTGATAACTAAACGAAATCTTACATTAAAGATTTTGTAGTGGGTACTGAGTTTACTGGCAGATTCCCCACTTTAGGGTCAAAGTGCTCATTCCCCCAGTTGGTAGGAGTGTTAGCTGCTATGCTTCACCCTCTCCAGGAAGCTGTCTTGATCAAAATTACTTCATTTCTTTACTAGGGCAAACTGCATCCAGCGATTCCTTTAGGATCAGCTGAGGCCTCTGGCTAAATGTTCCCTAACAAATTCTTGCATACAAATCTCAAAGTTTTGAGTCTGTTTTCTGGGGAACCTGGCCTACAACAATGATTAATCCCAAATTCTTTCGCAGTCCACTGTGTATGGTTCTTGCTATTATTACAAAAGATGTTCTTTTTTTCTATTTTCCCAATATCAAGTAATGGAGCAATAAACCTTCTACATAGAGCTGATATTACTTTATGGGGCTCCTAAAAATTTTATATAGAGTCCGTATATAACAAGGCAATCACATTGAAAAATGGTACACCTTATGACTAAAAGACTTTTAAAGACATATAGTTATTGACTTAGGAGATTTCTTTCTACAAAACAAAAGTTTTAAAAGACTAAGTAGAAATATGCTATATTTTCCTCTAACTTGCAGGCAGCTAAATGAGTTTTTTCCCATTTAGCTTGAATAAAATATAAAATCTAAGTTGGAAAATGGAAATAATCCCTGCTACTTTATAAATCTACGAAAAGCCATTTGATGAGAAGCAATGATTTGTAGTACTTGAGGGATAACTTATATTAAATAGTACCAGAAACTTCACTTCAACAAAAATTTGACATTTATTAACCATCTATATGTGCAAGGCACTCATCTGGGTTTTGTGGGGACAAATTAGGTGATTTTAGACTAAATACTTGTTGACTCAATTGCTACTATTCCTTTCCTTCAGGATCCCATAATTTAGTCGAGAAAAAAGGGAAAATCAAAAAAAAAAAAAAAAAAAAAAAAACAAGGCAAGCAGTTATTAAATCCATGGGTATGTCTGTTAACAAGACAAACATGAGGACAAAACTGAATATCTGTCATATAATTAATATGTTTTCAGCATATCATGTGATTCTATTGCATATATCCAAGAAGTAGGAATATATCATAACTAAGAAAACAATACCAAATATTTTCAGAGGATCTTTCCAGCCTGAATGTTAAAAGTGAGAAAACCATGCTATCACTGAGCTTATAGTATAAAAGCATTTTATATTTTCAAAAATTTTCTAATAAATTCTATTCAATTCTAGGTATAAAAAGCTAGAAAGGCTTTTGAATGAATACCCTGAAAGGTCACTATAAAATGCACATTTGCTTATATATAAATATCATCATATTGCAAATCAGATCTACTTCTTGCTCTGCTTTTCCTCTCAGTATATGGCAGCACTAATTGTTCAAGCTAGAAATGAACTTTGACACTTTTCTATCCCTTGCCACTTACATATAAACAAATCAATCTAATATATAGTAAATCCTCCTATTTTATCTCCTAATAATGCATTTCCAAAAGAGATGATATCATCCCTGAGGGAGTGAAAACTGATTCTAGAGGAAAGGAGTGTGATAGTTAATTTTATTTCAACTTGGCTAAGCTATGGTACCCAGTTGTTTGGTCAAACACTATTTTAGATATTGCTTTGAAGGTATTTTTTAGATATGATTAACATTTGGAATCAGTTAACCCTAATTAAAACAGATTACCCTTCATAATATGAGTGGATCTTATCCAATTAATTGAAGGCCTTAAGAGCAAAGACTGAGGTTCCCTAAAGAAGAAATAATTCTGCCTCAAGATTATAACACAAAAATTATGCCTGAGTTTCCACCTTTCCAGCCTCTCCCTTTCTCTCTCTCTCTCTCTCTCTCTCTCTCTCTCTCTCCTTCCCTCCCTCCCTCCTTCCCTACCTCCCTCCCCTTTCTCTTTGACTAGTACAAGGGTGAAAAATATTTTTATGTATGAAGCACAGATATATGTCCAGTACATAAAGAGATATGTAGTGTATTTGTGGTATAAAAATTTCAAAGTGGTAGTGGCAATTAGTACAAGAGTTTGTAAAAAGTTTCCTGGTCTCTGGGCAGTGGAGAGGGGTGGGAGAGGTGGGTAATTAAAAAATGGTGAAGAAACACTGTACTAAATATTTCTTTAGTATTAGTATGTCTTCTACTGTGAATCTTTTGAACACTACCCTAGAATAGTCCACTATTTGCTTTAGAAACATTGCTGCTTAAAGAGCTCTCTGTAGGGCTATCTTAGTCCCCCATAAATGCATCTTCCACACTGTCTATCAGGTCAATGAAAAATGCAAATTTGACCATGTTACTCTTTTATTTATAACCCCTTGATGGCTTCAGGTTTGGGAACCTGTCATTTCTGCTCCACTAGGAACCCATAGGCATGGCGTTGTCTTCATCCTTTCACAGAGGAGGATACTAAGATCCAGTTAGGTACAATAATTTCCTGAAGTTTCACAATTATCTCTGAAGGCAAATTCAGGATTTAAAACCAGGTTTTACAATCTACATATCCAGCTTTTTAAATTTTTATTTTATTATTTTAAAAAATTTTTAAATTATACTTTAAATTCTGGGATAGAAGAACATATAAGGCATCTTCTTGGACCACAGTGGAATGAAACTAGATATTAATAACAAGAAGAACTCGCAAAAGTATACAAATACATGGAAATTAAACAATCTGCTCCTGAATAATTTTTGGGTGAATGATGGAATTAAGGTGGAAATTTTAAATATATATATTAAAAAAATAAAAATAGAGATAAACCCAAATCTTTGGGATACAGCAAAAGCAGTGCCAAGAGAAAAGCTTATGGTGTTAAATGCCTATCTCAAAAAATTAGAAAGATCTCAAATTAACAATTTAATATCACACCTCAAAGAACTAAATAATAATAATAAACCAAACCCAAAGCTAATTTAAGAGTAAAGATCAGAGCAGAATTAAATAAATGTGAGATAATAAATACAACTTTGCACAAAATGAAAAATTGTTTTTTTGAAAAGATAAACAAAACAATCAGATTAACCAAGAAGAAATAGAGAAGTTTAAAATAAGCAAAATCAGAAATGAAAAAGGTGACATTACAACTGATACCTCAGAAATAGAAAAGATCTCTTTCAGAGACTACTGTGAGCATCTCTATGCACACAAACTAGGAAACCCAGAAGAGATGAATAAATTCCTGAAAACATACAACATCCCAAGAATGACCAGGAAGAAACATAAATCCTAAGGAAATCAAGAACCAGTAGTAAAATTGAATTAGCAATAAAAAAAACTCCCCTCCCAAAACACCCAATGACAGGTGGTTATAGCTGAATTCTACCACATGTACAAAAGGCAGTCATACGAATGTTACTGTAATTGTTCCAAAAATCAAGGGGGAAAGAATCCTCCCTAACTCATTCTACAAGGCCAGTGTCATTCTGATGACAATGGCAGGCAAGAATACAACAACAACAACAAATTATAGGCCAGTATACCTGATGAAGATAGATGCCAAAATTCTCAACAAAATACTAGCAAATCAAATCCAATAGCAAATCAAAAAGATAATACACCACGATCAACTGGGTTTTATCCAGCTATGTAAGGAGAGTTCAACATACACAAATCAATAAATGCATTCATCACATAAACAAAGTTAATAACAAAAATTATACAATTATATCAATAGAGGCAGAAAAAGCATTCAATAAAATTCAACATCCTATCATAATAAAAATCATCAACAAACTTAGCATAAAAAATATGCTTCAAAATAACAAAACCCATATACAACAAACCTACAGACAACATGGGTAAACGTTGAAAGCATTCTCCCTAAGAACTGGAACAGGACAAGGATGTCCACTTTTTACCACGTCTGTTTAACATAGTATCAGAAGTCCTAGCTAGAGCCATCAAGCAAGAAAAAAAAAATGCATCTACATTAGAAAAGAGGAAGTCAAATTTTCTCTGTTCACTGATGATAGATCTTATATCTAGAAAACCCTAAAGACTCCTTCATCCTAGGTTTGATAAATAACTCAATAAAGTTTCAGGAAAAATAATCAACACACAAAAATCAGTAACGTTCTATATACCAATAATGACCAACTTGAGAACCAAATCAAGAACTCAATCCCACATATAACAGTTACAAAAATAAAATAAAATACCTAGGAATGCATTTAACCAAGGAGCTTAAAGATTTCTACAAGTAGAACTACAAAACATTGAAGAAATAAATCATAGCTTACACAAACAAATGGAAAGACATCCCAGGCTTATTAATTTGAACAATTAATATAGTCAAAATGACCATATTCCCCAAAGCAATCTACAGAGTCAATGCAATTCATATAAAAATACTCACGTAATTTTTCACAGAATTAGAAAAAAATCAATCCTAAAAATCATATGGAACCAAAAAAGATTGTAAATAGCCAAAGCAATCATAAGCAACAAGAACACAGCTGGCAACAAACAGACATCACATTACTTGATATCAAAGTATACTACAAGGCCACAGTAACCAAAACAGCATAGTAATAGTATAAAAATAGACACACAGATCAATGGAACAGAAGAGAGAAACCAAAAATAAAGCCAAATATGTACAACAAATTGATCTTCAACAAAGTCCAAAAATATACACTGGGGAAATGGCACCTAATTTATTGAATAGGGTGACCTTATGCTGGGTAAATTAGCCTTATGCAGAAGAATGAATCTAGACCCATATCTCTCACTATATACAAAAATGACTTGATGTACAAAAGACATAACGTAAGATCAGAAACTATAAAAATCCTAGAAGAAAATGTAGAAAAAACTTTTCTGGACATTGGTTTAGGAAAATAATTTATGACCAAGTCCTCAAAAGCAAATGCAACACAAAAGCAGACAAATAAGACTTAAACTGAAAAACTTCTGCATAGCAAAATATAAAATCAACAGAATTAAAGAGACAACCTAGAGAAGGGAAGAAAATATGTGCAAACTATACAGCTAACAAAGGGCGGATTTCCAGAATCTACAAGGAACTTGAACTCAATAAGGAAGAAAAAAACTAACCCCATTAGAAAGTGGGTAAAGGACACGAACAGACATTTTTTAAAAGAAAACATACAAGCATCTAACAAACATGAAAAATACTCAACATCACTAATTATCAAAGAAATGCAAATTAAAACCACAACCAGTTACCATCTTATACCAGCAGAATAGCCCTTATTAAAGTCAGAAAACAATAGATGTTGGCAAGAATGCAGAGTAAAGGGAACACCTGCACACTGTTGGTGGGAAGGTAAATTAGTACAACCTCTGTGGAAAACAATGTGGAGATTTCTCAAAGAAATAAAACTAGAACTACCATTTGAATCAGCAAATACACAAAGGAAATAAATCATTACATCAAAAAGACACCTGCACTCTTATATTAATTGCAGCACTATTCACAATACCAGAGATATGGAATCAATCTAGATATTTGTCAATACATAATTGGAGAAAGAAAATGTAATATACATAGATCATGTGATATATATATGTATAAATGTGATAAATATATCAAAGTATGTATATCACATTTTCTTTACCCATTATATTTTAGATATTTGTTATATATATATATTCCCATGGAATACTGCTTGACTATAAAAAATGAATGAAATCATGTCTGTTACAGTAACATGGATGAAACTGGAGACTATTATCCTAAGTGAAATAATTTAGAAACAGAAAGGCAAATACCCTATGTTGTTACTTATAAGTAAGAGGTACACAGTGGGTACACCTGAACATATAAAATGGAAAAACAGACATTAAAAACTCAAAAAAAAAAAGTGGGAGACTAAGAGGGAACTGAGGGATAAAAAAGTTACCTACTAGGTACATTCAGATGACAGGCACATTAAAAGCCTAAACTTAACCAACGCACAATATATCCACATAACACAACTGTACTCGTATCCCCTAAATCTATAACAATGTTTCAAAACTTTAAAAAGTATAAGCATTAAACCTCTGTGGAAAACAGTGCAGAGACTTCTCAAAGAACTAAAACTAGAATTACCATTCGATCCAGCAATCCCATTACTGAATATGTATGCAAAGGAAAGAAATCATTATATCAAAAAGACATCTGCACTCTTATATTAATTGCAGCACTATTCACATGCCACAGACATAGAATCAACCTAAGTATTTGTCAATAGAAAATTGGAGAAAGAAAATTAAACAAAAAAGTAAAAAATATATGGCTTTTCTTCCTCAAGAGACATAGTTCCTATTCCCTGATTGCATGTTTCCAGCATATACCTAAATTTGTCATTTGCCACACTTTAAAAATAGGGTACCTAGACAATAGCACACTGGTATCACACAACTTAACAAAATATAACTATTATTTTTTTTTAACACTTTAAAAAAGATAAATATTTTTATTGATTAGTAAGAATCCATTCACCATTATATCTTTAATGATCATTTCTAATATCTGCCTTTACATATCTACCTTCAGCCATGGCTTGTCCCCAGAACCCCAATCTCATATTGTGAATCTCTTTTTATTAAATTTTTTTAAAATTATATTTTAACTTCTGGGGTACATGTGCAGATTGTGCAGGATTGTTACATAGGTATACTCATGCCATGGCAGTTTGCTGCATCCATCCTGCTGTCATCCACGTTAGGTATTTCTCCTAATGTTCTCTCTCCCCAAACCCCCATCCCCTGCTATCCCTCCCTTAGCTCCCCCATCTCCCAACAGGCCCTGGTGTGCAATGTTCTCCTCCTTGTGTTCATGTGTTCTCATTGTTCAACACCCACTTATGAGTGAGAACATGTGGTGTTTGGTTTTTTGTTCTTGTGTCAGTTTGCTGAGAATGATAGTTTCCAGCTTTATCCATGTCCCTGCAAAGGACATGAACTCATGCTTTTTTATGGCTGCATAGTATTCCATGGTGTATATGTGCCACATTTTCTTTATCCAGTCTATCATTGATGGGCATTTGGGTTGGTTCCAAGTCTTTGCTATTGCAAACAGTGCTGCAATGAACATACATGTGCATATGTCTTTATTGTAGAACGATTTATAATTCATATTGTGAATCTCTTATCCAATATTTTCAATTCATTGATCCTTCTGTTGACTCAAATTTTACATCTCTGAAATGAACATCATTGACCCCTAAAGGTCAGTTCCTTCCCGACTTCTCAATTTCTGTCAACCTATCAGAATGTAAACTCAGAAACTTGCTATCATATTTCCCTGCAGCCTTTCTTTCTTTCACTGCCTTTTTAACAGGTAGTCTCCAAGTCCTTCAATATCTCCTTTAAAACCCCTCTCATAGCCTTTCCTTTCATTTCATTCACACTGTGACCACCCTATCCAGGCCCTCATTTGCTCATACTTAGCTCCCTACAAAGTTTTGTATCTAGCTGTAAGAATTATGCAGATCCTCCACTGGACTTCGTTTCAATTGCCCGCAGCATTTCCTGCCTGCCCTATCTAAAGGCTACCCCTAACCTCACCCTCACTTGGTTTCCCTATCTCAGACTCCTCTCTAATTCACCTGGTAGACTGCCGGCACTTTATTCCAAAATGTTATTCTCATTATTTTACTTCCTTGGGCAAACAAATATTTTTTCTGCTGAATACTATTACTATAGATATTAATACTAGTATGTAACATTAATTGACCATTAAGCATGTTTTACACACTGGGCTTAAATATTTACATATCTCATTTTGCTTCATCCTTATTTTACAGGTAGGAAGACTTGGGCAGAGGGAGGTTAATTAATATGTCCAGGTTATCCTGGTAAGAAAAGGCTGAACCACGGATGTCTGCCAAACCCTAAATTCTCAAGCAGTAAATTCCTTAAAAGACTTCTACTATAGTCTGATCCCAAATTCTGTTTTCAAATATGTCTCATTACTCCTACATAGGCCCCATCTCCTCCATTAGATAAGTGATTTACTCTCTTTTAAGTTATAGTGTGCTTTTCAAATTTTTGTCCCAGCTCTTCTCTAGCATCCCACCCCTATCTTTCTATTCCCATCTTTCTATCTAGAAATAAAACCTGTATGATAGGTACCATTATTACTATTTTGTAGAAGAGATGACTGAGACTATCTGTCAGAAGTCCCATAGCCTGTATCTAGGGACTGGAAATTGAACCCAGGTCTATTTTAGTACAAAGACTGTGCTTCCTCACTACACTCTACTATGCTATATATAATTACTTACCATCCACCCTCTGAAGAATGAATCCTCTCCCACCTTTTTCACAGAGCCTGTTCTGACTATTCTAGCACAAGCCATCTTCCTTGTTCTAAAATCTCATAGCATTTACGGTTTTTGCTTTGTAAACTGTCTATAATGTTATGACTTTTACTTTCATGTTGGTATCTAGGTCCTTGTGAAGTTATCTTCCCAATCAAAACCAGGTTAGAGAGGAGTACAAAATAGCAATGAAGAGCTTGGATACTAGAGTCAGGCTGTCAGAGCACAAATCCTAGCATAACTGATTTTTAATCTTTGTGACCTTGAGAAAAGTACCTAATCTCTCTATGCCTCTGATTCATCATTTGTAAAATGAACAATAGCATTTAACACATAGATTTGTTGGGAGGATTAAATGAATTAATTTATATAAAGCTCTCAGAACACTGTCTAGAACATTAGGCATTTAACTACTTTAGACAAGACTTTGCTCTCTTCGCTTCTTATAATACTGTTTCCAGACTTTGAAACTAAACCTTAATGGTCAATCCATGGAAGCTCAAGGTGGGTATGGAAAAGAAGAACTTCCCATTAGGATGACACAGTCACTGGGGTAGAGATTACCCTGGTTGCGTAAGTGACTTGAAGCCAAGCCAGGCAAAATGACCCAAAAGTAAAGCAAACTTGGCTGTGAATTATTAATAGTAATAATGGCTATTATGGTGACCAAATGTGATGTGTAGAAAAACCACTTTATAGACAACAACATGATAAGTGAATGTTGATGATTATTTGAAAGTGACAAGATGATAGGCATCACAGAACTGGATGCATCTTGTTCCTACAGAATCTAAACTTTACCTTCACTAGAAATGTGCAAGTGCTTCATTGATGACATCTGTGGACATTCCAAATCATTGTTATAAATTTTATGACAGCCAACTCCAAAAGAATTTATGTTTCCACTAAATGAAAAAAAATTCAAACGTAATCTGATCTGTGTATCTCGAAAAACATCAGGCACTCTACAGAAGAACCATGCCTGAAGGTCCAATTTCAAGAGCAATTTAAATTCTGGAGGTTCATATGATTAGAATAGATTGGACCAGGCCTTGAAGCCAAAGAGTTCTTTAACTCTCCTTATATCTCTCTCTCGTGTATAGAAATGGAAAACACTTCTCTAAAAATGCTTTTCTAAAAAGAAGCAAAAATCATCCTACCCAGTTTTTATGCAATCTACCAAACAGATGAAAATTACTTCTTCACACAATTCAGTTCATACCACAACAAATGAAATGATAACGCATTTAATCTTAGCATCCCGATGTCACTCAAAGGTAGAAATGTGATCATTTGTAGACTCCAATAAAACATGAATACAAAATTATGTGTATTCCCTCTTCAGTTCATTGTCCTCATTGTTACAATTGTATCTGCTACAGAAACAAGAGCTTACTGTTCTCTTACATTCTGATTTTTAAAACAGGCCATGTTATTCACTTCCCTTGTGCCTAAGGCAGTTCTTGGCATATAGCAGTCACTCATAAATGTGGCTGAAACAGGGTATACAGCATCACTACTGCTTCGATTCTTCCTGTGGCCATGGTTTGCACATTAAGCATGCATAAATTCTGAGTCCTACTGTGAAAATTCTACTATGCTCACTCTCCCCTCAAAGAGATTTCGAATCAAGAGCTCTGGATTAGAAGGATGTAAGATTTTAAACAAACATTCTAGGTGATCCAAATGCGGCATTCAGCTATATTTTAAGAAACACTACCCTTTGGTTAATTTCTTAAGTAATGATAATGGCTAACATGTATTGAACACACCCTCCTTGCCAAGGGCTCTAAATGCATTTCCTCATATAATTCTCATGGCAGTCTATGAAATAGATTTTACTGTCATCACATTTTGCAGTGAGGTAATTAGGACTTGGAGAGGTTAAGTAATTTGTCCTAGGTCACAAAACTAATGGAAGAGAAAGAATACAAACCCAAGTCTATGGGATTCCAAAGCCCATTCTCTGCATAAATACATTTTGTTGCAAAAAGAGTGATTGCATGGGCTGCCAACAGTCGTCTTTCACAACATATCGTAAAAGCCATCTACAAATTTGGGTATGAAACTTGATCAGTCATTCAGATAAATGCCATTTCATCATTTGATAGCATGAACAGCTACCTTGCTTGGATGATGAGTCATAGTGGTCTCACATTTCATCGGGCTACAAACCAATCAACAACCTAACGCATTCAAAATGAGGCCATTCACTTTAATGTCAGAAAAAAAATACCTTTTTCTTTGGAATGACAGGTATTTATTAGATACTAGTATTTGTATTTCATTAACTAAAACATGAAGAACAAAGATGGTCAAAACAACACATTTTATTACATTAAGTGTATTTGTTTCAAAATTTTAAAAATACATATTTTCCTTTTGTAATATTAACATAGGACAGATTAAAAACTAATATATTCATACAGACAGACCCTAAATCTCTTCTTCCTCACCCTGTTTGAAGTCAGAGCCTTAGAAAGAACCAGGAGTATAAAAGCACAAGGAATTCCCTGCCAGGTCACTCCAAGGTGTCCCTTGTCTTCTCTGTGATGGTGAAAACAAATAATAGATTTTCAGCTTCACTGGCAATGGCTCAGAGAAAGAAGGCTTGTGCAATAGTAGTGGCTGAATAACCTTTTAAGAAGTTCTTAACTTTTCTTATAAATAAAATTAAAATACAAATATCCATCTGAAAAGATTACCATCAGGATTACAAAGGTAAATTCAGGCAAAACTCTTACAAGAGTTCCTGATAATAAATGGTGGTAGTGAGTATTTGGTTCTTGTTGTCTTCACACCCATTCGATCCATTTGCTTTCAGCTTTTCACTAGCACCACTTGTAAATCTAGTTGAAGTTGTACATTCTTACCACATGCTGATATACAAGGTAGCACATCAGTGGAATTAAAACTAAATGTTAGATTCAGTCTTTCTGTAAAGAATATTCTTTCTAAGATTTTAAGAAATAGGATATTGAATTACCATTTAACCTGGCAATCCCATTACTGGGCATATATCCCAAGGAATATAAATAACTCTACCATGAAGACACATGCATCAGTATGTTTACTGCAGCACTAGTCACAATAGCAAAGACATAGAAACAACCTAAATACTCATAAATGGTAGACTGGATAAAAATCTGTGGCGCATAAACACACACACACACACACGGAATTCTATGCAGCCATAAAAAAAGAGTAAGATCATGCTCTTTGCAGCAACCCGATTGGAGCTAAAGGCCATTATCCAAGTGAATCAACAAAGTAAAAGATAACAAAATACTGCATGTTCTCACAAGTGTGAGATAAACATTGAGTACATATGGACACAATGAAAAGAACAGACACTGGAGCCTACCTGAGTGTGGAGAGTAGGAGGAAGGTGGGGATCAAACAACTACCTATCAGGTACTATGCTCATTACCAAGGTGATGAAACAATCTGTACACAAAACCCCTGCAACATTCAATTAACCTACAAAAAAAGCCTGCACATGTACTGCTGAACCTAAAATAATGTTTTTAAGGTAGAATCTTGAGACCCCTTGGGATTTAATACTTTCTCTAACAATTCTAAACCTTTTATACAGCCTCCCAGTTCTACCACTCGTTTCCAGTAAATAAGCAGGTGCCTACCATCAGGAAGTAATGACCTGCCTTATGCATAACAAGCAGGGAGGAAATTGATCCCATCAAGACACAGCCTAGAAAGATGAGATAATTATCTGTTTTTCCTTTCATTCTGTAAATTTGCAATAGCAGGGAATGTATCTTCTAAAAAAGAATTCATCCCTATATACAAGTATACGTAAAAACTTGGGCCATAAACAACAGAAGATAATTTCTGTTAACAGTAGAAGAATACTGGCTATCAAATATTCTCTTGGGGAAAAGAGAATCAAAAACATCAACAGGTTTGTAAATGGTAACAATGCTGCTATGAGAAATGTCATCAAGAATATGGGAGGGGGCGTGAGGCCCTGGCAGATGTTTCCCTCTAACTTCATACTTTTGTATGGAGGAACCATGACTGTTACCTATTCTATCTCCAACCCCAGTATATGTTTGACAAACAATGTGTGCTAAATTTGGATTTGATTAATAAATGGAGAAACAAATGAACAAGTAAATCTAGAGAGAGATGCTCTACAGCAATAGGCCCTCACTGAGGTTACATTAAGCCTAATGGAGTCTAATTGAGATGACCATGCTCTTCTTTCCATTATTTATTAAATTAGAACTATAAGGGGAGGCAGGCAATCTAAGGAAGAGAAAATAGAAACAGGTAATAAACACATGAGAATGTTCAGCCTTACACATGAGTGACACAGGATATTCAAAATAAAACTAAAATCAGATGCTATTTTAGCTAAAAAGACTGGCAAAAATTTAAAACTTATATAGCATAAAATGGTGGTGCATATATGAGGAAACTGATGCTTTTTTACACTGTTACTGAAAATGTAAATTTGTACAGCCACTTTGCAGGTTAACTTTGGCAATATCTCTTAAAATTTTAATTATGTTTACTCAGCGACCCGATAATTATTTTAGGTGTAAAAAGACTTACCTACATACAGAAGGATGTGTGTCTAAGGATGTTCATTACATCATTCCTAAAATCTGTGAAAACTTAGAAGCAATCTAAATATTTAAATAGGAAATAGGTAGAAATGTTGTGTCGCCAAGCCACTTAATATAGCAAGTATTTAGTCAAATATAATGTGATAAATCCAAATATCCCCAAATAGATCTTGAAAACATACTACTGACTGAAATAAGCAAATTTTAGAAAATCCAAATTACAGAATATAGCACTGCTTAAGTAAGTCCAACTCTATCTCTTTCTCACATGCACATATACTCACATACACACACAACTGCACAATTATACTATATATTTTCTGAGTGTAAAAGTTCAATATACACTCAAAATATATAATTGTATGTATATATGTATATGTATATTCATACACTCTCATACTCAGAAAACATACAGTATAATTTTAATTTGCAAAACATAAGATCTGGAAGAAAACATGCCAAACTGATCACAGTGGTAACCTCTAGAAATAAAACTGATTTAATGAAGCATTTCACCTTTGATTTCTGTAGTAATTATTAAATTATCAATCTTTTTCAAATGCAGAATAAAAAATTGCTTGTCCTTGACTGTAAAAAAAAAAAAAGAAAAGGAAAGAAAAAGAAATAAAACTGATTAGGTGTTCTAGTCAAGGGTACCTTGCCTGCAATGCATTTAATTATTATAGGCAGGGTGTATTCATGTGTTATTTGTGAAATAAAAATTACAAGGCCGGGTGTGGTGGCTCATGCCTGTAATCATAGCACTTTGGGAAGCTGAGGCGGGCAGACTGTCTGAGGTCGGGAGTTTGAGATTAGCCTGACCAACACGGAGAAACCCTGTCTCTACTACAAATACAAAATTAGCTGGGCATGGTGGTTTATGCCTATCATCCCAGCTACTTGGGAGGCTGAGGCAGGAGAATCGCCTAAACCCAGGAGGCAGAGGTTGCAGTACGCCAAGATTTCGCCATTGCACTCCAGCCTGGGAAACAAGAGCAAAACTCCATCTCAAAAAAAAAATTATACAAGGGGGATACGGGAACAGGAACAGCAACACCCCCTGCCATTTTACTTAGCAATTATATTTAGAGCTCCCATACTGTGATGATCTCAAGTCATCTGGTAAATAAATTTATTCACTCATACATTTAGCCTGTTGGTCAATCTTTCATCAAAATAATAATGAATATTTACCATGTGTCAGAAAGCATGTTATTATAGCTAGAGATACACAGATGAATAAAGTACGTCCTGGATATCAAAAAGCTTATTGGTCTTGCAAAAGTTTAGATATGCTATCACACATACAAAGTAATCACAATAATTTTCCTCACTCTGGTAAGAAGCAACATGTTTTTGGGTTAAAAAGTACGAAAACTATTGATTAAATGTACCAGATGAAATCAAAACCATTTAAATTAAGAATTACTGATACCTAAAAATGGGTACATGCTGGGAAACACTTCCCGATGAGTTCAACTTTCAAGTTTCATTTGGGAAATATCCAATTAACTTTTCAAACTTTATTCACCCACCTGGAGGTAACAACCCTGAAATGTTTTGACAAGTCCTTCAGGCACAAACTTGTCCCACATTTTCAAGAGTGATTCCACGTGTCACAGACATAATCAAGGTCTGCCAAAGAATTAACTGCCTGGAAGCATCAGCCTCCAAATGTGGTCCTCCTCAATGAGGCTCAGCATCCTCTGTGGGTGACTAGTCATACTCTGGCACACTCAGCTAATCAATCTACAGCATTCCTCTGCTAATTGCTAGGCTGGTGCATGTATATAAAAGAGACTGCAAAGAAACAATAAAGGCCTAATTAAACCACAGGAGCTCACAGATCCTCTTCTCAGGTACTTTAATGTTGGCTTGTCCCACAAACCAGAGTGAAAGATGACCTGTTGGCTGGCATTATTTACCTTCCATTTAAAATCTGCTGAGTTTTCATTATGTGCTGGGTAGTGCATTTAGCACTGAAAACACAGACATGACCTTGTCCTCAGAAACTCCCACTATAATCAAGACACTCATTCAT
Source organism: Aotus nancymaae (assembly GCF_030222135.1). Lineage (NCBI taxonomy): Eukaryota > Metazoa > Chordata > Mammalia > Primates > Aotidae > Aotus > Aotus nancymaae. Next base: position 68,864,093 of record NW_026988473.1, read on the forward strand.
TCATTCTACATATATTTATTTAGTGTTGTGCTAATTGCCAAAGCACATTAAGATAAGCACCTCAGTCACTGAACCTCAAAGAAATCAGAATGTAATGAAGGGAAAGAGTTGCCAAAACCATGTCTCAAATATCTGTGTAACCAGAGACTATGACAATGCCTGGCTCAGGCTCAGCAACTCAAAGATTTTTGACTGTATGACTAAAACAACATACGAGAAATGATGTCTGTAGAAAAATATAATAACAATGATCACCATAATAATGATATGAAAAAGGTGTCATGGTTAGGGTTAGAGTTTGGGAAAAGGAACAACTGTGTTAAGGAGCATATGAGCTAAGGTGATAAGGAAGACTCCTCATAGGAGGGTAGTGTTTCAACATTATTTCCTATTGGAAGGCCCACATAGGAACTAAAAGAAGTGATAGGAACAAATTTAAACTAAGGCTGCTTTAAAAAGCCTGTGCTACTGGAGTTATTTGGCAATAAACTTTCCAAGTGCCTACTTCTTAAATTTTTTATGTTGTGTCTTTTCTTCCAATTTCTTTGCTGGAACTTGAAAAAACAAAAAAAAAAAACAGATGTAAAGTTAAAAGTACAAAATTTAAATGCCAGTGAATGGAAAGTTGAACCTCACTCAATATTAATGCAAATCTATAGGTTAAAAATACATTTAACATAATTGTCAAAAGTTATACATAAAAATGAAAAATGTGCTACTGCACATATAATGTCATTTTTCAAGTTCAAAGCTGACACTATTTTTATCTCTGTGTGGGGAATATGTTTTAAAAAAATGAAAGGAAAAAAGAAAACTCAAGTTCTTTTTTCCTGCCTTATATATGTAGACCAGTTCCTGGCTTACAATTTCCATTTATATTTAGAGGGACATTCTCCATTTTATATGAGCAAGACATGCCATCTCTGACTTAACAAAACAGGGTTATGATGTCTGTAAGAATTATTTAGCATCATTCAACAATCATGTAGAACCCAAGAAGCCATAAATGCTAACATGTTATAATCCTGGGTTAATATATCATATATTATTTCCACTTCAACTTTAATTCAGGTATTATTACCATTTTTTACATATCCATTCATTCAACAAACATGCATGGAACACCCATTGTGAGTCAGGTATTGTTCTATGCCCATGGTTAAAAAAAACTGTGCAAAATGGTATATCAAATCACTGTCCTCATAAAACCCACTCTATTGTGAGAAGTAAATGGGTAAGTTAATATCTAGTATGTCAAGTACTGCTAAGTGTAATGGAGAAAAGTAAAGCAAGCTGAAAATGACAGGCAGTGTGTGCAGACTAGGGGAAGGGTATTACATAGGGCTCTTAAGGAAGGCTCTACTAACGAGGTTTAGTTTGACCTGAAGGAAGTGAGAGAACGAATTATGTGAAAATCTTAAAGAAGAACATTAGGCAAAAGAAAAAGCAAGTGTAAAGGCTTTGAGGTAGGAGCAAGCCTCAAATGCTCAAGGAGGACTGTATGGCTGGAGTGGAGTGAAGGAAAATGGAAAGTCGTAGGACAGGTAGAAGGGGTACATTTTGGGCTGTGTAGGCAAAAATAAAGACTGCAGCATTTCCTTTTAGTGAGATGGAAACTCAGGAGAGGATTGACAAAGGACTGACATAATCTTACTTGTATTTTTACAGCAGATTATTAGGGTCAAGAGCTAAGGCAGGAAGATACTTTGGTAGGAGAAAAAGAAACAGGAGAGACAGAAATGGTCCTGAAACCAAATGAAGAAAATTTTCAAAGAGGTAGGAGTATTAAACAGTCATAGGTTAAGATGAGAACTGAAAATTCATCCACTGGATCCGTCACCATAAAAATTATTGTTAACCCAGCCAAGAGTGATTTGCCATAATAGTATAGACACAAAATCCTAAATAAAATGAGTTCAAGTTTTGTAAACCAAAAGTATCTAAGACAGGTTCTTAACCAATTTCGAAGTTTATTTTCCCAAGGTTAAGGACACACCTGTTACATTGCCTCAGGAAGTCCTGAGAACATGTGTCCAAGGTAGTACAGCAAAAGCTTGCTTTTATATGTTTTAGGGAGTTCTGAAACATCAATCAATACATGTAAGACATACATTGGTTCAGCCTGAAAAGGCAAGACAACTGGAAGTGGGGAGTTTGTGGGGGAGGGTGGTTTTCAAGTCACAGATGGATTCAAAGATTTTCTGATTAGCAGTTGGTTAAAAGAGTTTATCTAAAGACCTGGCATCAGTAGAAGGGAGCGTCTAGAGTAAGATAAAGGACTATGGAAAACAAGGTTTTTATTATGCAGATGAAGCACCAGGTAGCAAGCTTCAGAAAGAATAGATTGTCTTAAGGTCTCTGTTTTAATGTTAATGCTGGTCACTTGGTGCCTGAATTCCAAGAGGAGGAGGATATAATGGGACATGTTGACAACCCATTCCCATCATGGTCTGAACTCATGTTTAAAGTTAACTTTGGAATGCCCTTGGCCAAGAGGAGGAATCAATTCAGTTGGTTGGGGTAGGCTTAGAATTCTTTCTGCTGTTGTTTATATTCTCCCCTCTGGCCAAAATTTGCCAGAGGCAATATCAATGGCCAAACTTTTATTCTGTCCCATAGCATTTTCAGGGTGGCAGAGCTGCCTGTCCTGGGTCTACCCTGTCCCTTGGTGGGACCACTATGGCCAAGGGACTTTGAGCCAAAAGACCTGTAATTTAAGTGTTGTAGGCCAGAGAAGAATGGAGGAAAACAGGCATTTATCAACCCTTGAGATAGAAAAGTAAATAAACAAAAAGCTAAAGGCAAGCTTACAAAATTGACTTATCTATAATATCTATTCATTGTTAGTGTCATCTTGGTCTTAGTAACTGACTTGTGATTAGCTATACAAAACATAAATATTATGTTAAAACCATTTAAGCTACAGAATTAATAGACACTTGCACTGCAAAGTCTTTATTTTGCTATCCTTTAGTAATTTTTCCTAGAGTGGCTGATTTTTAAAAAATTTTACATCTTTATCTGTATAAATTTCATAACTGGGAGCACTACATCAAGAAAGCTTTGTCACTAGGTATCTTGATATCCTCTCAGTAATTTTCTTTCAGTTCTATGGGAAGTAAGAAATTCCTTATGATTGGGATGGATGGGAAAGGGGCCATGTAACAACCCAGGAGGCAAAGTTCCTTATTCTGCCAACTATTTAGGCATCTGTGTGTCTATCCTTGATCTGAAGAATTTAAACTAATTGTATGCCTCAAAATTGGCCCTTACAATCTCACATGCCCACCTGTTCTGTGACAGTGAGGGACTGTGTTAAAGAAACTTCTCTTCCTGGGTCTGCAAGGGGCGTGGTTTCAAATGCAGGAATTTAATTTGAGCACCTCCTCCACACCTCCTTCCGGAGACCAGAGGGGATTCAAATGCAGACATTTCCTGGCTCCCTGCCTCAGGCAGGCTCTGAGTACCTCCTTGGCCAGGTAAAATTCTTTGTCTGATCTTGCCAAATGGGGAAAGACAGGTGGGACTCTTTTGTCCCAAATTCCTGCCAATAGCTCTGGGAGGAGGGGTGCTCTGTAACTCAGGGTTGTAGAACAAGTAGCCAATCCAGTATGAGTCAAAGGCCAATCACTCCATAGGAAGTTTGAAAGAACTCTTCTCATTGGACAAGAACATGAATGGGGAGGTACTTACTCAAGGGTTAAAACTTCAGCCAATCCTTCCTGAATGGATTCCTTCTCTGGGTCCCCTCCAACGACAGCATGGGAGCTGTCTTCTTTCTCTCTCTGTCTAATAAGTCACTTTTCTGAAAATTCTCTGGGTCCATGATATTTATTTGAACGGTAAACTCACCATGCCTCTAGAGCCAATGTCCCCATTCTTCTCGGTTAGAGAAGTCAAATACCTATGAGCTCTGGGTACTTCCCCGGAAACAATAGGACCTGAGCCAAGAGGGATAGGTGCTTTTATATTTTTAGTAGTGGGGTGGGGACATTAGCAATGAAAACAAATCAGGTTCGGTAAGATTTTAAAAGGTTTTAAATTGGGGGAATATCAGCTAGAAAGAAAAGAAGGTAATCTTTTTTTGTTTGTTTTAACTGATTTTGTAAGATAATAAAGAATTAGCAATGTTTTAAACAAAAAGGACATAAGCTTTGCCTAGTTTTGATAACAACAGGTAAAGAAAACTCATGGGTAGCTAAACATTTAAATGATCTAATACTAAGTCATAGAACAAATTATATTAATTTAGATAGAGGAAAAATTATTGAATGGGCAGTTATGTCTTTGTATATCGGCTTGGTCCTGTGTCATATGAGAGCAGTTTATTTTGACTGTCATCCTCTCCCAGGTCTGAAGATGAGGCTTAAATTAACTTGAATTTGGTGCCAGATATTGGGGTTGATGTTCAAGATTCAGTAGAAGTAAGTGCACCTTTCTAGATGAGATAGGTGTATGTAGAGTCAAAACACTGTAACTTAACAGCACAAAGGGTTAGTTAACAATATTTTATATATAACATTTTTAATGGGGCAGAGCAGAATCTCTCAATTGACAGCTAATCATCAAGCTGGAGGTGGTGATACAGATGTTTATATCTTAGTTGGAAACTATTCTGTAACTGTGGGGTGATTAATTTTTATATTTGACAAGCCTCCAGCAATAAGTCTAAGTCAGAGAGTTAATTTAGGATTTGAATTGAGGATGTTTTTCAAAGATGTTAAAAAGGCTCAAAACATTTTATTAAAAGAGTATTATATAAAAATAATTTGATAAAAAAGTTTTGTGGATGTTAAATATTAACCTTTTAAACTTTAGTTGAGTTTTTTATAATTAAAAACCTAATAAAAACAAACAGGAATTATTTTGATAAAACGTTAAATCTTTGTTTCTTCATCTAATTACCGAAGCTGGGGATGGGGGCGGGAAGGCCTTCTGCAGTGACTGCTCTTCCTTATGGGGAGCCCATTTATATAATCTGAAAGTTAAACCTGCTGAAAAGAGCAAATGAGTTAATCAGACACGGGAATAGTGTGTCCGGCATCATGAGTGATCTCTATATTATAGCAGCCTCGAGCAGAGAATTCATGAGTCTTAGCAACAGCATGAGAAGTTGCCTGATTATACTGAACACTTAGGATATATGTTGGGCCCCAAAAACAATACCCCAAAATGAAAGCCTCTGAAGTAAAAGTTTTCCTTTGGCCTTCTTTATCCCTCCTATCTCTCAGCTTCTCAAGGATGGCCATAAAAACTAGAATCTCTCTTCTCAAGGTGGGCCCTGGCAACTGGAACTCCTTTTCCTCAAAGCCAACCATAAAACCTAAAAATTTACTCTAATTTTTCTCAAAGTAGACACTTTAGGTCCTGCAGGACACCCAGTTAAGGACACTGAGGCAAAGGATGGAGACAGATGGTGGCTGGTCTTGCAGCAGACTGCCCAAGATGCAATTATGAGCTTATTAACTGCAGGAACTTTAATGTAAGCTATTGGAGTTGGAATTACTGCGGTTTCCGGCACCAGACTTGCCCTCCAATATTCCACCATTCTTAGCTGGGCTATCCAGCAGCTAGGGCCTGCTATGAAATTCTAATTTTTCCTCCATCCTTCTGTATATGAACTGTCTGTAAAGAAATCATCTGACTTTGCTTGTTGTACTGTAAGTTATGAGACATCCATACCCAGAAGGAAGGAAATGCATACTCAGGGAGGTTAAGAAGAATCTAGACAAGTAAGTCTTACTGAGTTTCCCTACACAGGCTACTGGCACTGATTTATACCCTTGTGTTTCATCATATTTTTACATGGCTATCCATACTTTGTAAAACTTAAACATTTAAAAAATGGACAATTTTCCCTGTATCTTAGGTCTTTATTTTGTAACTCCTACATATACATGCCAAAAAAATCTATGCCTTCACTTTAATCAATTTGTCTTTTATGAGTTGATACCTTTAGAGGGCCCCTGGTGCCTAAACATATTAAGAAAAACCAAGAATACAAGATTAAGTTATACTGGAGGAAAAAAGACTTTTTTAAAAATCTTCAAACTAAAGCATTTCAGCTTCAAGTGATAATAACAGAATTAGAACTGGAGGAGGGAAAGAAAAAAAATGTTACAGGTGCCAACAAAAGTAGAAGGGGAGAGTTGCCATCCCGGGCCTTCTCGAGTTTTCTCATAGTAAAAGGTAATCCTTGGTGCCTCCCAAAGCCAAAGAGGGCAGGTAACACAATACAAGCAAGCAGAGCATTAGACTTAAGAAGAATCTCCCCATGACTGTTTAAACTCCACAAAGAAAGCAGAAGACCTTAAACAGGGGTGAGTGGCACCTTTATTCTGAGTTCTTTAAAGGGTCAGAGTCATTAGAAGCCTTCTCTTGATTATTTCTTTCACTTGGTTACAAAGATGGCAAAAAGGGAAGGAGGAATAAAGAGGAAGAAAAGTAAATATAAAACAATTCTTTTTAAGAAAGGAAGCAAACAGAGAAACCAAGTGCATGGGGTTTTTTGTTTTTCCCTGTTTCCCTTTTTTTTTTTTTTGGCACCTGAGAAGAATTTTAGCCAATTAAGAGCCTTGTTCCCCAAAATTTAGAATTCTCAATCAGATTTGAACAAGTTAAGTATAATTGGTCAAATCCAATTAAAGAAAGTTCAAAACAAACAACAAAATGATACAATGACTGAATCATTCTCTAATGGAAAGGAGAAATTAAGACCAGTTGGTTGTCAATCTTAATTTATAGCCATTAAGGAAATTTTTCAAGATAAAACCTCAATTTAGCCACTTACCAAGGAATGGGGCCCAGACTCAAGACCAAGACTGCTGTCTACCATCTCAGTAGCAGGCAGAAACTCAAACTCACCCTCCCTGTTAGAAGTGAGCTAAAACTCCAGAAATAAGTTGCCTGCCCTCCATAATCATTGAAGCAGAAAAACTCGTCTTCCTTGTTCGGAGGGAGTAAAACTGCAGAGAAGGAGTTGTACAGCAAAATAAACCTTAGATCTCAACCAAATTTTGGAAGACTAGGGTTTCTCTGGATGGGGAAACCTCCTGGGCATCAGAACCTGTCCTACTGGTTTGAGCAATAAAGTTAGCCCAAGCAGGTGTCAAGCACCAAGAAGAGATATGTCAAAGGTCAGGGCCACCTCCACACACAATCCCTTCCATTGGTCACCAATTTGTAAATCCTAAGTATCTAAGACAGGTTTCAATCAATTTAAAAGTTATGTGCTGGCCTGGCACAGTGGCTCATGGCTGTAACCCCGACACTTTGGAGGCTGAGGCGGGTGGATCATCTGAGGTCAGTAGTTTGAGACCAGCCTGGCCAACATAGTGAAACTGCATCTCTACTAAAAATACAAAAATTAGCTGGGCATGGTGACACATGCCTGTAATCCCAGCTACTCGGGAGGCTGAGCCAGGAGAATTGCTTGAACCAGGACCTGGGAGGCGGAGGTTGCAGTGAGCTGAGATTGTGCCACTGTACTCCAGCCTGAGAGTGAGACTCTATTTAAAAAAAAAAAAAAAAGTTTACTGTGCCAAAGTTAAGGATATGCCCATGACATGGCCTCTGGATGTCCCAAGAAAATGTGTCCAAGGTGGTCAGGCTCCAGCTTGGTTTTATATGTTTTAGGGGAACATGAGACATCATCAATACATGTAAGATGTATAGTGATTTGGTATGGAAGGTGGGACAACTCAAAGCTGGACGGGGGCGCTTTTAGGTCATAGGTAGATTCAACGACTGCCCGATTAGCAATTGGTTTTAAGAGTTTATCTAAAGATCTGGAATCAACAGAAGAGAATACCTGGGGTAAAATAATGGATTGTAAAAGTGAGGTTTTCATTATGCAGATGAAGTCTTCAGGTAACAGGTTTCAGAGAGTGCAGACTGTTTAAAGGTCTCTGTTTTAATATTAATGCTGGTCAGTCATGCCTGAATTCTAAAGGGAGGAAGGTATAATGGGCATGTTGACCACCCATTCTCATCATGGCCTACACTCATGTTTCAGGTTAACTTTGGAATGCCCTTGGCCAAGAAGAAGGGTCCTTTCAGTTAGTTGGGATGGGGCTTATAGTTTTATTTTTGGTTGACAAAATAAAATGGAAAGACAAGAATTACAGATACAGAATTGGAATATAGGTACTTCTAAAAGAAGCAGATAAATGGAGCAACAGCTGAAAGAGTATGTGAAATAAAGTAATTTTTAAAATAAAAGATACTCCAGGAAACATCTAAAGGATACTATCCATAGTAGAAAAAATGATGATGGATAAAAGAGGAAAAGAAAGTAGAGAATTTCTGGAGCAATCTTCTTATGTAGAAAAGAGGAGATGAGATCTAGCATACAAGGAATGGGAAGTGACTTCAAGTAGGGTACTACAAGGAAAGTCAGAATATGTGGTACAGATGCAGACATGTAAAAAATATGGAAGTAGTGGCTGGTGAGTGTTCTTTTCTGGTTTCTTTTACTTTCTTAGTGAAACAGAAAGCAAGAATTTCTGTTGAGAGTAAGAGTGTAATTTTGAGGAAAGTGAAGATATGGTATAGTCCATTTATCAGAGTTGAGAATAAATGAGTGAGAAATTTAAAGTGGAATTAAGGGTGGTCCAAAGAGTCCCCTGATATGAGTAGTATCAACTAAAAGTGAGACCAGGGGATCCAAAGATGGCCAAATAAGAGGCAGCTCCGGAAAGCAGCTCCCAGTGAGAGATGCAGAAGCCAAATGGTCTCCACAATTTCAAATGAGGTACCAGGTTCATTTTGTGGGTCTGGTTGGACAGTGGGTATAAACCAAATAGGGCAAGTTGAGGCAAGGTGGGGTACTGCCACACCCAGGAGGTATGTGCAACTGACTGGAGGACCAGGGGATCTCCCCTTCTGGGACATCAGTTCAGATACAGTGCTCCACCCAAGCCCTCTACAACCCACAGAACAGGAGATATTCACTGGGCTGAAAAGCCTCAGCGAGCTGCCTGAACATGGCAGAACAGCAACTTCAGCCAGCACTGGGACTGTCAGCATAGATCTAGGCAAAAGTACGGGCTGACGCAAAAGCCAGAAAGTCAGCTGGACAGAGCTACCTGTCCCCCAAGAAAGAAAGGGAACTGAAAGCAGGGAAACAGGCCATACAGCACAACAGGTCCCCCCTACACAAAGTCCAGCAGGCTAAAAAACTCTCACTCCAGAGTTTCACACCTAGAACATCAGTTAGAGAGTGACCAGGAATGATCAAGCTTGGTGGGGAGAAGGGCAGCCACCACTGCAGAAGCCAGACTAATTTTCCTGAGTAACTGAAAGATGCCGGAGCTCCACTGAAACCATGGCAGCCCAGCAGTGCCTCTGCAGGCAGACAAAGGAAAGGCTGCCTCCTCAAGCAGCTACCTGAGATCAAAACTATATAAATCCAACAAATTGGGAAGAAACCAGAGCAAGAATGAAACCATCGAAAACCAGAATGCCTTTCCCCCACCAGGAGATCACAACTCCTCACCAGCAAGCAAACAAAGCTGGATGGAGAATGAATTTGATGAACTGACAGAAGCAGGCTTCAGAAGGTGGGTAATAACAAACTTCTCTGAGTTAAAGAAATGTGTTCTATCCCAATGCAAAGAAACTGAAAACCTAGAAAAAAGGTTAGACAAAATATTAACTAGAATAACCAGCTTAGAGAAGAACATAAACGACTTGATGGAGCTGAAAAAAACAGCCCAAGAACTTTGTGAAGCATATACAAGTATCAATAGCCAAATAGAACAAGCAGAAGAAAGTATATCAGAGATTGAAGATCAACTCAATGAAATAAAATGAGAAGGCAAGAAAAGAGAACAGTGAGTGAAAAGAAATGAACAAAGCCCTCACGAAATATGCAATTATGTGAAAAGATCTAATCTACACTTGATCAGTGTATTGGAAGATGATGACAGGGAGAATGAATCCAAGCTGGGAAACATTCTTCAGGATATTATCCAGGAGAACTTCCCCAACCTAGCAAGGCAGACCAACATTCAAATACAGGAAATACAGAGACCACCACAGTGATACTTCTCTAGAAGAGCAACCCCAAGGCACATAATCATCAGATTCACCAGGGTTGAAATGAAGGAAAAAAAAATTCTAAGGGCAGCCAGAGAGAAAGGTTGGGTCACCCACAAAGGGAAGCACATCAGACTCACAGCAGATATCTCGGTAGAAACCTTACAAGTCAGAAGAGAGATGGGGCCAATATTCAATATCCATAAATAAAAGAATTTTCAACTCAGAATTTCATACCAAGCCAAACTAAGCTTCATAAGTGATGGAGAAATAAAATCCTTTACAGACAAGCAATTGCTGAGAGATTTTGTCACTACCAGACCTGCCCTACAAGAGCTCCTAGAGGAAGCACTAAACACAGAAAGGAAAAACCAGTACCAGCCACTGCAAAAAAGAACTAAATGGTAAACACCAATGAAGCAATGAAGAAATTATGCCAACCAAAGGGCAAAACAACCAACCAGTAATAAAATGGCAGGATAAAATTCACACATAACAATATTAACATTAAATTTAAACGGACTAAATGCCCCAATCAAAAGACACAGATTGGCAAATTGGATAAAAAAACAAGAACCATCCATGTGCTGTATTCAGGAGACCCATCCCGCATGCAAAGACACACATAGACTCAAAATAAAGGGATGGAAGAAGATTAACCAAGCAAATGTAGAGCAAAGATAAAGCAGGAGCGGTAATCCTAGTCTCTGATAAAATGGACTTTAAACCAACAAAAATCAAAAGAGACAAAGAAGGGCATTACATCATGGTAAAAGGATCAATACCACAGGAAGAGCTAATTATTCTAAATATATATGCACCCAATACAGGAGCACCCAGATACATATAGCAAGTCCTTAACAACCTACAAAGAGACTTAGACTCCCGCACAATAATAGTGGGAGACTTTAACACTCCACTGCCAACATTACACAGATCAACAAGACAAAAAATCAACAAGGAAATCCAGGACTTGAACGCAGATCTAGAGCAAGCTAACTTGATAGACATTTACAGAACTCTCAACTCCAAATCCACAGAATATACATTCTTCTCAGCACCACATCACGCTTACTCTAAAATCGACCTCATAATTGTAAGTAATCACTCCTCAGCAAATGCAAAAGAATGGAAATCATAACAGTCTATCAGACCATAGTGCAATCAAATTAGAACTCAGGATTAAGAAACTAACTCGAAACCGCACAATTTCATGGGAAATGAACAACTGGCTCCTGAATGTAGACTGGATAAACAATGAAATGAAGGCAGAAATAAAGATGTTCTTTGAAACCAATGAGAACAAAGATACAACATACCAGAATCTCTGGGACACAATTAAAGCAGTGTCTAGAGGAAAATTCATAGCAATAAATGCCCACATGAGGAGCAAGGAAAGGTCTAAAATTGACACCCTATCATCAAAATTGAGAGTTAGAGGAGCAAGATAAAAAAAACTCAAGAGCTAGCAGAAGACAAGAAATAACTAAGATCAGAGCAGAACTGAAGGAGATAGAGACACAAAAAAACCCTTCAAAAAATCAACAAATCCAGGAGCTGGTTTTTTGAAAAGATCAACAAAATAGACTGCTAGCCAGACTAATAAAAAAGAAAAGAGAGAAGAATCAAATAGATGAATAAAAAATGATAAAGGAGACATCACCACCGATTCCACAGAAATACAAACTACCATTAGAGATTACTACAAACAACTTTATGCACACAAACCAGTAAATCTGGAAGAAATGGGTCAATTCCTGGACATTTGCACTCTCTCAAGACTAAACCAGGAAGAAGTTGAATCCCTGAATAGACCAGTAACAAGCGCTGAAGTTGAGGCAGCAATTAATAGCCTACCAACTAAAAAATGCCCAGTTCCAGATGGGTTTACAGCCGAATTCTACCAGACGTACAAAGAGTAGCTGGTACCTTTCTTTCTGAAACTATTTCAAACAATACAAAAAGAGGGAATCCTCCCCAACTCATTTTATGAGACCAACATCATCCTAATACCAAAACCAGGCAGAGACGCAACTGAAAAAGAAAACTTCAGGCCAATATCCATGATAAACATCAACACAAAAATCTTCAATAAAATACTGGCAAACAGAATGCAACAGCAAATCAAAAAGCTTATTCATTATGATCAAGTAGGCTTCATCCCAGGGATGCAAGGCTGGTTCAACATACACAAGTCTATAAACATAATCCACCACATAGACAGAACCAAAGATAAAAACCATATGATTATCTGAATAGATGCAGAGAAGACCTTCAACAAAATTCGACAGCGCTTTATGCTGAAAACCCTTAGTAAACTAGGTATCAGTGGAAGGTATCACAAAATAATAAAAGCTATTTATGACAAAACCACAGCCAATATCATACTGAATGGGCAAAAACTGGAAGCATTCCCTTTGAAATCTGGTAGAAAACAAGGATGCCCTCTATCACCACTCCTATTCAAAATGGTATTAGAAGTTCTAGCCAGAGAAATCAGGAAAGAAAAAGAAATAAAGCATATTCAATTAGAAAAAGAGGAAGTCAAATTGTCTCTATTTGCAAATGATATGGTTTTATATTTAGAAGACCCCATCGTCTCAGCCCAAAATCTCCTGAAACTGATAAGCAACTTCAGCAAAGTCTCAGGATACAAAATCAATGTGCAGAAATCACAAGCATTTCTATACACCAATAACAAACAGAGAGCCAAATCAGAAGTGAACTCCCATTCACAATTGCTACAAAGATAATAAAATACCTAGAAATACAACTAACAAAGGTTGTAAAGGATCTCTTCAAGAAGAACTACAAACCACTGCTCAATGAAATAAGAGAGGACACAAACAGATGGAAAAACATTCCATGCTCATGGTTAGGAAGAATCAACATTGTGAAAATGCCCATACTGCCCAAAGTAATTTATAGATTTAATGCCATCCCCATCAAGCTACCAATGACCTTCCTCATAGAACTGGAAAAAACCACTTGAAACTTCATATGGAACCAAAAGAGCCCCATAGCCAAAACAATCCTAAGCAAAAAGAACAAAGCTGGAGGCATCATGCAGCCTGACTTCAAACTATAGTACAAGGCCACAGTAATCAAAACAGCATGGTACTGGTACCAAAACAGAGACATATACCAATGGAACTGAACAGAGGCCTCAGAAGCAACACCACACATCTACAATCATCTGATCTTTGATAAACCTGAGAAAAACAAGCAATGGGAAAAGGATTCCTCTTTAATAAATGGTGTTGGGAAAATTGACTAGCAATGTGCAGAAAGCAGAAACTGGACCCCTTCCTGACACCTTACACTAAAATTAACTCCAGATAGATTAAAGATCTAAACATAAGACCTCACACCATGGTTAAAACACCAAAAGTAATGGCAACAAAAGCCAAAATAGACAAATGGGATCTAATTATTCTCCAGAGCTTCTGCACAGCAAAAGAAAGAATCATTAGAGTGAACTGGCAACCAACAGAATGGGAAAAACGTGTTTCAATCTACCCATCTGATGAAGGGCTAATATCCAGAATCTACGGAGAACTTAAACAGATTTACAAGAAAAAACAACTGCATCAAAAAGTGGGCAAAGTATATGAACAGATACTTTTCAAAAGAAGACATTTATGCAGCTATCAAACAAATGAAAAAAAGCTAATCATCACTGGTCATTAGAGAAATGCAAATCAAAACCACATTGCGATATCACCTCACACCAGTTAGAATGGTGATCATTAAAAAATCAGGGACAACAGATGCTGGAGAGGATGTGGAGAAATAGGAACACTTTTACACTGTTGGTGGGAGTGTAAATTAGTGCAACCATTGTGGAAGACAGTGTGGTGATTCCTCAAGGACCTAGAAATAGAAATACCATTTGACCCAGCAATCCCATTACTGGGTATATACCCAAAGAATTATAAATTGTTCTATTATAAAGACACATGCACACGTATGTTCATTGCAGCACTGTTTACAATAGCAAAGACCTGGAATCAACCCAACTGTCCATCAACAATAGACTGGATAAAGAAAATGTGGCACATATACACCATGGAATACTACACTGCCATAAAAAACGATGAGTTCATGTCCTTCATAGAGACATGGATCAATCTGGAAACCATCATTCTTAGCAAACTGACACAAGAACAGAAAACCAAATACTGCATGTTCTCACTCATAGGTGGGTTTTGAACAATTAGAACACGTGGACACAGGGAGGGGAGCATCACACACTGGGGTCAGTTGTGGGGGTTAGGGGAGGGACAGCAGGGGGTGAAGAGGGTGGGGAGGGATAACGTAGGGAGAAATGCCAGATATGGGTGATGGGGGGATGAAGGCAGCAAACCACCTTGCCATGTAGGTACCTATGCAACAATCCTGCATGATCTGCACATGTACCCCAGAACCTAAAGTACACTTAAAAAAAAGAAAAGAAATGACATAGTATTGGATTGTACAAATTTAAGTATACATAAATTTATTAATGCTAAAAAAAAAGAGAGTGAGACCAGTCAGCATGGTTTTGACAAACAAATATGTTATTGGCTAACCCAAGGATTTATAACTGGTGAGCGGCTGTATAGTAGGTGTCATTTTTGTCAGGGTAAATCCGTATCTCTTTTCATTATCCTTCAACAATAGGTAGACATAACCTACCATTCCGCCTCTCATCACAAATATGTGAGATTATTCAGGATAGAGACTGATTCACCATGATGTTTCTGGTGACTGGCATAACGCTTAGCACATAGCTAGCTATAATCAAAAATATCTCAAATTAAGCAAAAGACATCTTCGTTAGAGAAAGCATGAATTTCTCAAAATGGTATGATTTAAAATGTGCATGGTGGCCTCTCAAAGCTATGCAAATATAGCTTGAATTGCTGAAATAATATGTTCTCTGTAAACTGTCAGTTTGATCCAGAGTTTGAAGGTCTACCTACCACTCACACTTTGTATATCAACCTCCCAAAGAACTTTTGATTCTGATTCTGTTGGTTATTTTTTCACAATCATGCTCACAGACAATTTATTAAGATACTGCAATAGAAAGAGAATAAAATGGCAATTTTGTCCACTATATTACTGAGAAATACATGGTAGCATTTGCAGCCTCACTCTGGTGCTGCACTGTACTTTACTTGGACTGCTATCAAGCCACAGTGTTACCCCAACTCAACAAAGCAGTCCCTCATCCTATACAAGCCTTTTTAGTTATGGGCTTCTAAAATTAGTCTTAAAGATATATAGAAACTCCTCAATACTATCTCAAGGACATCTCATGATGCTAGAAACTGCTCTTTACTTTCTGAATATCTGCAGAAAAACTGTTCAGTTCCCTTCCTTTGTAACTTAACATTTCTTGCCTATAATTGTTCATTATCTTCTTGTGTGTTTGTATTTCACCTTTTTCAATTAGATCATGAATTTATTAGTAACACAGTGAACATCCATAATATTTATAAATATATTATGAAATATAACCTACTTATTAAAATATCATTTATTTTAAACATAGTAATGAGAAAAGGAACTAGACTAACAATGATTATCATTTATCAAATACTTATTCTGTGCCAGGAATACGATGAGAGTTTTACATAATTTAATTATATTAATATGGAGATAACATTTTACTTACATCTAAACTCTTTTTGTAAGGTTGCATAAAGATTTAGCAACTTGCCCAAGGTCACACAGCTAACAGGCATTTGAACTGTGACTCCAAAGTTAGTGTTCTTAAACGCTCACTACATTGCCTTCCTAGAAAAGTGCTATTTTATGTAACAGATCATTAATAAATATTTATTGAATGAGTGAATAGTCAGCAGCATTATAGTCAATTCTGTGTGCTTAGGTTGTAATTAAAACAAATTCTATGTTAGCTCTATTCGGTTAGGTTGTAATCACAACAAATAAATCCTGAGTATTCTCTACTTTATAATGTCTTCATCTCAAAAAACCTTTTGCAGTTGACCTTAAATGCCCTAAACAAATAGAAGATACACCTTTAATTAGCTGTTTTTAATCACTCACTTTTTTATAATTTCTACCTGCCTAGCTTCCCATAATTCTGTTTTTTCCATACTTAAGATCTCATTTAGGCTACAGTATAAGTCAGTGGTATCGAGAGTCTGGAAGCCATCCATCACAATCACTTTGAGCCTGTTTTTAGCATAACTGAGTCAAAGTTACTTATCCCATTTCTTTTAGGGTTTCCCTCCATGTCTAACACTATGCATAAAAGCTTACTAATCAAATAAACTCTTCTGAAGAATCCAAAGTTTATAGAACATAGGATGAAAGACGACAGTTACAGAAAGGGAGAAAATAGCGTTCTCCTTAGATACTTGGTACGAGCACTATTTGAGGTAATCTGCAATATGAACTCTGAACGTAAAGGAAAACCTAGAGGAAGAAAAAAATAAACAATTAAATGAAGACAGAGTAGCCAGAAGACACAATAATGCTAACAAACATTGCTTGGCATGAAGACCTAGTAGCTCCCAAAACTGAACACTCTGAAGATAGTCAGTTCAGTTAAGCTAAAGCAACACTCCAAAATCACACTTTCTATAAGCCCCATGCATCTTCCTGGCATGCATTACTATATGCATACATACATAAATACACAATCATCTAAAGGTCACCAGATCTGACTCTTCTTTTATGAAGCAGTTTGTTTCAATTAATTGACTATAGCATATCAATAGGCTGCTTTGTAGGAAGAGTGGCAAGTAAATTTAAATTGTGAAATGCCATAAATTTTCTTACAGCACAAAAGCAAATTGAAATATGAATCAATGAAACAATGCAGAATACAGTAAGTTTTACGTAAAATAAAAGCTTAGTAAGTATATATGTCTATTATTTTTCAAATATCTTTGTGTTCATTCCCATATGTTATTTTCTCAATAGCCCTGTAAGGTCAAGCTGTATCATTCCTCTTGCTCTATTTATTCATTCATTTACTTGTTGTGATTCATTTTTTGATGAATTCATCATTAAACGAATATTTAATGAACTCTATGCCTCAGTCATTGTGCTAGGTACTAGGTATATTGAACAGAATAGACAAATTCTTGGCCATTATAGAGCTTAAAACCTATAATTTAAAAACTAAGTAAAAAAAAAAAAAAAGCAGAGAAACTGGAGTTCAGGAAAGACTTCAAAGAGATGTCATCTAAATCAAGTCTTCATGAATAAAAAGAAAGAATTCTTTAATTTGAATAAGGTGAGGATAGCTCTTTCTGAATTTTATTATATAAATCAGGAAATTATGTATTCCTCCCGAGTTCCCAGTATGGAACGTCTCATATTTGATACATGCTTAATAAACCCCTTTAAGTTTCTTAAAGGGAAATCAAAATAGAAGCCCAAGTTTAGAATACCCATCTAAACACTATAACCACACCAGCAAAACTCAAGTCATCCTCATTTCCTCTAAACACTAACTCTAATATTGACAAAAAATCAGCCCTTTATGTCCTTGTCAGCATGATTCAGTAACAGTAAACCAATCAGTTATACACAAACCAGCTTAAATAGTTCTGCTTACTGCAAAATAAATGACAATATAGCAGCCAATCACAATAAAAAGTCAAAGTATGTCCTTTATGCTTCATAAACTATGCTGTGAGTGTTGTGAGCAGAGTTTCTTACCACTTGAGGGTCCCAAGTCTCCCAGTTTGTGAACTATTCTTTTGTATACATAGTAAACTTCTATTTTTTTTTTTTTCCAATTTCAGTCTTTATTTCCAGGGCATACACGTGCAGGTCTGTTACATGTATATATTGCATGATGCTGTTTGGGGTGTGATTCATCCCATCATCCAGGTAGTGAGTGTAGTACACAAAAGGTGGTTTTCCAAGCCTTATTCTCCTTCTCTCCCCACTTGCAGTATTCCTATTATCTAGTATTCTTATCCTTATTCTCCTCCTCTCCCCTAGTATTTATGGTCCCCAGTTTTATGTCAGTGTGTACCCAATGTTTAGCTCCCACTTATAAGTGAGAACATGGGGTATTTGGTTTTCTGCTTCTACATTAATTTTCTTAGGATAATGGCCTTCAGATGCTGTATGTATGCTTCTGCAAAGGACATGGTTTAGTTCTTTTTTATGGCTGCATAGTATTCCATGCTATGGGTACCACATTTTCTTCATTTAGTCCACTGTTGATGGACACCTAAGTTGATTCCATGTCTTTGCTATTGTGAATAGTGCTGCAATGAATATACAAATTATGTGCCTTTTTGGTAGAACAATTTACTTTTCTTGGAATATATACTCAATAATGGGACTTCTGGGTTAAATGATAGTTCTAATTTTAGTTCTTTGAGAAATCTCCAAACTGCTTTCCACAGTGGTTGAACTATTTTACATTCAAATCAACAGTGAAAATGGGCAAAAGACACAAATAGATGCTTCTCAAAAGAAGACATACAAGTGGCCAAGAAAAATATGAAAAAGTGTTCAACATCACTAATCAACAGAGAAATGCAAATCAAACCCACAATGAGATATCATCTCACACCAGTCAGAATGGCTATTATTAAAAAGTCAAAAAATAACGGATGTTGGCAAGACTACAAAGAAAAGGGAACTTCTACAATTTTTAAATTTGATCTGATTTTACTTCGGACAAGTTTCATAAATACTTAGTAACCCTTATTTTGGGCATAATATTCTATGTATTATGGAGCCATGTTATTTTTCCCTGAGTTGCCTTTTTCTGTTGCAGAGATTAGACATGCAAGTATAAAATAGTGAGAGAATAATGCCACTATGAGATAAGCCAGTGAGGATGATGTGATGGAGACTGCCTCTGTATAAAAGCTGAGGGGATTCAAAACAAAAAAACCAAACAAACAAAAACACTGCAGAGTGGGCTTGGTTAGACTGCACCTGCCCTAATGGATAAAACTTTCACTTACTCTCTAAAGCAACTCTAGGTAGTCTCAACTCTTTTCTCTGTCATATTTTCCTCCTATTCTCTATAATAATATTTCTAACATTTGATCCCCTTCTCTCTCCACCTCATGGTCTGCTGAGGTGGTAGACCTCCCTTATTTCCTATTTCAAAGAGTAAATAGAAGACATCCCACTGGATGTCTCTCAAATTCTCACCATAAGCATACACATGTACTCATCTGTACTTAGATACGTGACACCAACCATGACATATGCTTTTTGGATCTCATTCATTCTCATCTTCTGAGGAAACATTTATTATTTGTTAGGACTTCTCTCTTAACTTCTCCTTCTCAATAATATCTCATTAGCATTTTTCAATGAAGGATAAGCTTGTATTAGTCTACATATACATAGGCATACCTCAGAGATATTTCAGGTTCAGTTCCAGACCATCACAATAAAGCAATTATCACCAAAAAGTGAATCATGTGAATTTTTTTGTTTCCCAATTGTCTTAGTCCATTTGTGTAGTTATAAAGACATACCTGACACTAGGTGATTTTTAAAGAAAAAAAGGCTTATTTTGCTCACAATTTTGCTGGTCAGAAAACTGGGCATCCGTTGAAAACCTCAGGCTGCTTCCACTTATGGCAGAAGACAAAGGGGAGCCAGGATGTTCAGAGACCAAATGATGAAAGAGGAAACAAAGAGAGACAGGGAGATGCCAGGCTCTTTTTAACAATCAGCTCTCATGGGAACTAATAGAGCAAGAACTCACTCATTACAGTGAGAACAACACCAAGCCACTCATGACAGATTTGCCCCTAGGACCCAAACACCTCATATTTGGTACCATCTCCAACACTGGGGATCAAAATTCAACATGACATTTGTGGGAGATAAACATTCAAACTATATCACCAGTGCATATAAAAGTTTTGTTTATACTACACTCTAATCTATTAAGTGTGCAATAACATATCTCAAAAAGCCTTTAATTAAGGTACATATCTTAAATAAAAAATATTTTATTGCTAGAAAAGTGCTAAGGATCATCTGATCCTTCAGTGAGTCATGATCTTTTTGCTAGTGGAAGGTCTAACTTCAATGTTAATGGCTGCTGATTGATCAGGGTGGTAGATGATGAAGGTTGGGGTGGCTGTGGAAATTTTTAAAAATAAGACAACGATGATGTTTGCTGCATTGATTGAAATTTCCTTTCATAAAAAATTTCTTTGTGGCACATGGTGCTGTTTGATAGCATTCTACCCACACTAAAACTTCTTTGGAAATTAGAGTCAATCCTCTCAAGTTCTGCCATTACTCTATCAACCAAGTTTATGGAATATTCCAAATACTTTGTTTTCATTTTGACAATGTTCACACCATCTTCTTTAGAAGTTAATTATGTCTCAAGAAACTACTTTCATTGCTCATCTACAAGAAGCAATTCTTCATCTACTTAGATTTTATCATGAGATTGCAGCAATTCAATCACATCTTTAGGCTCCACTTCCTAGTATAGCTCCCTTGCTATTTCCATATCTGTAGTTACTTCCTCCACTAAAGTATTTAACCTCTCAAAGTCATCCATGAAGGTTAGAATCAATTTCTTCCAAACTTCTGTTAATGTTGATATTTTGACCTCCTCCAATGAACCATGAATGTTCTTAATGGCATCTAGAATGGTGAATCTTTTCTAGAAGATTTTCAATTTACTTTACCCAGGTTCCTCAAAGGAATCTATGACAGCAATGGACTTATGGAATGTATTTCTTAAATAATAAGACCTGAAAATTGAAATTACTCCTTGATCCACGGGGCTGCAGGACAGATACTGTGTTAGCAGGCATGAAAATACATTAATCTCCTTGTATTCCTCCTTCAGAACTTTTGAGTGATTAGGTGCTTTGTCAATTAGCAGTAATATTTTGAAAGAGTTCTTTTTTTTCTGAGCAGTAGGTTAAAAAAGTGGGCTTAAAATATTCAGAAAACCAGGTTTTGGCCATAATCCCAAAAGACACAATCTCAAATGCCATAGTCCTGAATGGTAAAATCCCAAAAGAACAACATCCTGAAAGTCTAAAATCCTGATAACCGCAATCCTAACAGATTATAATCTCAAAAATATAATCCCGAAAAAATAATTTTAAAATTTATTTAGAAGACTTTCTTTTCTTTTTTTTTTTTTTTGAGATGAAGCCTTGCACTGTCACCTGGGCTAGAGAGCAATGGTGAGATCTCGGCTCACTGCAACTTCCGCCTCCCGAGTTCATGCGATTCTCCTGCCTCAGCCTCCCAAGGAGCTGAGGTGCACACCATCACACCCGGCTAATTTTTTGCATTTTTAGTAGAGATGGAGTTTCAGTATGTAGGCCAGACTGGGCTCAAACTCCTGACCTTGAGAACTGCCCGCCTTGTCCTCCTAAAGTGCTGGCATTACAGGCATGAGCCACTGCGCCTGGCTTCATATTTTTAAAAGGGGATTTGAGAAATACATAAAAACATGACATAACACTTCATAGATCACTTTACACAATGAAATAGGCAATAATAACATACATACTTTGACAAACATTAACACTTAGGGATACTAAAGACAGTTGCATAGGTAATTTTTGTGGGTATATAGATATATATATTTATTGAGTACATGTAATGTTTCGATATAGGCATGCAACATGAAATAATCACATCTTGGATAATGGGGATATCCATCCTCTGAAGCATATATCCTTTGTGTAATAAACAATCCAATTACATTCTTCTTAGACATTGATTTTCCACTATGGGGTCAGTTGTCACCCCTTGCCTCCTCATTGTTCAAAGGTCATCTGCAATGTGTTCTGTTACACTGGAAGAAGTTCTATATCAGCAAGTGTTTTTGATTCAGAAGGTTGCTGGACTTGTTTAAATGTATTTATTCTCTGACAAAAAACAATTTTGAAGGTAAGCACTGGCATTATGTGTCAAGGGGCAGAAGTCATACACAATTCAATCACTTGGAAAGGGAGTTTTTTTTTTTTTACATTTTTTGTTTGAGTTTTCACTTCTATAATCTTCAAAACACTTGAAACATCAAGAGCAGCCAATCCACTCAGACTTACACACTAATCTCTGGAAATATCCTCACAGACACAGCCCAAGTAGTGCTTTACCAGTGTATTAGTCTGTGTTCACATGGCTAATAAAAACATACCCAAGACTGGGTAATTTATAAAGGAAAGAGCCAAACCATGTCAACCAGATTTTGAGATGTCCATTAATTACAATCATTGTGGAAAGTGAGGAGGTGAGGAGGAGCAAAAGGTGAGCCTGCCTCACATGATGGTAGGCAAAAGAACATGTGCAGGGGAACTCTTTTTTTATAAAATCATCAGATCTCATGAGGTTTACTCACTATCATGTGAACAGTCTGAGAAAGACCTACCCCCATGTTCAATTACATCCCACTGGGTCCCTCCCATGACATGTGGGAATTATGGGAGCTATAATTCAAGATGAAATTTGGGTGGGGACACAGCCAAACCATATCAACCAGGTTTTGAGGTGTCCATTAATACAGCCAATTGAAGCCTAACATTAAGTCCACCCCTTATCAACTTGGAATCCATTGCATGTCAAACCATACTTAATTTCCAAATAAAGACAATAACAATATATAATAATAGTTCTGCCTACTATGATGCAACTAACATGCGGCAGCTATCCTGCATACAACTGAAAATTCACTAATCCCTTTCTTAGAATTAAGCTTTCAAGATTTCAAATTCAGGATTTTAATCTTTTTGAGTTTAGATCTTTGGAGATTTCAATATTGGAATTATGGCTTTCAGGACTGGGACTTTCAGAATTATGCTTTGTTCTTCCATTTCTAGAAAATAGGCAGAGTAGATTTAGCATAATTATTAAGGGCCCACAAGTTTCAGAATGGTAATTGAGCAGTGGCTTCCACTTAAAGTGCCCAGATCCGTAAGTTCCTAACCAGAAAGTCAGACTGCCCCTTGACGTTTTTAAGGCAGGTACTAACTTTTCCTCTTCCACTATGAAAATTCTAGGTAGCACCTTCTTCCAATAGAAGAAATTTTGTCTACATTGCAAGTCTGTTGTTTAGTGTAGCCACCTTCATCAATGATCTTAGCTAGATGTTCTGGTTAACTTGCTATAGCTTCTACATCCAACTTGCTGCCTCATCTTGCACTTTTATGTAATATGGATGGCTTCTTTCCTTAAACCTCATGAAGCAACATCTCGGCTAGCTTGCAACTTTTCCTCTGTAGCTTTCTTACTTCTCTTGGTCTTCAGAGAATTAAAGAGACTTAGGGCCTTGCTCTGATTACATTCTGGTTTAGGGAGTGTTGTGGCTGTTTTGATTTGTCTAGACCATTAAAACTTTCTCCTATCAACAATAAGGTTGTTCCACTTTTTTATCATTCATGTGTTTACTGGAGTAGCACTCTTAATTTCCTTCAAGAACTTTTCCTTTGCATTCACAACTTGGCTGTTTGGTGCATGAGGCCTAGTTTTCAGCCCATCTTGGCTTTCAACGTGCCATCCTCACTAAGTTTAATCATTTCTAGCTCTTATTGAAAGTGAGAGATGTATGACTCATCTTTTTACATGAACACATAGAGGCCACTGTAGGGTTACTACCTGACCTAATTTCAATATTGTTGTGTCTCAAGAAATAGGGACGCTCAAGGGGAGGCACAGAGATAGGGGAATGACCATGCCTCCCTAGTCCACCTAGTTGGTGGGGGAGATAGAACACACATTTTATCATGAAGTTCTTGAACCTAGATGAGCACATTTTATGGCATCCCAAACCAATTATAATAGTAACATCAAAGACACTGATCACATGTCACCATAACGGATATACTAATAATAATAGAGAGTGAAATATTGTAAGAATTACCAATATGTGACAGAC
Source organism: Aotus nancymaae (assembly GCF_030222135.1). Taxonomy (NCBI): domain Eukaryota; kingdom Metazoa; phylum Chordata; class Mammalia; order Primates; family Aotidae; genus Aotus; species Aotus nancymaae. The sequence goes on from NW_026988473.1 coordinate 68,887,998, forward strand.
AGACATGAAGTGAGCACCTGCTGTTGGAAAAATGGTGCCAACAGACTTGCTCAACACAAGATTGTCACAGATCTTTGATTTGTAGAAAACACAGTATATGTGAAAATTCAGTAAAGTGCAGGTGGAATAAAATGAGTTACGTCTGTATCGTAAACATTCTCTGATTTGCTCTTCAATCCCTACCACTTTATTGAAACTGTTCTAACAATGCCTTTCTTGTTGAATAATCTATTGAACACTTCTCAGTCCTTAATTCAGTTGTTTTTTCAGTCCCATCAGCTCTTAAATATGCTCATTTTTCACTCTGGGGAAAAAAAGAAACTTTCGTTGACCTAGCATTTATTATCTGACACCAGCACCTATTCCTCTTCACAGGTCAATTAACATCTCCACTTTCATCTTAAAGACTCTTCAAACTTAACTTTTTCAGAAGAGATTTCATTATCCTCCCACTGCCATACCTAAAATGAACCTTTTCCAAAGTTCCCAAATTTAGTAAATGACACTTCTACACACAGTTCATGCAGACTAGAAAGCTAGGAGTCGTTCCTGATACTGCCCTTCCTCTTACAATACCTGTATAAAATTCGTCTCCATGACCTGGCATGTTTACTCCCAAATATCTCAAATTAGTTCATTCTTTATCTCCACCAACACCCTCATTCATGCTACCACTGTCTTTTGCCTGGAATTGTGCAAAGCTCCATAACTAGGTTTTGTTGTTGTTGTTGTTTAAACACTGCACCTTTTCTCAAATTTCCATGCTCTTCTCACTGAAGCTAGAATGACAGTTTTAAAATTAAAATATGACAATGTTACCCGATCCTTCCCCCCTCTCCAAAGTCCTTATAATACTTCAATGAAATCTTAAACATAAGCTTATGTCTCTCTCTCTCCCCAGTCCTGTCTTTCACCATTTCCCCCCTAGCCTATTCTCTATACTTCAGCCATGTTGGTCTCACAGTGTCTCAGAAGGGGCACTTTTCCTTCTGCAATAGTATCTTTGTATATGCTGGTTCCTTCTGCCTGAATGGATCTCTCCTTCTCTCTTCCCCAAGTTGATCTCACTTTTCAAATTTAAGCTTAATTAGCATTTCCTTAAGGAAGTCTTCTTTGACTTCCCTCTCTACATCAATGCCTCCTCAAATGGATTCCCAATATACCATATGCATCTTCTCTGTGGCACATTATCACAACTGCAACTTTGTCTTCACCTACATAATTATTTAATTTATTGTTGCCTCCTCCTTGAGTTCGAGGACTATGTCCATCATCTCAAAGTATTTGCATTTATAGGACCTAGTACCAAGCCTGGGACATAGCGGGCACCCTGTAAATATATATTGAATTAATAAAGGAGGGACGATAGATACACAAACAGATTTGAATGAGCAAAATGAATAATGGTGATGTGCACCAGAAGACTCAGGCTGTTTAACAAAGGTTGCAATGAAAAAATAGCTATGGGCAAGAGAACAGTTCTGAGGACAAGAAATTTAGGATTCCCCCTCTTTTCCATTGTTTTTTCTTCAGACAACTGTAAAAAGAACATTTCCTGGTGTCCTACAAAAAGCTAAATTTCTGCTGCCAAGGGCTCTCCTCGGCCACAGCCCTACCAGATGTCTGGTCATGAAGACTAGAGACAGTTTTAGCATATTCTGTATACATAGTATAAGGCTCCAGAAGGCTAAGAAAGTCCCTAGACTGGGGATTTTGGAAGACAAAAGTAGTGATTTTCTTTTTGCTCTAAAATTATATGAGTTGTCGTTACACTGCATGCAGTATTTTGCCCTTTTGGGGGGTAGAGCAGATTTAGTTGTATCATTCGTTTGACTTAATATTTTATGTTTGGACGACATACATAAAAGAAAAGCCAATACTAAAAAATAAGTTCTCAGAATAAGTACTCTGCATGCAATTTTTCCCTTTTTAGGGGTAGAGTAGAATTAGTTGTGTCATTTGTTTAATTTAATATTTTATGTTTGGGCAACATACATGAAAGAAAATCCATTATTTAAAAATAAGCTCTCAGCATAAATACTCTAATCAATGGATAGGAAATCAATGAATAGCTTCAAATAACACCATAAATCATAAGAGAAGGACTGAAGGAAATACGTGCTGGAGTTTTACTTTCATCATCTCATTCAATCACAGAGATGACTCAAAGAGGCTAAGACATTTCCTAAATTAAAAAAACAGTGGAGATAGGATTTTAACCCAGTTCTGAGTGACTCCAAAGTCCATGCTCCTTCCAGTGTACTTCAAGTAGTACAACCAAGAATAAAACCTAAGCACCTTGATTCTCCAGTTTGGTGACAGAGACGATTGTATTCCCTTCCATAGCCCAGTTTCTTTCCAGGTTCTGCACACTGTCCTAATGCATAGGGACTGGATTAGATGAGATTCTTTTTTTGGTTTTGTATAGATCTTCCTATAGACCTCAAGCTTTCAGAGAGTCATAAAACTGCAATTCCACGGGTACTTTAAAAAACTGCTTTTGGACAAAGATTTTAGACATTAAGTTTTAGCCCAGAATGCATTTTTGCATCCAAGTTATAAACAGAGTACAACTTTTTAAAGTAAATGCTGACCCAAAGAACAATGGTGTATGACCAAATCCATTGCATAAGCAAACTGACTCTTTCAAAAGAGTATCAGCATCTTTAGAGAGAGGATATATTTAAATGTGAATATTAAATTATGTAAAATTTTTACTCCTCCAAAATGTAAACTAAAATAGCCTTCAAGATCAATTATCATGTTTATTTTGTTTACCATAGGTTGATAGGTTTAGCCAATCCAGACTTGAATGGCATTAATTATTTTAATTAGGTGTTTGTTCCAAGTCGAATGAAAATGTATGTATCAGCAAATGAAATATTTAAATGTTTGTACATATTTTCCCTAAATGCTATCCCTTTTCCATCTGCTCCAGTCATGCTCAGGTTTGGGGTTTTGATTAGATGCATTTGTTGTACCTCTTGTTACTGGAGCAAGGGAGTCAATACATTAATCTAGGCTTATAATTTATAAGGCAGGCAAAGGACTATGCTGCCTGCTGCCAAACAGGACCTCCTTGAGGAGCTACAGCAATTAACGTTCCATTCCTGTGTCAAGTGCTGTTAAAAGTTTTCTTCAGGCCAAAGTTTGTCCAAACATTTTGTACAAATCCTCAGAGCTCTTGGGCAGCTGGAGGCGGCTTCATGAAGTCTGGCATTGACTCCTGCTCTGTATTGGTAGTAGGAAGCTGGCTGCAGCTACAGACATGGCCTTGTGGAATTGCTTTCCTGCCTGGACTACATGAGGCTAAATCTAATGAGGCCAGTCTGAGCATAGTATGAGCACAAAAAGTCAGAACAGTAAGCAGATGCAAGGAAGTCATTGACAAGAAAGCCTCCATATCTGTTTCATATAATCCAGGCACATTAATACCATTTTTTTGTTATTTCCTTGAATTTCTACCTTTGATACAGATAATTTATAAGTACAGAAAAACAAAAAGAGTATTTTCAAAAGTCTATAATAATTATTGCTAAGAATAGACTCCTGTCGTATGTTGTGTGGACTTTTATTTTAACATTAAATTGTGTGATGTACCCATCTCCTGAATATTGTAGGAAAAGCTTCCTTAAAGAAACATATGCAGTATGAAGTTTTCAAGTGGGATTATTCACTTTAAGGAGCTGTCATTCATGTCCCCTTATCTGCAACTGGTCTATAAATAGCCCTGGATGGTGTCTGTGTTTATTCTACAGTGATCCAATAATACCAGATAAAAAAGAATATGATAGTTAGGAAGACATGCCCAGGAGAGTTCATAAGATATTCATTTACTTTGTCTCTAGAAAGAAAACATTATAATTGCACTGGACCTGGCACTCCATAAAAGCAATCATATATGTTTCTAGAGGCTCCTTCATCACCCAAGGCTAGAACCTATTTACCAAAAATACTTTTCAGGAACTCAAGCAGCCAAAACCAAATGTAGCAATGGTTCTGAGTTAGGAAATACCTTTCAAAGATACCGAAATTGTAAGATAAATCACCATCAGAAAACATTTTAAATTCTATGCTCTTATTGAGTAAATTAACTCATATAAACATCTAACCTCTATATATTTCAGTTGTATCTTACACTATCTGAGGTCAGTGGAATTAAGCCAAACTGTGAGAGAGTTCGTTGCTCAAGTGCTTTTGAGAGGCAACATAGATCTTAAATGCAACCACCTTCAGAGTTCTCTAGTGCTGATAATAATAGAATAATAACAATGAAAATAACATGAATTCAGCACCTACTATGCAACAGGAACTGATTTAGGTCTATGCATATGTTGTCTCTAATTCTGAAAATAATCTTGCAAGGTAGGTAATTATTTTTATTTTATAAATGAAGAAAGTAAGGCAAATAGATATTGACAAGGTCATATGCCTGGTGAGAGAAAGACAATTTCAACAAGTTCTGCTTGACTCCAAAACTCATGCCCTTACTCCAATACAATATGCCCTTCCTTAAGTGATGGCTGGAAAGATCAAAAGGAAGAAGGTTTATCTACAATGAAAAGCCCAAGTAATGCTAGCACATGCCAACACACTCACTTTTAACCAGTGACAGTACACCACCCAAGACAAATCTCCTTGCACATGTTACCAGGGTTCTCTGTTTTGCCATCAGTCTCTCCTTCCTTCAATACCACCATAGTCTTCACCAGAAACTCAAGCAAATACCTCAGTTACTTAGGTTAGAGAAGAGAAAAATCTGCTACTCTGAGAGTTTGTATGAAGTGAAACATGCCAGCTAACGGGTCATCTAAGAACTGTCAAAGAAAGAGAGGCTCATAAATGTGAATCTTCCAGAGAATTAAGGTTATTAAAGCATTATATATTTTTGCGTTTTGAACGTTTTTTAAATTTTCAAATGTTTTTGGTAGCTACAATTAGAAGACACAAAAGTAATTCTGATGTTTTCTCCTAAACAGTTTTAGAAATAATTTGTTTTTTATGTGTTGAGTCATGACCAACATTTATGAATGTCAATCAAAATATAAAGTTGTAATATTCCAGTGCCCCACCAACAAATTACCTCATAGAGTGTCAGAGCTTATTCTTGCTTTTAACATTTATTTCTTTTCTTGCTGTCAGCTGCCATTTCTCTTGACTGTCAATATAGCAGACTTTAGCAATGTCCTCTCTTGAATTTCCATACACCTGATCTCATTATCTGGATCGTCTAATTGATTCAGTAATAAAATGCCATGATTATATGAGACACATCTAAAAAGTCTCTATAAGGCATTAGGGGTCTCTAATGTTCAAACATGCATGCCTAAGAAATATTAAGAAGGCAACACAGAAAAATCATAGAATAAGTTATCAGTAAATTAGTTGTGAGCACTGAAATACTGATTTAGTCCACTTCAACACCATTTTTAGTATTTCTCAGTTTATGCTACATAATTGAGGTTTCTGGATATTAAATAAGTAAAATTTTGTTTACAGCTTAAGCTCCTGTAAGCTGATGTTAGAGATAATAAATACTCAATTCTTCAAGGGACATTTTTAGACACAGAGACAGAACTCTTTAATTGGAAAAACTATGAATCCATCCCTTTATAGCATTTTGTATTCCCAATAGCTTACAAATTATTGAATCACCATGTTCTATCATTACCCTTGTACAAACCTATGAAAATACAATGTTGTAGCATACAACTCTGTCATGAAATCATCTCTGGGAGAACATTTCATATTCAATTACTGCAACAAAGGATGAAACCAAGAAGCGGAAAGAGCCTAGCAACCCCTTAAAGAAAGCCCATTATTAAAATTCCTTCAATTCCGAATGGTAAGACATGCTGAATTTCTAAACAGTCAGTCTTGCAACCCTCTTTACACAGTGGCTATATACATGGTCTTCTCCAAATAAATAAGATTAGCAATTCCAACAGTACTGTGAAGAAAGATCTTCAAAAGTGCTTTTGTGGTTGCCAAGATGGTTGCTCAACACTCCAATGCTGTCAAAACTGCAGTGCATAGAATCCATGTGGCATCTTCCGTGATACAAAGCATAGCTAATAAAAAAATATAAGCCTCTTCTCAATTCATAATTTTTACAGCAAACTCTGAAGCATCAATTTGCCTATACAGACAGTAAACAGTATCAGAAACAGAGTCAGACTGGGAAACCAAAGGACACATTCTGGCTCCCCTGTGTGCTGATGATATGATGTCAAAATAAGTGATTTTACTTCTCTGAGTTTCAGTTTCCTCATCTGTCAAACAAGGTAAGAATATATTCCCTAGTCAACCCAGAGTAAATATAAAGTCTGTGAAAGTATTTTAAACACTTGCAAGAAATATGCAACTCAGAAGCTTTAATGATGCTGTGTCATAGAAAAATCGCCCAGAGAAAGTCAGGCATGAATTATGAGTAGGCAGATTATGTTCTCAGGAATCCTAGAAAAGGGCTTCTTAATGTTCTCAACAGAAAACCAAGGCATTATTTAGCAAATAAAACTTTTAAATATTAAAAACAAACATCAAAAGAAACAAATAGAAAACAACCAACATGTAATTAAGAGAACTTCTCTCAACTTGATAAAGGGCATCTACAAAAACTGCACAATTAACATCATGTTCAGTGATGAAAGACTGAATACCTTCTCTCTAAAGTCAAGGAGGTCTGCTCGTACTAATGCTATCTAACATTGTACTGAAAATTCTTGTCACATCAATTGAGCAACAAAATTAAATAAAAGGCATCCAGATTGGAAAGGAAGAAGTAAAACTGTCTCTATTTGCAGAGGACATAGTCTTACACAGTATATAGAAAATTGTATGAAATTCTCTAAAAAGCTATTTGAACTAGTACGTTTGGTAATGTTGCTGATACAAGGTCAATTAACAAAAGCTGATTATATTTCTATACACTAGCAATGATCAACGTAAAAGTAGAATTAAGAAAACAACTTTGTTTATAATAGCATCAAAAAGGATAAAATACTTTGGAATAGACTTAGCAAAACAAGGGCAAAACTTGTACTCCAAAAACTATAAAACATCATAGAAAAAAATTAAAGAAGACCCAAATAAATGGAAGGACATTCATAGATCAGAGGGCTTAATATTGATAAACAGCAATATTATTCCTCAAATTGATCTACAGAGTCAATAAAATCTCTATCAAAATCACAGCAGGCTTTTTGCAGAAATTCATAAGCTAATCTTAAAATGCATGCAAAAATGCAAGGGACCCAGAATAGCCAAAACAATCTTGGGAAAGAACAGAGTTGGTGTCTCACACTACCAAATTTCCAACTTACTACAAAGCTACAGTAATCAAGACAGTGTGGCACAGGCAAAAGGATAGACATAGAGATTACTGGAATACAGCTGAAAGTCCAGAAATAGACACTTGTACTTAGAGTCAGCTGATTTTCAACAGAAGGGAAGAGACAACTCAATGGAGGAAAGAATAGATTTTTCAACAAATGATGCTGGGACACTTGGCTATCCATATATACTGTATATAAAAACTAACTCACAACTGATGATAGGCCTAAATGCAAGAGCTAAGCTATAAAACTTTTAAAAGAAAATGTGGAAGGAAATCTTTGTGACCTTGGGTTATGTCAAGGCTTTTTGGATATAACATCAAAAATACAGGTGTCCCCCCCCAAAAAAAATTAGACTTTATCAAAATGTAAAACTTTTATGCTCTAAATGACATAATTAAGAATTAAAAAGATAACCCATAGAACAGGAGAAAATATCTTCAAATCATATATCTGATAAGGGATCAATATCCAGAACATATAAAGAACTCTTACAACTCAATAATAAAAAGACAAAAATATTAAAAATGAGTAAAGGATATTAATAGACATTTTGACGACGACAGACAAATGGTAATAAGTACATGAAAACATGGTCACATCACCAATCAACAGGTAATTCAAAATCAAAACCAAAATAAGATAGCACCTCACACCTATTAGGATTGTTAGAATCAAAATGATATATAATAGCAAGTGTTGGTGAGACTGTGGAAAAATTAAAATGTCCATATATTGCTAGAAGGAACGTAAAATGGTGCAAATGCTACAGGAAACAGTTTGACAGTGCCTCAAAGAGTTAAACACAGAGTTAGCATATGACCCAGAAATTTCACTCCTAGGTGTATACCCAAGAGAATTGAAAGTACATGTCCACACAAAACCTTGCATAAAAATATTCATAGTAGTAGCATTATTCGTAATATCAAAAAGTGGAAACAATCCAAATGTCTAGCAAATGATGAATGGATAAACTAAATATGGTATATTCATAGGATGAAATATTATTCAGCAAAATAATGAAGAAATAATGCATGGTGTAACATGGATGAACCTTGGAAACATTAGGCTAAGTGAAAAAAGCCAGTCACAAAGGCTGCATATTACATACTTCCACTTCTAGGAAGTATCTAGGATAGGTAAATCCATAGAAACAGAAAATAGATTAGTGGTTTATGAGAGCTTGGAAGATAATGCAAAATGACTGCTGATGGGTGTGGGGTTTCTTTTAGGTTTATGAAACTGTCACAAAATTGATTGGAGTGACAGTTGTACAACTCTGTGAAAGAACTAACAATTACTGAATTGTATACTTTAAATGAGTGAATTGTATGGTATGTGAATTGTATTCCAGAGAACCTGTTAAAACACTTAAAAAAAAAAACTGATAGAAAACAACAAGAGATACGCAGACAAAAAATCCCAAATACTCATAGGAAGAATGTCATCAAGTTTTATATTCATTCTATATTCTATCAGATCTTTGGCTGAATTGCAAAAAAAAAGAGAGAAAGTAGAAAGAGGTGGGTGAATATTGACGTCCTCAAATCAGTTAAATTGAACAAAGAGGAAATTCTAGGGAAAATATTAAAAATTACAGAAAGAGGAAGTTAGGGACACTGAGCATAAACTGGTGACCTCAGTTTTACTGTGGGCCTATCCACTATTCCTCCATTTAGTTTCTAAGATCTTGCCAGCAACCTTACGGCTTGCATCCTCCATTTCTTTGCCCAGGGCATGCTGAATACATGTCCATGTGTCTTCTGTTTTATTTCCTGTGTAGGTTTTATGTGTGCACACTGGGAGTGCCCTTTCATCTCTCCCATGAACCAATGCCCCCCTCCATAAACACTGTGGGTTCCCTTTCTGGACATATTTCAAAGATCATTGTAACAAAATTATTTTATATGAGTATTGTTGTTACCAGCAGAGTCTTTAAAACTAGAGAGCAAACTGGTGTAAGTCTAAAATACTATAAGGGCCAGAGGACAGGGAAAACAGCAACATACCCATTCTATCAATCTCATCTTCTTTATACTTTCATTGATTAAGAGCTCCTGACTACAGCAAAAATGAAATCAGAGGCACTCTACAGAACATTTCTTAAAGTACATTATGCCTTTTCTGAGATAATTTCTCCTCTGGATTCTTAGATTCCAACCTTATGGCTACCACCTATATGGCCAAAAGTACTCTAATCCCACTGCCCACCAATTTAAGGTCTTGTATGCTGCAATTTTCTACAATTCTCCTAAAACTATGATTATCTGATACTGTCCTGGCTTCAATTTATAAGGGGACTGCTGATAGCATGAAAACCTTGCCCTAGAAAATAAAAATTATATGTAGTCTTCGGAAAGACAACTCTTCGAAGCCATTCTGGGTCTAATTTCCCAGCTGTAGAATGTGTCCATAGGGTGCTGCCTTCATAGGAGCTCTGGAAACACCCAGAGAGCAGACACAACACTATTTAATAACTGGGTTAGATGGTTTGGAGTGCCATGGCCTGGGTATTTATGTAGGTTGTATACCAAATTAGGTCACACAATGCATTCTGGGAAAAGAAGTGTTGGGGAGGAGCTACAAAATAAAAAGAAAGAAAAAGGAAAAAACCTTTAGGACTATTGCAGAATAGCTTATGCATGTTGTATTAACTGGTTTCAATTAAACTGAATGATCCTGACTGTGGGTAATGTGAGGCAGTCTGGGAGAGCATGCTGAAACAATTAACACTTTAAAAGAACATCTCCTCTGGTTTCTATGAGAAGCATCTGTTTTTATATTGATTCCCCATAAAAGAGAGAAATTACTTTCATAATCTAGAGACACATAGTAGGAAAATGTTAAAATGTTTTTAACTGAAAAGGAATACCTGGCCCCACTCCTTAAAAATGGCTGTATACAAACAAATAAAATTGGCTGAGAATACAAATAGCTCTCATTAATATGACACTCCTATATCATCAGTCCCTGCCTGTCAGAAAATAAAAAGTTTCTTTTCAATAACTGCAAGATTCTGCTTTCAAAGCCTTAAAGAGTCGTATTAACTCCTAGAACCTTTTCCCAGAAAGGGCTCTGCTAAATAAATCTAAATAAGTACCCCTAAGTTACTATTAGGCTATTGTCTGTTTTTTATGCTCTTTCTCACCAATTCATCCTGCCCCATGCACTCCCTTCAGGAATGACCTAGCCTTTTCTTTCTTTTTTTTCTAGCACTTACCAAGTACTTACTTTGTGCCAGGTGCTATGTTAACGCTAAGCATTCTTTCATGTAAATCTCAAAATATCCTGTTGTGTGCATAAACTCAGATTAAATAAATTGTCATACAGCTTACTAGTAGAGGAGTAATACTTTACTTTACTAGTGGAAGAGTTAATACCTTAACACAAATCTCATTCAGTTCCAAAGGGTGTACCTTTAACTATGACAAAATATTGCATCTTTTGTCTTCCAAAAATCCATCTTAAGACAATTTCTTATTTGGAAAATTTGTAGTGCTTTTTATAGACCATTATTAAATAAGGTGTTGCCAAGTATAATTATGATTTATTTGTACATATCGTTTCCTGCTATATGGAGAAATCCAAGGGTCAGTTATATCATGTGTTCACTACTTCTTGAATAAGTAAATGAGAGTTGACATATTCAGAATTCAGTGTTCTAATTTATAAATGTTTAATATTTGAAAATATTTCACATATCTGCTTATAGTGAATATAATATAGTGATAGAAACATATAGATATAGCAATATCTATGATGAGTTCCATAATAGCAGTCAACTTAGTTGTTAGAAACTCCTTTCCTAGCCTTATTCTTTAATTTACAGTAACTAAGGGGTGTGAAAATGTGCAAAGAAACAAAAAAATTTTTGTAGCTGAATCATGTGTATTTATATTTTGCATGTCTAATTGATATAATCACACTGAGTATACCCAATAACTAAGAATTGAGTACATTCAGAATTGGGTTTGGGGATATTCCCCAAAATAATTAAATCCATCCATGGGCCAAAGCCATACTGAGTGGTTCAGAAACCATGCTCTAAAATGCAGCAGCCACTCAAGCTTCTTATGACTGGTCAAATCTAAAGTTCTTTAATTCCACATGCCAAATGCTAATTCTTATCCTAGTTTACCCAGATTCAGAAAGTTCCCTTTCTCCATCTGAGTTCCAGGATCTGTGGGCATCTTCTCAATTGTTTATAGACGGCAGAAGCTCAGGTCACTACTGTGTTTATATTCATGGCCATACAAACCAATGAGGCACACAACCAATTTAAATTTAAGATGTAAGGGTAAGGAAGGCTATCATTCTAGTGATTAATATAGCTGCACAATGAGAGAGAAACAATTAAACTGCCACACTTTTCACTAAGAAAGATATTGCATGTATTCAGCAAGTTTAATTATATCTATTTTTCTAAATTGGGGCACAAAATTTCTTTTCTGCTTGAACCCCAATCTGTACATTATAGTTATCAATAAAAGGACAAGTCTTAAAAAAAAAATGCCTCTCAGCCCCATTACTACATAGGTGCCAAGTGCCAAAAAAAAAAAAAAAAAAAAAAAAAAAAATCCAGAAAGAGAAAGAACAAATAGTTAATAGAAGCCATTTTCAAGGCAATTTGTAACTGGTGACAGACATTTGCAAAGCAGTCTAGAGAAGCTAGAAATCCAATGATAAAAGCTCTGCACTTAAAATGAACTTGGGGCAAATGCAGACATGAAAATCAAGAACTTTTTGCAAAACATAATAAGGCCTAATTACAAGGATACAATAATTCCAAGTAGAACAACAAAGAGCAAGAATAGGACAGTGGAGACAGAACTGTAAGAGATAACAAACTTAATTTGAAAAATGCACAAGGATAACAGAAACTATCAATTTATTATGCATGTAAGCATGTATTAATTTATTTATAACTTGCCTTAGTCCTTGGAGAATTTAAGACAGGCAAGACATTCTCTGGAGCACAAGGCTAAGATTTTCACTATTTCCTGAGAGATCAGAAAATGAATACTAATACCAGAATTTCATACATATCATACATAGTTTTTGGTTATATAAATATGCATGTTAACTGTAAAGTCAGCTCCCCACATTTTTTATTCTATAAGGTGAATTGTTATTATCAAATTATTTCATCATTTTAAAATATACCTGTGTTGTCTACAGTCAGATATTTGAAATAAACAGACATAAATTTTCAAAATTCCAGTGTTAATGCTTTTTTCTCTCTGAGACTACTACTTATTAGACTAGCTCTAGGGAAGACTCAATAAACATTGCTGACTAGTAGTATTAAACTATTTTCTTTTTGGTTGCAAGCAAATCAAAGAACAAACCCTATCAAAAATAAATAAAACAAAATCTAAATAATTGAGAAAGAAGTAACATTGATTATTGACAAGTTACTGAGGCCATTTCACAGAATCTAAGAGTTTTGAGTACATAATAACTAAGAAGGGCAGATACACAGTAACTTTAGAGATCTAAGCAACTGACGCTCACGTAACTTTTCCAAACTATTCTCATTCATATGATTCAATATTGATGACTACCAGTTTGGTATATCTTTAGTACAAATTTCAAATTCCCAGGAAAGAAAATTCAACTAGCCCTGCTACAATCAAATGTCTACTCCCTGGATCAGTCAGTCATGGCCAGGGGCAGGCTCACAAAGTCTAAACATGACTACCAAAGCCCACCTCTGTGGATTGGGGCTTCTCTGCAGAGAAAGCAGATCAGCATGTGCTGCACAACTCCTTCAGAAAATGTGTGTTTCACTGGGAGATATTATTACTTTTAAGTAAATAGCAAAGGAAATTTATGAAACCAGGAGCCCACAATTCTGTGGCAGAAATGAAAAGAAACATCTGCTTTCGAATTCTCTCACCTGACCACAGCACTGAGAGTAAAACTTCAATGCTGGCATTTCTAACTTGTGATCTTCAGGCAGAGTCTCAAATGTAATTTTTTATTTGTTCCTAAGGTTCTAAAATTGAAGGACCAAATCTGGGATTCCCAGATCCCATTGGGTTCAACTCCAAGGGAATAATGAAGGGTCAACGATTTATAATAATTCAAAAGACAAAATTCTGACTATGCATTTCCTTGCAATAAGACTGCACAAAGTAATAAAATATGAAAGCTCTTATATTAATATTTTTGGCTGAAATTACCAGTGTATTAGAGGATCAGAAATTCTTATTAGTGTTATACATCAGTGTGTTTGATTTACATAGGATTACTGCCTTATTCATGTTTCTATCTCCAGCAATTGGAATAGTACCAGACACAGCTGAATGGAATTACTAAATATTGTAGCTTGAAAATAAAATTCCTGAAAATACGTATTCTACGGTACTCTCTTAGGAGAAAAGTGTTAAAGAACGATGAACAGGAGAAATAGAAATTACCAACCTAAGAGGGTAAAATACCATTATTAATCCTCTTTACCAAGAAATCTGAGAGTTGTGAAATAATTTATTAAAACTTACAAAGAGAAAAATCAACATACAGGAGATTCATTCATTGAAACTTAACTTCCAGAATTTCTGCCATGTACCAGAAATTTTACTTGCTGTGGATATACAAGGACCCCAAAGAGCACATGGTCTCATGGAGAAACAGATGTAGGAATAAGTAATTATTAAATGATATTATCAGGGATACAATAAAAGGAATGACTGATGAACAAACAATTATTAAAACACATTATTTCTCAGTTCAAGATCCACCTGATCAACATGGCAAAACCTCGTATCTACTAAAAATACAAAAAATTAACTGGGATTGGTGGCATGCACCTGTAATCCCAGCTACTTGGGGAGGCCAAGGCAAAAGAATCACTTGAACCTGGGAGGTGGAGGCTGCAGTAAGCCAAGATAATGCCACTACACTCCAACCTGGGCAACAGAGCAAAACTGTATCTCAGAAATAAAATAAAATAAACAAAAACAAAAGAACCACATTATTTCTCTATCGTAAGCAGTCCCTAAGCATGCATTCTCCTCTGACCATCTGCTCAGAAAGTATAACAGTTTCATATTATCTAATTCTGCAGCAAGTCTGGCCTCCCTCTGCACTGCAGAAATACCTCCAAAATTTAGCATCATCATCTCTCCTTCACTAAAGGTGATCCCACTTTCTCCTCCTGCCACAGATAAAAACTGAGGAAAGAAGCTTCATCTCTTACACAATCTGAGTGAAAATCAGGCTCCTCCATGCTTACTGCTAACATAGTTTTAAGACATGCTGTCAGTCCAGTTTTATCTTTCAGCACCTGGTACCTCAACAATAGATAAGGATATTTAAGAAGCTCCACATATTACTTTCACTTTGCCTACAAGGGAAGTTAAATGAAGAGAATGTCCAAAAGGTAACTTTCTAATTTCTCATCTCCATCACACGCAAATTATTTCATAACAAACTGTCATTAACAGTATACATAAGTCCAAGAGATACCGCTGCCATTTCTGTCAGGCAATCCATGTATTACAGAGTATCATACTTTCACTTCCACTTTCTTCACACACTTCAGAGCCCAGAGTAGCAGCATGAGTACATGAAATGAGAGGTAGGAAGTCTGGGATCTGTTCCCAGCACTACAGTTGACGCACTATTCTTATTCCCTTTGCATTTAAATCTCCCATTTGTAGCACAAGGTTAATGACATAGTACCTGTTTGTTTTTAAGGCACTGGAAAACTCTCTGGTAGAAGATACTACGCAAATGCAGAGACTATTATTAAAACAGGAAGACTTGAAAATTGCAAGTTGGTGTGCTCATCGCTATTAAGCAGTTGACACAGTAACAAAAGAGAAAGCATCTTTCTTCAAGGCATCTAAAATCAAATACTGCTGAACATGCAGCTATAGAAAAATATATGTGCAAATATATTCATTTTAATGACCTTCCAAATCTAACTAATCAATAACCCATTTAAAGTAATCCTTTCCAAGTTATTCTGACTCTGACAAAATGCATGGAACCCCTAATCACAGGTATTTTTTATAATGCAAAGCTTTCTGAAAAGTTATTCTTTCTCCTTGAAAAATATTTGCTCTACTCCAGAATTTCAGAGCACATATGGGCTTATTTCACTAAGATAGTTCCAAAATACAGAAACATTTCTCCTTCAATCTGGCCAATCTTGGAATAATCAAACTTACAGTACAGTGTTGGACAGGCATCCAAGCAGGGGCTTCCACTGAACAATTCTGGGCTGGGCATCTGCCTTGGTTTTGCTGCAAATAAGTAAAAATGATATTATATTCTATTTATTGTGTCCAGTAGATATATACTAGCTGACATGTTTATTATCAATATGTTTATCACCTTATTTTCAAGCATGGCAGAGAGAAAATGCTTTTTTGGTGCAATGCTGCCGAAAACTAGGTACATATTTCTACCCTTATCAAAGCATAAGGTATTATCCTTTCCCCTTTTTATTACTCTAAGGACTAGGTTTTTGGCACCAGGCTTTCTCAGCATCTAGCCTTCCAGGCCTCAATACCAACCAGCTGAGAACTCTCGTAACCCACAGGTTGACTGCTCCCTTCCAGGCTCGTAGTCAGCACTGATACATGCTGTACTCCTGTGAGATCACATGAGTCAAGGTCTAGAAGACTGTTTATTTGTCTCTATTTCCAGATCATAAGCTAGTGATAGCGTTTCTCTCCAGAGTGTTTCACAGAACTCCAGAATGTTGAGTTGAAAGGGATAGATCTTAGAGGACTTTTTATCACATCAAAAACTTAAGTGAAGAGAAATGAAACAATTTTTTCAAGAAGTCAGAGGTTTGACATTCTAAGCCATTTTCCAGGCACTTCTTTCTCCAAAAGAAATTTCTCTCTAGTTAACCTATACTTTTGTTGTAATTCCTGTAAATTTACTTCTAATTGGCTTTTAAAACCAATACAGTGCTTTCCTTTCACCAGCAATACTGCTCCACCCCTTTGATAATGAAAACTGGTTAGTCCAAAAGAGGGGTGATTTTAATAAGCCATGTTTAATCTTTTATTTCTTTCACTGTCTTCTCAGTGATAATATAGGCATACTTATAATGTTAATAATCACCAAAAAAACCACAGCTGTGATTTATTGAGCAACTAAATATGCAAGGCATGATTCTGGACACAATATATATTACTACTAGTCCCCAGAACAAACATGAACAGGAGTATTATGCTCATTTTGTAGTGGAGAAAACACAGACTCAGAGAGGTTAAACAACTTGCCTAAAAGTCACCCTACTAGACAACAGCATCTCTGAGATTGCAGCAAGACTCTAGCTGAGTCTGGTACCCATGTATGCTCTTTCTTTTATAAGAAGTTGCCTCTGTTATTTTAGATTTTCTCTTAAATGGGAGTTAAGGTATGTCATCATCCAATCTGATTTCATCTAATGAATGATCTTAACATTTTTGATTTCACTGAATAAAATACTGAATGCAGTACTCCTATCACACTAAAAATTTTTGTCTGTGATTTGTAAGCTTTTTAGAGTAACTTTATTTGGGTGATTTATTTTTAAGGCATCACTAAGCCCTAAAATGCTGTATGAGTGATTTTGGATAAAGTCACCATAAAAATAAACTTATATCATCAATCTCTGTGACCAGTTTTCTTGTTTGAAACAAAGTATGATACGCAGCAGCAGCAGAGTATATAAGGTACACTGGGTTTGTGTGAGATAACCACAATTATAAGCTAATTTTGGCCATGTGATTGCTGCCATGAAATGCCCTTGGCAGTCATATCTGTCAAACAGTGTTAGTATCTTGCCTAATTCATGGATAACATATATAGATTCTCCTCAGATCATTATCACAATTTGCAAGGAAGTTACTAATGAAAACACGCAATGTATTCACAAAATATGATGGGTGCATAAATAAGGTGTGTTTCAACTTCTACAATGCACATCACGGGATAAAGAAAGGTGGAAATCTGTGTTTCTGTTTTGCCTTCCATTATTACATGATTTCACTAACTTCTTCTCATAAGTGTTTTAACTAAGAAAATTAACAATGATTTTACAAAGCCAGACAAATAAAAAAGACTACTGAAGACAGACGTCATGTGAACATAAATCATTCTTTAATCCTAGTGTATGACAAGAAAAAAACATTGAAATTGAAGTTAGAACCTTGGATTTTAGTTTAGTATTCCCATTAATCTATGTGTGGAACTTTGGGAAACTCTCTTTAACACTTTAGACCTCACTTTTCTCATCTGTAAAATGAGAAAGTTGTCTAAGATCCATGATTCAATGTGGAAAGAGAAAGTGCCAAATTTACGCAAAGATCTTTTCCAAACTTTATACTTCTACCAATAATTTAATATTTGGTTTTCTCTACCAAAAGGGTATACCCTGCAGTTGAGAGCATTTACCATTCTAATATACTGATGAGGCATCTTTTAGGGTCTTGGGAATATGAACAGGAAATAATTATTTCCCTGTGAGTTTCAGTGCTAGCAAAAATTGACACCCACTAGACTAGATGGTCTCAAAAGAGCCTTCTATTTAAGTGTCGTTACTGAAAATCCTAGCCTCATGTTTTGTCTACCACTTCGCTCTACTTCTAAAGAAGACAAGATCTAACATGGGTCAAGGAACCCACCACAGCAGGTGGAGAAGGAAAGGGATTTAAAATTCTTTTTTCCTAGAAGTCTTCATTTTCCTTATTCAGTATCTTTTTCTTAACATTTAACGTGTACACAGTGGCATAACAGAGTTTGGGCCTACCTCCTACTCAAAAGAGTAGGACACTCTCAAAAGGACATTCTCATGTCTAACTCTTAGTTAATTCTTAAGCGAAAAATCAAGGGAGAACATTAGAATTCCCTCAAGAGACAACCTAGCTCTCCAAGCAAAGATTTAAAATAGAAATTCGTGACAAACTCCCCCCAAAATAAAGCTTTCCCTCCTTCCTTCTCTCCCCATTCATCTATCCAGCATTTTTATACCTGTAGATTAGTGATATGTGACTACACCAGGATTCGGGGATTTGCAATGCTGACCATTAAAAACATGTCTCTTAAGAGACAAAACTATCAATGGGTCTTGGTCTTTCAGAAACAGCTTGATGTCCCCAAATCTCTCCTCTTCCTTGGTTGTCTGTTTCTCACTTTAAAATCTTGACATATTTCATTCCAGAATATTCTGAGAACATTAGCTAAATATGCTAACCAATTACACCTAAGATTGATTGTATAAATATGTAACTACAAAGAATTCTAACAGTGACTAAGAGAATTCTAAAGATTTTCTTCTCAAGCCCCCAAAAACATGAGAATATTTTTTGTGTATCAGGGGCTTATACACTATTACAGTGCTTTGGAGTTTACCAAGTGCTTATATAGAAATTTAGTCATTTCATCCTCAGAAAAAGTTGTATGTGGCAGAGTGAGAGATGATTCATACAAATAAAATTTTGACCTAAATGTTTCATTTAAAATAGCATGTTCTTTTGAAAGCAGAGTAAAAGCTGAAAGTTTCTGTTGTTGTACTGTTCACAGTAAAATGTAATCAAAGGAGTTTCTTTTTATGGGGGAGAGGGGGCAGTATTGTGAAGTGTTGCATGATAAGACTGTACACATATCTGCTCATTTATCTACCCATTCCTCACTTGTCAAAATATACTTCATGAATGGTACCATGTTAGGTATATATATATAGATTTAAAATTTCGAGGTATAAAACTTTAAATAATTCTTATTCTCCAAAAGCTCACAACATTTTAGGAGATACAATACAATGTGCTGAGTTTAAAACAGAGTTAAATAACAGGGCCATTAATCCATTCATGTAGTTGGTCAACAAACATGTACTGAGCAATTACTATGTGCAAGCTATTGCATTAGGAATAAAGATATATCAAGACTCAGTGTCTGTCTAAAAAAGTACTTATTCTAAGGAAAAAGATAAACCAATAAAGATGCAGTTATAAATTAATATTACTGATATGGGATAAATAAACTGTTCCATGGCAGATCAAAAATATTCATTGTACTCATTCTTGGGGCAGGAGTAAGAAATGAACTAGGGTAAGGGAAAATTACAGAGAGGAACTGAGGCAAAAGGGGGAAGTATTTACCTCTGGCTGGGTAACTCAGGAAAGACTTTGTTGAAGAGACATTTCAGGTATCCAACACAATTTTAAGGAAGTGAAGGTATAAGAAGAGGGCCTTACAGGCTAAAGGTACTCAATGCACAACTGATAGCACAAAGTAAAGAAATTGTTGGCCTTGTCCAGAAACTCCTCAATTCTGGACCTCAGAATCCCAGGGCTGAAGAGAAAGAATGATTTTATGCTATACAGAGAGCTGACTTCAGCCTTTCTTTTTATTTATCTCTACTTCACAAGACTAAATGGACAGCAGGGTGTGGGATAAATGAGTCGGACCAGGAAGTGGACATGGGGGGACACAGAGCTGATCCTATAAAACGCATAAGAGGCCCTCCTGAGTTTAATCTTTGAACAAGCATTTCAGCTGTCTTCTCACCCCTGAGACTCTTAGGTATTTGACAGATGAAGAAAAAGAGGTCAAAACATGATGCCCAAGGAGCAGAACTAAGTGGCTTTTTGCATGCAGAACTAAAACGACATGCAATAATGTGTGTGCAAATGGACTGTGAGTTGTAAAGTACTTTAGAAATGAGCTAATTCTTGTTAAAATTACTTGAACACTTTTTCTGACTTCTAGTCCAATATAATCTCTAACATACCAAGAGTTAAAAAGTTTTCAAAAAATTTGAAAAATACTACTCCCAAAGTGCCTCCAAATCATCAATTTTATACATTTATAAATACAGATATATATATATATATATTTGTATGTATCTGTAGACACATAATACGTTCATTATGCATCCTCCACATGTGTCTACAGATACATACACACGAAGATGTTTTATGTATATGTATACATATATGCATAAATAATTTATTTTGGCAAAATAAAGGTTTTCATTGAATTAGTTTTCTAATTTCCCATAAAGATATGTCATTTTAGAATGAGATGTTAGAAAAAGAGAAAATCAAATTTTGCCATGTGCTAATGTAAAATACATTATAGGTATAAATATGTGCAAAAAAAGTTACATTGGAAGTCCTAAGACACCAAGATATAAAAATGAGATTCCAAAGGAGGCAGACCGCATGTGCAATATTCAAAAGAAATTACCAAGAACCAACTTTGGGATCCTGAATCCTATTTATAATATAATATAATGCTGGTATACAAAATTTGGGTGACTGAAGATTTAGAAAAGGGAGAGAATTTCTTTGAAGAGGGGTTGAGAAGTCTCACAACGCACCTACAATTAGTGAAATAAACTTCAATTGGACTGGACCTAAAGCTTAACATAACTTCCTTTGGTTTAGAAGGCCAATATACCAGAATTTGACTCTCACCTAAGAAGCTTAACCAGTGAGATAACACGGCAAACTGGTTAAGTCAGAAGTGGCTTCATCTGGGTTAGCCTGAACTCTCAGAGTTTGTCAAGGCAAAAGATTCATTCTGGAGCCATTGTAACACTCGTCAAGACCATGCTCCATTTAGGGTGGACTGCTGTAAAATTTGACCTAAAGAAATGCATCACAGAACACTTAGAGAGGCCCAGAAGGGGCCCACGAAAGTGTCCATGAGGGAAAAACTCAGCCAGAGTTTTCATGGCTGCATTAAAATCCCCGATCTGCTGTTTGCTAGCTGTGTAACCCTAGGCAAGTTACTTTACTTCTCTTTGCCATAGTTATGAAAATTTTAAAAGTTATAAGTAAAACACTTAAAACTATTTCTATATATAATCAGCACTATTTAAGTGTCAGTAATTTTCTTCCTTTTTGGTTATTTTTATCATTGTTATTATATGTCAGGCTGAGAGGTCAAAAAGCACAACAATCCCAGTTCAATAGGAACTTTCCTTGTCTCCTTTTCTTATTTCCTTCTTATGCTCCAAACTTGGAAGGATCAATAACCAACTAGTAAATGGGAAAACATAAGAAAAGTCTATGGCATCCCCTTCCCCCAAAGCAGATGCCCTATCTGAAGATCCCACAATAGGAAAAAGAGAATCTTTCATCTGGAATATGTTCCAAATTTTGACTAGTATTTGGGACCGAACAATTTTAATTAATATATTGGGACTGTATTTGTGATTTTCAGTGACTGCAGGACATTTTATTCCCTGTAAATGGAAAGTTATGAGAATACCCATTTTCATTTGGAGGGCAGGGTGAGGACCACTGACATTAAGCCATTTTAAACAAACAATGGGGACCCCAAAATAAATTCTATTATTGCATCACATGAGTATTCCTTGTTAAATGTGTCAATTACAGATGCAGAACATACTAATGGTGAGTGTTAACTTTTTTTATTCAACTTTGGGAATATTCCTCAACATATGACTTCATCCCTTCCTGGACTTATCTTTTCATTTGCTTCTTTTTATTTTCTCAGGCTTCAAAAGATGTTTAAAATAAGTTGGCCTAATTTGTTTCTGAGGAAATCCTTACTAAAACTGAAGCCATGCTGGGGAGTCATGAATTTGCCTCTTTTGTAAATGAAGAAAATGCTCCTGACCTATTCTCCAAAGGATGCTGAGAACAAGGGATTTTCAGTGGGCAGTGATGATGGTGCTGAGTCATTCTCAACACTTTTCAAAATCCTTTGTGACTTCAGAGAGACATTTGCCCAGGTTAACAGAGGTGCAGTCTGTGACTAACTAGTGCATGAAAGGATTAAAACACTCTGCATTAAAATATTCTAAGCACCTAGCTACCCAGATTAACTATGATGAGTGGAATAGACTGAGTTTTTAGGCTGGCCACATTTAAAGATTATAAATGGAAACCATTGTTGTGACTTGATATTTCAGGATATCAATGGAAGAGGACAGTGGGCTTGGACTCAGGAGACATTTCCTAGATATATAATGAAATAATATTCATTGAGCACCGTTAGATCCCAAGCACTTGACATGCACTGTTAACTCATTTTATCATCACATCAACCCTAAAAGGTAGTAGAGGAGAGAGTTTAATACCATGAGGAATCCACTGGACCTGGGTTACAATGCCAGAGTTTTCACTTTTTACATCTGTGGCTTTGGATGAATTTCTTAATTTCTGTGAGTTTCAGTTTTCTCATCCATAAAATGGGAAAAATAAAACATAGCTTAAGGAATTATTTTAAGTATTACAAAACTTCAAATACATATATATATATCTCTCCAAGAGCCTGATATATTAATATATATTAATATCTATCTTATTAATTGGGGATCTTTCTCCTGTTCCACTTAGCTCCTCTGAGTCTATATTCTTGTATCTGAGTATAAAATAATATTTATCTCACAAGGTAAATATGAAAATTAAATAAGATAAAGTACATGAAAGTGTTTAGCAAACAGCAAGAACTTTAAATCTAAGTTTTGTTTGTAACTTTTTTGTCAGTATATAGAAGATTAAAAGAATGTCTGAAATACTGCAGCAATTTAAGATAACTAAATTTGGGAGCCAAAACTGATTCTGCAGTCTGGGATCACTTAACTTGAAATTGCTGGTCGTAAATATTTCTAAGAAATATAATATGGTATTTTAGTATTTTGTGGAGTCACGTCCCAGTATTCTCTGAAGCTCTACCAATTTCAAAAGTTGAGTTATTACTATGCATAGTTAAATGCAATAGAGTAATTTAAGCTTCTAAATACAAGATTTAAAAGTAGAATTTTGTAAAATACTTTAAATGTAATTAATATCTGCACTCTGTCATTGTATCCTAGTAATCAGATGAAAAAAAAGGAATGGGCTGCAATTGTACTTTTCTCTTTGCAAAAAGGAAAATTTGAATATTGTTGCTACTACAGAAAATAACTATTTTTTCATTGGCAGATCTTATCTATTATATCATAAACTACAAAATCTCATGGAAACGTAAGAGACTGTGACTTCTAAAACAAGCTATTTTTTTCCTTCAAAACATATTTAAAAATTCATTTGTAAAGATTCTTGGATTAACAAATTAACAGCTAGTAAAAAATATCTGAAATTTCAGGACTCCAAAATTCTTTGAAGAAAGAAATGCCATTCAGAAACAAGACGAAAGTAATTCACTTCTAGTCTCTCTGCTACCATAGAGACAAAGAGAAAAAAAGTGAAGAGATTTAGCACACTTAATTCTTCCAGAAATTTATAATTAACTACATAGGAAAGGGAACAATTACCATATTTCCAAAGAATAAAGAATTTTAAAAGTTGAGCTTTTGATAAGACATAATTACAACCTATTAAATATGCAATTCATACCAATTTGCTCTTATGATCTTGAATTTCAAAAATTGCATATACATTGGTTACTGTTTTCTGAAAAGTACACGTGGAATGCCACCATGTTAAATTTACAGAGCTTTCTCTTACCAGAGGATTTTCTCAGTTACTTAAAATTCTGGCCAAACGTAACACAAAGAAAATGGTCAATGGATATTACTTGCATATATGCCCTGTCTTCCTGACACCTATGAATATGTATTTGGGGACAAATGTTAATAAAGGAAAAAATGTGCAGGCTTTTGTAGATCAAGTGCCATGGCCAACATCAAGCAATAGCCAGAAAGGACTAGCGATTAGATATGTTCTCAATTTAAACAGAACTTTAGATTGCTGAGTAAATTATGGGTGTATTAATTCAGGACAGTTTTATTTTAAGAAACTTACAAGAAAACAGCAGATCTAGAAATCCTAGGAGATTCAAAACAAAGAAAGAGAGGAAGAATTTATTTTGCTAAAAATGTACACTTTTATTTATGGTTTCTTTAGCAAATAAAATTTTTTAAAATTTTTATCATCAAGAATATCAAGAAATTATCCTTATAATGTTCTATTTAGAACTCTATTTGAAAACAAATTATTTTATTTTAGGATATCTATAAATATAGCATGAAAGATTATATTTCTCATTGTAAAAACGTGAAGTATCAGAGGGGTAAGCTAAAATATTAATACTTTATGAACTGTGTTTTCATACAACAATCAAAATTCTTGCTGGCGTAGATAATAAATGGTATAATTTATGTCTTGAAATTTTATTTTTGGATATTCTTTTTTGAAACATAATTAAATGGTATTCGAGGAGACTCTATTGCTAACTACACTGCTGCCTGGTAAAGTGGTATAATAGATTATTCTAAGTCATTTCTATCTAAGAGTTTCAGAACAATTTTAAGGGAACAGTTGAAAGTCTCTAAAGCTAACTCAGATCTTAACCACAGAATAACATAACATCCATTCCAGTCCTGTATGCATAATGCTGCTGTCATCTGTGGCTAGTTGTACAAATTTCAAGTAACAATTACTATTATAGTTTTTTAAGTTTCTTTTATAGGTTACTTGGAATAAAGCCATTCAATGTTACTGATACACCTTGTTCTCTGAAATGTGAACCAATATAAAAAAGTAGCAGAACTGCTGTGAACCTCTACCTAGACAAGTCTGTGTCCTGAAAGTTGAGTGAAACATAAAGTATTCCGCTTTAAACAAAATTATATTATTTCTCCAATTATTTTATAACCTGATAATTTAGGAGAATAAAGTCATTTTTGAATTTTCTGTTGCATAGCTTTCTAACTCACTTTAATATTTTAATAGTAAAATATACGTTAATATTGCTCTTCTTTTATAGTATACTTATGATAAATATATTATATACATATTATAAAGCCAAATAATTTTCCCCCCAAAGTATCTTGCTATATTAAATCACTGAAAAATTAAATGGATATGAGTTGACATTCTTTTATCAAACTGAAAACCTGATCTGACTGCTTTAGTTTTTGTTTAATAGAAACGTGCAATTAATTGTCTTCTAAGTATTTTTATACTTTAATTTTAGAAATTTAAATGATGAACATGATAATTTGGTTTATCATAGATGTGATTCAGTTGCCATTTTCCAGGTGTATAAAAGGACTTTTATCTCTATTAGTCCATTTCTTTTACATAAAAATGACACTTCCAAGTATCACTTTAGACCAACTAACTGTTCACAGATAAGTTTACCAATTGCCTGTCTCTTAACTGAATAGTTTATCCATCAGACTACAAAGATTTCTTTTACAACTATTTATTGTGAAGTGCACATTATATATACACATGTACATATGTGTATACATGTATGTATATATGCAAAAACATTTGTGTATATGTGCACATGAGTCTATATACGTACACAGAGAAGTAAATGTATATCTACATAAGTGTGTTGTGTGTGTGTGGTGTGTGAGTATGTATGTGTGTGTGTGTAACTTAGAGGAAGCAAGAATTTCATCCACTCATTCATTTACTTACTGAATAGTGAAATATTTATCGGACGTCTGTTAAATGAAAGAATCAGTCAACACTTATGGTACATCTGCCAGTACCATGGTAAGTGATCAGCTATAAATACAACTAAGAACTTCTCCTGTCCTCAAGGAATTCACATTCTAGCAAGAAACAGGCACAAGTAAAAGATAACTATACAACCAGATAAAGGCTATAACAAAAATACAGACAATGTACTAAGAACACGGAACATGACAGGCTCAGTCTGGTAGGGCACTATCAAGGAAAGTACTTACAGAGAAATCTGCGTTTAGCTGAATCTTCAAGGTTAAGAAATGTATTAGGGAAGATCAGGCTAGGGAGTTGAGAGGAATTCAAGGCATAAGAATAAAAAGGCACAACAAAGAAACAGGAGGATGAAATTCAGATTATTTGGGGAAACAAAACATTATTGATTATAGTTGACTAAGGCATGAAGGGTAGTGGGATCTGAGATAGGCAGACAGGCAACAGATACAACATCGAGGGTGAGGTGCTCCAGGTGAAACAATGCAGACTTTATCCTGAAGAGCAGTGCTTCTCAAACCTTAATGTGCAAAATCAACTAAGGATACAAATCAGTTAGGGATCTTATGAAAATGCAGATTTCGATTCAGTAGTTTAGCATGGGGACTGAGATTGTGCATTTCTGTTTTCTAGGGCATGCCATTGCAGTTGGTGAACAAACCAAATTTTGAATAAGGGAGCCATAGGGGACAGGGAATCCCTGAAGGATTATAATGAGAATTGCAGAGTTGTGATATACATGCAAATTATATATATACATGTAAATATATAGACACATACATATATATGTGTATATATACACACATGCATATTTATACACACACACATACATATGTACATTTTTTTTAAAGGAAGGTCCCAGTTAATGGTGTGGAAAATGTGTAGGAGTGGAAAGATAGGGAAAGCAGGAAGATTAATAGGGATTTGATTGCAGAAATCCAGGTAAGAATTAGTAAGACTCTGAAAAAGACCACTGGTAGTAGAAATTGTAAATAAAGGACAGATTATAAGAAATAAAATAAATAAGAATTGGCTATTGGGGATTTGGGAAAAAATAAAAATCAAGGTCAACTCCTACTTTTCTAATCACGACAAGTGGAATAGTGGCATACAAAGAAATTGAGCACGGAGCACATAGGAGAACTGTTTATGCTCGGAGGACTCCAGAGAGTAAACATTTTCCTGGAACTTTTGACTTAAGTTTACTTAATGGGTAAACAGAATTCCAAATTCTAAGAATTCATAAATTTACTCTCAAACCAATTTCTCATAAAACCTGTTATCTCCAAAAGGTTAGCTCGAGAATTGTATTACTTGATACAAAGAAATAGACATGTGTGGGTAAGCATATTAAAACAGAGATATGAGGGGCACAGGTTATATTTATAGGATTTCAAATCTGGTACTAACTTTGAATGCACAAATGGAAGAAGAAGCTGGAATATTTGTTATCTTTCTCTCACCAATAAGAGCCTATAAACCTGCAAATATTATTCATTGAAGCCACAGGAAATCCCCATCACCATGACTACACAAACAGAAATTTGCCACTAGAGTGGTAACTAGCTAATTGAATCAGTAAAATTTATCCTTAAATGTCAGACTCCCAGAAATGAGAAAATGAGAGTGAAAAAGGAGAAGGAACAGGAACACCTGTACCTGCTATTTATTGGTTATGTGTATACATAGTTACTACACTCAACGCTGTGTATATATTGGCACTAGCTGTTCCCATTGTCTGGGATATTCTTTGCCAAGATCTTCACAAAGGTGATACTCTTCAATATTCTTTTAAGTTGTTTGCTTAAGTATTTATATGACCTGTGTCACATAAAATTACTTCTAACACATACAGACACAGCTCTCATTTTCTCTACCATACAGTGACACTAATGGTAATAAAATATCCCAATTTATGCTAATGTTTTCTATTTTTAATAATTTGACTCATCCTTTCCATGTATAGAGTATTTCATATTTTTCAAATATATAAACTAATTTGATTCTGTACAATATTCATATTCAGGAAGTACTGATAAGCCAGTATTATTACCCTATTTCAGACTTTAGAAAAATAAAACTCAGGGAGGATAAATTGAATTTACTAAGATTACTAGTATAGTAAAGGAAACTCCAAGTCTATATTTTCTGAATCTTGAATCAACACACATTCTCAGATTGCCTTTGGTGAAACATACATACATGCAACAAAACAGGTTCCTCAGATAGCTATAATCATGGGTAATCTGCTTCAAGAAAATCTTATCTTCCAAACATTCAGATTAAACAGTGGATAAATAATAAAGTGATGAATTCTTTTTGTACCTTATGAAGGATTTATATTATTTTTTAAAGTTTTGAGCATAGTGAATGTTTAAATGTTATTTAAATTATGAAATTTTATTCGCAGTTGTTTCCTCTTCAGACCCACATATGTCTCAGAAAGTATGATTTATGTAAAGGTCTTATAAAGGACAATTCTCTCAGACTCATAGCTCTTCACAGTATTCTGTTGTTTTTACTCACAGACTCAAAAAGGGATAATGTTATGAAATAACATTCTGGTAATCAGGTTTAGAAGGAAAACCATTTACTACAGATGAGTTAGCAGATGACTGATATGATTCATATAATAAAATTTTATTTCTAAAAGTTTAGTTTGACAGGCTATGGATATATGTCTGAAAAACTACAAATCTACAACCAATTGTAATTTTAAAGTAAGCCCTATGTGGTGCATTGTTTTTATTTAATTAGATATTTAGATAGAGAAGGAATGAAATGCAAAGTACAGAATCAAGAGTATATTTTAACTCAATAATAACCTTGCTGTGGTTCAATCTGAAGAGAATAATAGTGAATGGGAACATGGATATTACAGTCACAAAGACCTGAGTTGGAACTTATTTCTGTGACTGTACCTCATCTTTAAGATATGAAGGATCACTGCATTAGTCTAAAAACTAAATGCGTTTTGATGAAATTCAAGTCCCTTCCATGTCCCAGACATTTCATTTATATATATACATACATATATATATGTATATATATGTATGTATATATGTATATATATAAATAAATAAATATACACAGAAACACACACACAAATAAGAAAAAGGAACATCATTCCTTTCTTTATGGAGCTTCTTTCTAGTCAAAAGAAAGACAAAATAATCACACAAATCAGTATACAATATGAATTGCTATATGTGGAAATGTGGCATAATATCAGAGTGTACGCTAAGGATATATAATCTTCTAGAAAAGACAGTGACATGTAAGGTGATATCTGGAAGATAACTAGAATTTAGATGAGTGGACAGTTATCTAAAAAGAATAATAGTAAATGGAAGTCCCCAAAACAGAAACATGGTTGACACCTTCAGAGAACAGAGTGAAGCCAGCGAGACTAATATATCCTTTAGTTTAATGAAAGAAAGGAAAGGTAGCACAGATTCAAAACATGGTCTTATCCATGTATTTTCAAGATTCTTGGAGTGTAAAATACAAGGTATAATTATAGAAGACAAGATACGAGAGAAATTTAGGTTCTAAGTCAAAAGAGAATTGTATACATTTGTAAGAATCTGGACAACTACTCATCTTTCAATAGGTTGCTGAGAGTGATGCTGTTGGCCTTGTATATTAGACTGATCCTCCTGCAGCTGGATGGAACACTTAATAAAAGAAAGTTAAGCTATTAGATTAATGCCATTAGTATTTCACGGTGTTTGACACTATTAAAATGGCTAATCTCAGGTTACCAAGACAATCATAGAATCTCTTCTCTTTTTTTTTTTTTGAGACGGAGTTTCACTCTTGTTACCCAGGCTGGAGTGCGATGGCGCGATCTCAGCTCACCGCAACCTCCGCCTCCTGGGTTCAGGCAATTCTCCTGCCTCAGCCTCCCGAGTAGCTGGGATTACAGGCACGCGCCACCATGCCCAGCTAATTTTTTGTATTTTTAGTAGAGACGGGGTTTCACCTTGTTGACCAGGATGGTCTCGATCTCTTGACCTCTTAATCCACCCGCCTCGGCCTCCCAAAGTGCTGGGATTACAGGCGTGAGCCACCGCGCCCGGCCCATCTTTTCTCTTTTTATACAAAAGGGTCAATTATGTTAAATTTTCCCTACTATTAGTTGTATTTATGCTTCTCTTTGCCACCCAATAGATTTATTTTTTTTTTGGACACATCAAGCCCCCATTCTCATCTCTGTAAGGTATACATGCCACCTTGCAGATATTTGGCTCAAACGACAAGTATTAACGACTGTCACTTGCAGGATAAACATGAGGAAAGGTGTACCAAAAAAAGATAGGAAGATAAGAAAGCTATGGACCCTAACAGAGAACAGTGCACCTACTCCCTACAAGGTAATATCCTCAGCGTTTTATAGTTCTTATCCCACCCAATTCTCAAAACAATGCTGTAAGATAGGTACTCTTTTGTGGATGAGAAAACTGCAGTGCTGACAAGGTCATCCAGCTAGTAAAAGGGGAAACCATTATTTTACTGAACAGGTATAAGAATGAGCAACACAGGTTGTGTAGAAAACACGAGAGACATCAAATTAGGGGGATGAAATGGGAGAAAAGTCTGGGCAAACTGGGATTGGGAACCAGTGTTGATGAATGGAAAATCCTATTTCCTTTAAGGTAACAACTGTCTCAACTATATGATATTTGCGACCAGGTACTGATCCATCTCTGTATCCTTTGAATCTTGTTACTCATATTGGACACCTTACATTCCAGCCATTTTGGCCTTCCATTCTTGAAATATGTAATTTATTCTCATTCTCTCTCTTTCTCTCTCTCTCTCCCCACACACTATAATTAAAATTATAGTCTGAACTTTGCCTAAAACATTCTGCCAGAACTTTGCCTAAAGCAGTCTCCCTACCCCATTATGCCCTCCATTATGCAAATCAACTTAATTTTCACTTCCTCAGTAAAGCTTCCCCTTATATTTACCCCTACATACCTGCAACATAGCTCATCAGGTTCTTTAGGTATTCCTGTCCTCATTTCCATAGCACCCTATATTCATTTTCTTATCAGACATCACTGCTATTTCTGTAATTGGTTGTTTTCACCATTAGACTAAAGGTTCCATGAGAACAGATTGCTTATTATAGCCCCACACCTTTCAACATGTCAAGTGCATAGTAAGCGTTCAATATATGCTTGTTAGATGAATAAAATGAATGAATAAATGTGATGCTTCTACCATGGGAGCAACTGTACACCTGCATGAATAAATAGCTTTCTCTATGAACACAAGACCACTCAGGAAGCCATTTGTTCCCTTGGCAATTTGTTTCATTTTCTCTACAGGAAGCTCTGGTGGAAATAAAAATTATTTTAGCTTTTCCAAACACCTTATTTGCAAATATTTCTGTTAAGAATCCACTTCCAAAGAAACGACATGCCACCTTCTAAAAATTAAGGTCATAATAAATAATATGATATTTACCAGCCTTGATAAACATATTTTTAATGCCTCACACAACTTTTATTTCCTTTTAGAAATTCGGAGTGACTTTTAATTCTTATTAAAGATAGTGGGTTGACAGAGGCAAAGAATAAAATCATATTAACAAAACAGATATAGTATTAACAACATCAAGAAAAGCTTCTTTTGTGCTGCCCAGTCCACTTTTCATTCTGCTATGTGAATTTTATTATGTATATTAACCTGTTATGCATATTAAAAATTAATAGTGCCATCATGCCTCTATTAATGAATTATAGCAGTTTTATTTGTAAATCATTTTTAAATCTTTTTCAAATATACAAGTATGGTTCATGGATATCTGAAATTATGCCAATGTGTGATTCACCCACTACTACTACTGTAAAAATTCTGCAGTTTTATTTGTAGATCTTTTTTTTAAACTTTTTCAAATGTATAAGTATGGTTAATTGATATCTGAAATTATGCCAATGTATGATTCACACACTACTACTAGTAAAGATACTTTGTTAACCTAAACAATTTTATCTTCAGAGACAATAGAGGATAATATTAGATTTGAAATAGAAAAGGAAATACCTCAGGGATGCAATAAAATATACTCATTTTACAGAGAAGGACAGTGATGGCCAAGTGCTTGTGGGTGCCCATGGTCAGAAAGTACAGATTTATTTTTCACGGTTGCACACTTTTCTATTCTTATATCAAATCCTTTATGTTGTTACATATGATACTTGAGAATTCCTATGCAGTAAAAGAAAAATTATATTGACTCTTTGCATTTCATTAAAGTAGAGAGAATATTCTGCTTGTCATCCAGAACTACTGTCCTATTGGCCAATCACGTAAACTCATGGCTCTGCCTAACATTATTTTCCTTGCATTTTAGTTGTTAAATTTATTGGATTATCTTTCAATTACTCAAAAAATGTTTAGGGAATTCCATCACATAAAATGTGTTGCATTAGTTATTAGATTGTGTTTAGCCACTGTTATTGAGATGACTTCATTTACCTCAATATTCATACTGAGAGGGACTCATTAAAGATATAAATTGTGAGTTGCTGAATAAATTATACTATATATACATTTTTCCATCTGCCAGTTGTGCTAAGTACTTTACATAGTCTAGTATAATATCACTTAGACCTAGGTAATATATCCTTTTTGAAGATGAATAAATCAGTGTTTGAGGAAGTTAAACAACTTATCCACATCCTAAAGCTAATACATATCAGAAAAACAATTTAAACCCAAATCTCACTCCAGTTTCCTGCTCTTCACACTAAAACATGTTCCTTCTCTTTCTCAGTAGTGATATCTGTGACAAAAGTACTGAAATTGAAACTGGACAGAAACATTTGAAAAAAAGAGATGACTCAATCTTCTGAAAGTGGGTTGTCTGAACATTTGACAAGACCTTGGAAGCCATGCGACAGAAACTATTTATGAACACTCTAGTGATTTCCTAGCCTACAAGATCTTAGTCCAAATCTGAGAAGTTCTACAAATCAGTTTAGCTAGACTGGAGCTCTTAAGACTTTAAACAATCTGAGTTAAATGGAGTAAGATCTAGAATAGGATTATTTTATCAGAGGGTTTACATAAAATCCACAATCATTTCCTTCCTCTTATACACAGAAAAAAATAAAAATGATTCTCCAATATGTCTAATCGATCTTTTTATGCTACCATTATACAATGATATTTTCTAGATTTATCATCATCCCTCCTCTCATTAATCTTCTTTCATTCATTTTTAAGAATGTGAAACAAATACATAATGAGGAATTTATTTCTATAGTGTGTACAATAGGGGAATATGGAAGAACTCATAAGGCACAGAGGTCTAGGAGGAGCCAAGGGGACAGTAAATGATTTTCATGCCAAGGAAAGGGAAGGAGGAACAAAAATGCTATTACCAATGGAAGTATTTCTGTTTTCCTGCCACTAAAAACTTGACAAAGTAGTGGTCAGCTGTGGTATTGAGATGTTCTGTGAATGAAATGGAGCTTAGGACGTATCATGATAATTAACAGTTCCAGTCTCAATAAAGCTTCTGTAAAGCAATAATTAAAGAGAGTACCTTAGCCAGAGCTACTAGAAAGTGAATTTATTGCTAGGGGAGAAAGAGATGAGCATTAAATTAAGATATAATTAAAATTTCCAAATTGTTGGCAAGTTTCTTGTCAAACAGTCCCAAGAAAGTAGAGCAAGGGCATCCCAAGTGCATGGCCACTTGGGGAAAAAAAGAGTAAACTATCAACAGCGGTAGACGAAATGGGTAAGATTTGCAGTCTAAAGTCCTCTAAGAGGTCTCCTCACCTATGTCCAGTTTTTGAAGCAATTATTCATTATTTACCATGTAAATATCACAATGTAACTTTGCTATATGTTTGTTCTTTAAAAGGAAGGAAATGATTGTGGATTTTGTGTAAACCCTCTGATAAAATAATCCCACCCTAGATCTTACCCCATTTAACTCAGATTGTTTAAAGTCTTAAGAGCTCCAGTCTAGTTAGACTTATTCGCAGAACCTCTCAGATTTGGAGTAAGATCTTATAGGCTAGGGAATCATCAGAGTGTTCATATATATTACTCTAGAAATGTTTATGGACATAACTAAGAAAATGATATTTCATGTGGGTCTGCGTTTTGTTGATTCATATAATTTATATGATAAATCACAATACTTAAGTAATGACATTCATCTCTTATTAAGCATTTAAAGCAAAATAACACTATGTATCACCTATGACCCTGTAATCAATAATACTTTTATAAGTAAATATGAGGCATATGACATTTTTTATCAGATAGTGTTTTCCAAATTGAAGGCACTTGGATTTCAGTATTGATTTAAGTTATGCAATGCAGTAGACTTCGAGTTTTGGTTCTCATTAATAACTTTGGTAACTTGTTTTTAAAGTACTAATTTGTTTCACAGTATCTGAAATTATTATAATTTGGGAGTAAATAATTATAAAACACATGTAGGTCAGATTCGGCAGTATTCTCTCAAGAAAAGTAACATCAAGTGTAACATCTCAAGAAGAGTAACATATTTTTGAGGATATTTCCTTCAGTAGATTACATAAGAACATACAATTTCTTACTTAAGATATTTTAAAACTTATTTTAGCTTATTTACTTTTACTGATTAAACTGGACCACTGAATGAGATGTTTGGCAATTTTTAAAAGTAAAATAAGGTATTTGTCTAATTTAGAGGCTTAGTCAACTAACCCAACTAGAAGTTTTTAGGCTTAAAATCCACTAACGTCAACTGAAGCTTCCATGTGATACTAGACCCTATGGGAAGATATCCACTAAGATTTTCTGGAACTTAATTTGTAAAAGTAAAATATTTAAGGTCATACCATGGGTTACTTGGCTTGCGGCTTTGAAATTAAATAATCTTTTCTTTAGTGGTAAAAGGAGATCACAATGGGATATCTACACGCAGTTAAATCTCATGTACTAAACTATTAATTTTGTCATGGTTAATGAGCATCTAATCAATGTGAGATACAAGAAGATGGGATTCAAATTAACTCATGGTATGCTTACATACAAAATGAAAAGGGAACTAATGTATAAATGTCTTATAATTAGATTTTTCCCAAAAATATTAGAACTATCTATTCAAATAATCAGTGATTATGAAATTTAAATAAATTTTTTAGAACTGATGACAGAATAAAATAAAATGCCTTTGAATTTTTTCACTGTTTTTCGTAAAATAAATACCTAAAAAACTTGCCTATTGATTTTATTTCATTCCCACTTTTATTTATATTTCCAATAATGCAAATATTGCATTTGTTTCTAATTAAAATAGAGAGAATTAGCTAAATATTAAATATTGTGTTTGTTTTAACTCAGGGCCTTGAGATTATTTTTCCTTTAAAATAAATCACTAAAATGCAGAATATCAGAATTCTCCAATCAGAAGCAATATGTCAAGTCACAGTAAAGCTGATTGGCTTCTTTAAACACAGAAGACATGGTTTTTAAATGAAAAGCTAATTATCACACTCAGAAAGACTGTCCTGATGTGTTATGCTAAACTGACGTGTATGTGCTATACTACTACTATAGATATTTCTATGATGAGCTATAAATAGATGCAAAAGCAAATCCTGCCATAAAAAAAAATAATAATAACAGGCAAATTCTCCTTCCATTTGCACAAACATGCAATATCACTTTAAGAAGTTAAAAATCACATAAAGACAGGACCCCCCAGACCCTCAGGGAACAAAATGCCCAGCAAAGTAAATTATACAAATCATTTTCTCTCATGCACTGGCAGCACCTACTAGAACTGTTTAATTACGGGATGAGAATAATAATAGAAAAATGCTGCCCACAACAACAGCCCTGTTTCCTATCCTACCTTTGTGGTGACAATGCACAGGCAATCCATCCTGGATCCCTACACAGGACTCAGTGCATGGAAGTCACACCAGCAAATCAGCAAAGGTGAGAAAAGCCTTTGGAAATTGCACACAGCGAGAAGCAGAGCTTGGATTCTGTACAAGACGGCTTTTCCAAGGGGGCCCCTCATGGGAAACCCGAGCCCTCCTCCATACAGCTCAAGGCAAGCAGGATTCTCCTAGGCACCAGAAAATCCCCTAGAAATCAGCTCCGGCAAAACTTCCCGGTGGCTTGCTGGGCTCCGTGGCTGCATGGTCTTTTAGTGGATTCCTTGATCAGAACAAGACTCCTGTGAATGCCCCGCACAGTTCTATCGTAGCGATGAGTGTAACACCAAGCACCAGAGAATCACATTTCAGCTCTTGCTCTTGTTTCTGAATTCTGATCTGCTGCTTCAGTGTACCCATAAGATTTCCTTTGCCAAAATCCCCTCTTTGTTGCTTTTCTTTCTTACTAACAACACTGAGTAACACAAAAAAACTACCCGTCCCATCTACCAAATGGCTGTCGTTCCAGTGCCAGAATAGCGGCTTTGGGTAATAAAATGCTATTTATTATGAGCATGATTGCCGGGAGTCTAAATGACTCGAAAGATATGACTGAAAAGCTAAGGTGCATGTGGCGCTGCATACATCACATCTCAACTCACTTGCAATTACAAGGGCAGCTTCTTACAAATGACTAACAGCTGGATAAGGAAAATCGAGCCAGTGACATAAAGAAACTGCAGATTTGGAAGTTTAACTTAGAAAAATGTTACGTTTATCCTTTATTTGTGTTTACCTATGTGTGTGGTCCATGACATATGCAAATACACAAACAACCTACACATTTAAACGAATAAGTATATGATGAAATTGGGGAGGGTGGAGGTTCTAAAGTGTTTATAAAAGTTCTACATTCTGAGTGAAAAAATGAGCTCCTTCCCAAACTTTTCCTTCCTCACTTGCTGTCTGCAGGCACTTATTACGTGGGCAGAGCTTTGTGTTCCCTTCTGCAGCATTCTAACAGCCGAATGATTAACACTCTCCCCTCCCCCAAATCCCTCCCTTTCTTCTAGTAAAGCTGCTACTATATAGACTGCCTTTGAGGTGCTTGACAAGCATCACTCTGGATAATAATATACTTTTTTTCCCATCATCTTAGACACATAGGCAGTCACGGACTGAAACAGACAAACAGAAAGACACAGGAGCTCAGAGAGGAGAGGGGGCGGGAAGGGAGAATGAGGGAAAGTGAAAGAGAGTGAATGACAGAATGGAAAGTACTGCCTGACGAATAAAAATGGAAAATCAATGATGCACTTTTCACTAGGAAGAAAACACATAGTCAACTGGACCACTGAAATATCAAAAATAAATGTCTAGGGACCTATACACTTTAGGTCCGCAAGACACTGGCAGGACCATTTTCCACTCTACTGCCAACCACCACCCTCTCTTTTTTCATAAAAAGTATACTTTCCATGATAAATAATTTGGGGGAAAGAAATAACATATAAGACTCTTCTACCTTTCATGAATTATTCAGGTTCGAACCTCAATATCCCAATAACCTCCTGATTGCTAAGTAAATGAATGTCTCAGAAACTG
Organism: Aotus nancymaae; assembly: GCF_030222135.1. Lineage (NCBI taxonomy): Eukaryota > Metazoa > Chordata > Mammalia > Primates > Aotidae > Aotus > Aotus nancymaae. The sequence goes on from NW_026988473.1 coordinate 68,925,243, forward strand.
ATGTGTCATTATTTTACCCAAATGAGAGATCTGTTTATAAAGACTTTAAGTTCATAGCAAGTCAAATACGTGTTCAGAGAAAAAAATGAAAATAAAAGCTCCTAAAATGCAATTTGATATAATAACTTTCAAAAGTGACTCCAAAAATTATTTGTAGTTAAAAAATATAATTTCCTCTTAACTGTTATCCTACTGTTGTAATAAACTTCAAATAATTTTCAAGTTAAACACCATGAATAGAACTCATGCTCTGGTCCATTCCATCAGGTAACTCTATCTTATGGTTCAGTAATTTGAAAAGTCGAGGAAACATCACTTTGTCTAGTCACCCTCATTTGTCATATCATCACAATAATTATTTTAACTCAATACTTCCTAAGCTTATCTTGGAGTATTTAAAACATTTTATCTTTGAGCATTCCCAGGTACCAGTGTGTTTCCCTGAAACAAGTAAAACATCTAATATGTAATTGAGACTTATTGTCATATTCATGTTCAAAGTAATTAGGCTTTGTGTCCCTGTAACACTTTGAAGTTGACGACGCACGTGTAACAGTCTCACAGGCTTGAGAAATTGAAATGACTTCCCAAAAACCTAGTAACTTTCAATGCCAACATTAAAGATCATGTCTCTTAATTTCAAGTCCAGGTCTTTGTTAGTCATAGAGACAATCAGAATGGAGACAATCAGGAGTTAGAGGAAGTAAATAAACTGGATAGCAGAGTAAGATGAATATTTTCACAAGTTTTTCTGCTAGATGATACCTTCAGAACTTCATTCCATCTTTGTAGAGAGGAGGTAACTAAGATAGAGGAAAGTTAGCAGAGAGAGCCTGATGAGTCTAACTCTGGCGGATCACAGATGAAAGCACTTTGTAAACTGTGGAGACCTGCAGAAATAACAGACAACTTGTCTTTTCTTCTAGCATAGATCCTAGAACACCTTAGGCAATCCCTAAGTCGTCCATCTGACACATATTTGTTGAACACTCATTATGTGATGAACTGATTAATGTCTATATCACCCTCTAAAGTGCACTCCTTAAAGATAGTTTTAACTCTTTATTTCCATTGCCTAGACTAGTGTCTCATTCATTCATTCAACAAATATACTTGAGAATCTACTTATGTGGAAACATAAGGTAAGGAAAAGCTAGCAAAATCCCCTCCCATAAGAGAATAAAAAACTATAGTACTGTACAGAAAGTATTTGGGGGTGCTTTATATCCACAAAATAGAGACATTTAACCCAGAATGGAGAGGTGAGGGAAAGCGTTCTGGAGACAAGCCTCGAGCTAAGTTGAGAAAGATCCATAGCAGTTAACTAGAAGTTAAGAGAAATGAGAATTTCAAACACTCTACTCTATTTGAAAAATGAATGAATCAGCAATATGTTATGCTGTTATAAAATCACCTTAATAAACATATCCAATAAAAGTACTTCAGAGCAAGCATTTTACAAACTGAACATGCAATCTCTACTTGAGAATAAAAGAGCATTGCTCATATAATGTTGAGTACAAATATACTGTAAATGCATATACAGCATGTATGTTATATATTCATTTGTTTGTACTCACCTCAAGTGATTAACTGGATAAAGTATGTATGTTCAGACATAAGTAAGTACATAACATTTTAAAGTGTAGACCCATTTGGGATTTCTACTTTGTGTACACCTTACCTTCCATTGATTTTCCTCAGATACAAAGATGATAGAAGATAATTCACTCCTTTGTCTCAAGGGAAACATTATGCTGTTTTTATAATTAACAATGTATCGACATGAAGCATTTTTTTTTTTTACAGACATAGAGCTCAATTGGGCCTGTGATTTTCACAAGAGGTGTTTGGCAAGATAAGAAGCCTCAGCCTGCAACTGCTTTACTTGATATTCCTTGAGGTTAATGATATCAAACTAGAAATATATTCATTCTTAGTAAACCTATAATTGAAAGTTTGATATAAAACTCTCTTTTAAATTATTTGCACTAAACCTGTACCTTAACCACTTAAATGTATTATTTTTATTTTGTTTCCAATAGGAAAAAAAAAATCTCTAGAAGTGAAATCCATTCTGTGTCTATTCTAGAATCTAGTCCCTTGAGGGCAGATTTAATGTGTATCTCTGCTACCTAGGGTGGTACTGGCACTTAAGAGGCACAAAATAAATATTAGTGGAATTAAAGAATAATCAGAGCTTCAGTTATGCTATTTATTTTTTGATAGTTTTTAAAAACTGATTTAAACCTATGATCCCTTATTTATATTAGAATCATATGTGCACATTACAGAGTAACTATAATATATACACATATATTTATGTGCATACATAGAAATTTTAAAATAAATGTACTGGTGCATGTAGCTGAAGGTATTTGCAAACGCGAATATTTTCATTGGCAAGTCTAGTCTGATGTAAGAGGGTATGACTTAGAACAGTCTTATCTATAATGGAGAAGGGCAGTTTCTAGCTGAAGTGTTAAAACTATAGGATGCTACTGAAACTAGGTGCTTGTTATTGTGTTAGAAAACAATAATAAACATAAGCATTTTTGTTAATATAACAGTAATTTATCAAGTGGCTATTTTTTTGAAGTACTGTGGTAAATACTTAGTAACTATTACCTCATGGTCATAACACCCTTTAGGAAATAATTGTAACCTCTATTTTATAGTTAAGGAAATTGAAGCTGCCTGAGGTTCTATGACTGCCCTAAGTGACATAGAACCTAGGTGACTCCAACCTAGAGGGCAGTCTATGTTCTTTCCATCTCATCACACTGCAAATCCTGAAGCTGTTTCTGTCCCTCTGGGTCCAACCTGAAAGTGTGGCACGAACAGATTCAAAGGCCTTTTCCTTAGCCAAAGGTAGCCTGGACTCCATGCAGATGAATTATAAACAACCTGTGATCCTCCTAAAAACATACATTCATCTCTGGGCTTCTACCCGAGGCCTTTCATAGCTTCTAAAGGCCTTGGGAATAATCCCAGAAGGAATGGACTCCACATTAGAAAGATTAAGTCCAAAGGAAATAACAAGAAATCCACCCACCTGGCCTCCTATCCCTGCCTATCTGTTCCCTATACAACCAGAACAGCAGGCACACAAATGACATCTGCAAAGCTTGTTAGCTTAATAAAATAAAAAGACTGCAGGCAGGTCATGGCAAAATGCCTGCCCTCATTTCCAAACTCTCCAGAGGTAAGTAAGAAATTAGGATCAACTGAAAAAAGACTGAATTTTTCAGAGAGTTTCTACCATTAAAAAAATCAGGACAGTATTGGATCCTGAAAATAATTCGTGAAAAGCAGGAGTCTATGTATTCTGTTCAAGTTAAACATAAATCTCTGCAAAAAAAATATAAAGACTAAACAAGAAAAAATTTTAGTGAAACAGTAATTGCTACAGAAATACATTTTTACTTTTAACTCATCTTTTAATCATGATATTCAATTGTATAAAGCTAAATTTTATATCAATTTTACACATGAGTTACAACATAAATGACAGACATGTAGCTCTTTCAGTTATTATCATCATCAAAATCTAAAGAACCTCTGAAATTTTATATAAGTGGCAGGCTATAAATGATGTAAACATTCAAAAAAAATTGTTTCACTAACAAATCAAAATTTATATAAACTTTGCTGACAATTAACTACATTTCTTAAGAGGCTCAATTTTTCCTACTATTATACAATGCTGTGAGTTGAGTGGATTCCAGAAATCCAAATAATTGTGTGCAAGCCACAATCTAAAAAGCTGTATGGTCAGAAATAAAATTTTGCTTTCAAGTTAATATAAATAACCTCAGCAGTATTGCTAAATGCCATTCCCATACTCTACCTTCTTATACCCTGATATGGTTTGGCTGTGCCCCCACCCAAATCTCAACTTGAATTGTATCTCCCAGAATTCCCACGTATTGCAGGTGGGACAGGGTGGGGGGAGATGTAATTGAATCATGGGTACCAGTCTTTCCCATGCTATTCTCGTGTTATGGAATAAGTTTCACATGATCTGATGCATTTATCAGGGGTTTCTGTTTTTTCTTCTTCCTCATTTTCTCATGCTGCCATCATGTAAGAAGTGCCTTTGCCTCCTGCCATGATTCTGAGGCCTCCCCAGCCATGTGGAACTATAAGTCCAATTAAACCTCTTGTTCTTCCCAGTCTTGGGTATGACTTTATCAACAGCATGAAAACTAATACATACCCCAAGCATGCTAGCCTGTTATCTGTTCCTCAAATATGGTGTTTCACTCTAATTCTTCCTCAGGGCCTTGAATTTATTGTTCCTTCTTCCAGAAACTGTCTTTCCCTGAATTTGCACATGGCTCGCTCCTTCTCATTCAAGTCTCTGCTCAGATGTTATCATGTCAGCAAGACCTTCCCAAACTGATTTCCCCTAACTAAATTAAAATCTTTTCCAATGTTCTCCATTATATCATCCCAGTTTACTTCCTCCATATGATTATCACAATCTAAAATTACCTTCTCTATTCATCTCTTACTACCTCCCCTATATGAAGTTTATCAGTGAGAGCAGGAACCTTATCTATTTTGTCCACAGCTATATCACCAGTGTTTTGAACATAACAGATGCTAATAGAGATTTTTTAATGAATGAATGAAATCCATCATATGGAAACTCTTTTAAAGCACGTGGCTAGTATCAGTAGTCCAACATGAAATTTGCAATGCAAGATCTTCAACATAGTTTCTAAGGATGTGATTTATAATAATAATAATATTTACAAACACACAAACAATAGTTTTCTGATTCAAAATTAATTTATTTTGAAATTATATTGTGAATAATTAAGGTATACAACATCATGTTGTGAGATACATATACGTAGTACAAAGATTATTATAGTGCAGCAAATTAACATATTTATCACTTCTTAGATAGTTACCCATTTTTCTTTGTATCAAGAACAACTAAAATCTACTCATTTAGCATGAATCCCATATATAATACAATGTTATTACCTACAGTCCTCATGTTGTACGTTAGCTGTCTAGACTTGCTCATACTACATATCTGCTACTTTGTATCCTCTAACCTAAATCTCCTCATTCCTCCCAAATCAGTAACCACTGTTTTATTCTATGTGTATATGTATTTAAATTTTTATTTTGTATATGGTGAATATGTATATATGTATACACACACATACATACATACTATATTCCACACACATGTGAGATTATGCAATATTTTTCTTTCTGCATCTGGCTTATTTCACTTAGCATCATGTCCTCCAGGCTCATCCATGTAATGGCAAATGGAAGGATCTCATTCTTTTTTAGGGTTGAATATTATTCCATTTTATACGGATACCACAATTTCTTTATCCATTCATCCACTGACAAACACTTATTTCTCTATCTTGGCTACTGTGAATAATGCTGCAAAGATCATAGTAGTACAAATATCTTTCCAAGGCTGTGACTTCATTTCCTTTGTGTATATGCCTAGAAAAGGAATTTTTGGGTCGTATGATGTTCTATCTTCAATTTCTTTCAAAACCTCCATACTGTTTTCCACAATGGTTATACCAATCTAAATTCCCATGAGCAGTGTACAGAGATCTGATTTCTCCAGATCGTCAACAATATTTGTCATCTTTTGACTTTTTTTTCAAATAGATAATTTATATGACACTCCCAAAATAAAGGTATGCACAGAATAATTTTTGTAGAAAATATGCATTTGTAACCTTTCTTTTTTAAGAAAGTATTATGAGTACATGATAATTGTCGATGTTTATAGGGTACATGTGATATTCTGGTGCAAGTATACAATGTTTAATGATCACATCCAGGTAACTGGGATATCCATCACCTCAAGAATTTCTAATATAAGAATGTTTTAGACACATTCCAATTCTACCCTTAGTTTTTTGATATATACAATAATGATTGTTAACTATAGTCACCCTGTTGTTATCAAATACTAGATCTTATTCATTCTAACTATATTTTTATACAAATTAATCATCTCTACTTTTCTACTCCATTGCTGCTACCCTTCCCAGCCTCAGACAGCCATCATTATACTCTTTTCCTCCAGGAGTTCAACTGTTTTAATGTTTAGTTCTCACATATATGTGAGAACATGTGAAATTTGTCTTTCCGTGCCAGGTTTTCTTTCTTTCTTTCAAGGTCCATTCATGTTGTGGTAAATGACAGCATTTCATTCTTTTTTTGTGGATGAATAATATTCCAATGTGTACCACATTTTCTTTACCTATTCATCAGTTGATAGACACTTTGATTCCAAATCTTGGCGATTGTGAATAAACAATAAATACCAGAGTACAGGCATCTCTTCAATACACTGATTTCTTTTCTTTCGGATAGCAGTGGGATTGCTCAATCATATGGTACTCTCTATTTTTAATTTTTTGTGGAACCTCCATACTCCTCTCCATAGTGGATATACCAATTTATATTCCCACAAACAGTGTATGAGGGTTTCCCTTTCTCCACATCCTCAACAGAATTCATTATTGCCTGTCTTTTGGATAAAAGCCATTTTAACTGGGATGAGATGATATCACACTCTAGTTTTGATTTACATTTCTTGATGATTAATGATGTTGAGTATTTGTCATATATCTATTGGCTATTTACATGTCTTCTTTTCAGAAATCTCTGTTCAGATCCTTTGCCCATTTTAAAATCAGACTGACTTTCTTTCCCATTGAGTTGTTTGAGCTCCCTATATAGTATATTAGGGTTATTGATCTAATGTCAGATGAAAATATTTTCCCCCATTCTGTAATTTGTCTCCTAATTTGCTGATTATTTCCTTTGCTATGGAGAGCTATTTAGTTTGATGTGATGTGATTTTTCTATTATTGGTTTGGTTGCCTGCACTTTTGAGGTATTACTCAAGAAATTTTTGCCCAGACCAATGTTCCAGAGAGTTTCCTCGGTGTTTTCTTTTAGTAGTTTCATAGTTTCAGGTCTCAGATTTAAATCTTTAATCCATTTTTATTTTGTATATGGTGAGACATAGGGTTGTAGTTTCATTTTTCTGCACATGAATATCCAGTTTTCCTGGCACCATTTATTAAAGAGACTGCCCTTTTCTCATTATATGTTCTTGGCATCTTTGTCAAAATTCAATTCATGGTGGATGTGTGGATTTATTTCCAGGTTCTCTGTTCTGTTCCATTAGTCTATGTGTCTGTTTTTATGCCGGTACTATACTAGTTTGGTTACTATAGCTCTATAGTACAATGTGAAGTCAGGTAATGTAATTCCTCCAGCTTTGTTCTTTTTACCATGACAGCTTTGGCTATTCTGGGTCTATAGTGATTCTGTGCAAATTTTAGGATTACTTTGTTATTTCTTTGAAGAATGTCATTGGTATTTTGATAGGGATGTCACTACCATGTAGATTGCTTTGAGTAGTATGGACATTTTAACAATATTGATTTCGCCAATCCATTAACACAGAATTATTTCCCATTTTTTTGTGCCTTCTTCAATTTCTTTTACTAATGTTTTATAATTTTCATTGAAGAGATCATTTACTTCTGTGATTAAATTTATTTCTAGGTTTATTATTTTATTTGTAGTTATTGTAAATGGGAATTTTTTTCTTGGTTCCTTTTTCAGATTATTCATTGTTGACCTATAGAAATGCTTCTGCTTTTTGTACATTGATTTTATATCCTGCAATTGTATTGAATTTATTCTTCAGTTCTATTAGTATAGATTTTTGGTAGAATTTTTAGGTTTTTATAAATAGAAGATTGTATCAGCTATGAACAAGAATAATTTGACTTCTTTCATTCCAATTCGAAAGCCCTTTATTTTACTCTCATTTAACTACTCCAGCTAGGACTTCCAGTGCTATATTGAATAATAGTGGTAAAAATGGGCATCCTTGTCTTGTTATATATCTTAAAGAAAAGGCTTTTAGTTTTTCCCCTTTAGTATGGTACTAGTTGGGAGTCTGTCATACATGGCTTTTACTTTGTTGAGGTATGTTCTTTCTATGCCACTTTTTTTTACTGTTTTTATCATGAAGATATTGAATTTTACTGAATGTTTTTCAGCATCAAATGAAATGATATGTTTTTATCCTTCATTCTGTCAATATGATGTATTGCATTGATTTATTTCTGTAGGTTGAGGCATCTATGCATCCCTGAATGAATCCCACTTGGTCTTGAATGATTCTTTTAATTTGTTGTTGAATTTGGTTTGTGAGTACTTTGTTGAGGATTTTTGAATCTATGTTCATCAGAGATATTTGCCTATAGTTTTCTTTTTTGATGTGTCTTTCTCTGGTTTTGGCATTGTGGTAATACTAGCCTCACAAAATGAGTTTGGAAGTATTCGTTCCTCATAGATTTTTTTTGAATAATTTGAGTAGGATTGGTATTAGTTCTTTAAATATTTGGTAGAATTCAGCAGTGAAGTCATTAGGTCTTGACTTTTTCTGTGATGGGAGACTTTTAATTATGACTTCTATCTCCTTACTTGTTATTGATCTATTCTGGTTTCAGATTTCTTCATGATTCAATCTTGGTAGGTTGCATGTGTCTAGAAATCTATCCGTTTATTCTACATCTTCCAATTCACTGGCATAGTGTTCATCATAGTCTCTAATAATCCTTTGAATTTTTCTGTGATATCAGTTGTAATGTCATATTTTTCATCTCTAATTTTACTTTGGGGTGTCTTCTCTCTTTTGTTCTCAGTATGGCTACAAGTTGATTTTGTTTATCTTTTCAAAACACCAACCTTTTCATTTCCCTAATATTTCAAGTTCTTTGATTTAATTTCATCTATTTCTGCTCTGATGTTTATTTCTTTACTTCTACTAATTTTGGCGTGGTTTGCTTTTGATTTTGTAGTTCTTTATGATGCATCATTAGGTTATTTATTTGAAGTTTCTCTATTTTTAATACTAGTGCTTATTGGTATACTCCCATCTTAGAATTGATATTGCTATAACCCATAGATTTAAGTAGGTCGTGCTTCCCTTTTCACTTGTTTCATAAAATTTTAAAATTTTCTTCCTAATTTCTGCATTGACCTACTGGTCACTCAGGAGCACATTATTTAATTTCTATGTGTTTGTATAGTTTCCAAAGTTCCTCTTGTTATTGATTTTTAGTTTTATTCCATTGTGATGAGAAAAAATATTTAATATAATTTTAATGTTTTGAATGTTTTACAACTCATTTCATAGCTTAACATATGGTCTATCCTTCAGAAAGACACATGTGCTGACAGGAATAATGTATATTCTGCAGCTTTTAGTTAAAATGTTCTGTAATAACTATTAGGCCCATTTGGTTGACAGGGCAGATTAAGTCTGATGTTGATTTTCTGTCTGGATGATTTGTTCAATGATGAAAATGGGGTGTTGAGCTCTCTAGCTAGTATTGTATTGGGGTATTCCTTTCTCTTCAGCTTTAATAACGTTTGCTATATATAAATGGGTGCTCCACTGTTGGGTGCATATATATGTATAATTGTTATATCTTCTTGCCAAATGGACCCTTTTATCATTATATAATGTCCTTCTTATAGTTTCTGTCTTAGAATTTATTCTATCTGACATAAGTATAGCTATTCCTGCTCTTTCTTAGCTTACATTTGTACAGAATATCATTTTCCATTCCTTTAATTTCACTCTATAGGTGAAGTGAACTTTGTAGGCAGCATATAATTGTGTCTTGGTTGTTGTGGTTTTCTTTAAATCAGTGCAGCCACTTTATATTTCTTAATGAAAAGTTTACTCTATTTACATTCAATGTTATTATTGATAGGTAAGAACTTACTCCTCCCATTTTGTTATTTGTTTTCTGGTTGCTTTGTGGTCCTCTCTTCCCTGCTTAATTCCTATCTTCCTTTATGTAAAAGTGAATTTATTTGATAGTATGTTCTAATTTCTTGCTTTTGCTTTTTTGTGTATCTGTTGTGGGTTTTTTGATTTGAGGTTATAATGAAGCTTGCAAATAATATCTTGTAAAAAATAATTTTAAATTAAAGACAACCTAACTCTGATTTCAAAAACAATGAAGAAGCAAAGAGAAAACTTAAAACAAATCGCTACACTTTATCCTCCCTGTTCTTTCACTTTCAGTTGTTTCTATAGACAAATGGGACCTAATTAAACTCCAGAGCTTCTGCACAGCAAAAGAAACAATCATTAGAGTGAATCAGCAATCAACAGAATGGGAAAAAATTTTTGCAATCTACCCATCTGACAAAGGGCTAATATCCAGAATCTACAAAGAACTAAAACAGATTCAAAGAAAAAAATAAGCCCATTCAAAAGTGGGCAAAGGATAAGAACAGACACTTTACAAAAGAAGACATACATGAGGCCAACAAACAAGAAAAAATGCTCATCATCACTGGTCATTAGAGAAATGCAAATCAAAACTACATTGAGATACCATCTCATGCCAGTTAGAATGGCGATCATTAAAAAATCTGGAGACAACAGATGCTGGAGAGGATGTGGAGAAATAGGAACACTTTTACACTGGTGGTGGGAGTGTAAATTAGTTCAACCATTGTGGAAGACAGTGTGGCGATTCCTCAAGGACCTAGAAATAGAAATTCCATTTGACCCAGCAATCCCATTACTGGGTATCTATCCAAAGGATTATAAATCATTCTATTATAAGGACACATGCACACGAATGTTCATTGCAGCACTGTTTACAATAGCAAAGACTTGGGACCAACCCAAATGCCCATCAATAAATGGGCATCAATAAATTTTGCCCATCAATAAAATTTGCCATCAATAAATGGGCATCAATAAATGGGCATTAATAAATAAATACAATAGCAAAGACTTGGGACCAACCCAATGCCCATCAATAAATTTTCCCATGGACAGGGAAAATGTGGCACATATACACCATGGAATACTATGCAGCCATCAAAAACTATGAGTTTGTGTCCTTTGTAGGGACATGGATGAACCTGGAAACCATCATTCTCAGCAAATTGATATAAGAACAGAAAAATCAAACACCACATGTTCTCACTCATAGGTGGATATTGAACAATGAGAACACATGGACACAGGGAAGGGAGCATCAAACACTGGGGTCTGTCGGGGGGAAATAGGGGAGCAACAACAGGGGGTGGGGAGTTGGGGAGGGATAACATGGGGAGAAATGCCAGATATAGGTGATGAGGAGGAAGGCAGCAAACCACATTGCCATGTATGTACCTATGCAACAATCTTGCATGTTCTTCACATGTACCCCAAAACTTAAAATGCAATAAAATATATATATTTTGTAGTTATTATTTTTGATAGGTTTACCTTTTAGTCTTCCTATTCAAGATATAAGTGGTTTACAAACCACAACTACAGTGTTGAAGTATTCTGTATTTGTCTGTGTATTTGCTATTACCAGTGAGTTTTGTACCTTCAGATGATTTCTTATTGTTTGTTAATGGCCTTTTCCTTTAGATTGAATAACTCCTTTAACATTGCTCTTAGGACAAGTCCACTGTTGATGAAGAATGCCTTTACACTGTTGGTGGGAATGTAAACTAATTCAAACTTTGTGGAAGACAGTGTGGTGATTCCTCAAGGATCTAGACACAGAAATGCCATCTGACCCAGCAATCCCATTACTGGATATATAACCAAAGAATTATAAGCCATTCTATTATAAAGATGCATGCACACATGTGTATACTGAGGCACTGTTCACAATAGCAAAGACTTGGAAGCAACCCAAATGCCCATCAATGATAGACTAGATAAAGAAAATGTGACACATGTACACCATGGAATACTATGCAGTCATAAAAAAAAGAAGCGTTCGTGTCCTTTGCAGGGACATGGATGAAACTAGAAACCATCATTCTCAGCAAACTGACACAAAAACAGAAAATCAAACACCACGTGTTCACTCATAAGTGGGCGTTGAACAATGAGAACACACAACACATGGAAAGGAACATCACACACTGGGGCCTGGGGTGTGGGGGGCTAGGGGAGGAATAGCAGGGGATGGGGGATTGGGGAGGAATAGCATTAAGAGAAATAACTAATGTAAATGACGGGGCAACAGATGCAGCAAACCACTACCATGGCACATGTATACTTATGTAACAAACCTGCAGGATCTGCACATGTACCCAGAACTTAAAGTATAATAAATAAATTTTTTAAAATCCCTCAACTTTTATTTGACTGGTAAAGTTTTTACTTTTTCTTCATGTTTGAAGGCTATTTTCACTGGATATGCTCGTCTAGAATAAAAGATGTGGTTTCTTTTTCCAGCCCTTTAATATGTCATGCCCCTCTATCCTGGTCTGTCAGGTTTCCACTGGAAAGTCTGTTGTCAAATGTATTCTACCTTACACGTTACTTGTTTCTTTTCTCTTGCTGCTTTTAGAATCCGTTCTTTATCCTTGGCCTTTGGGAATTTGATTATTAAATGTGTTCAGGTAGTCTTATGTGTGTTAAATCTGCTTGATTTTCTATGAACTTCTTATACCTAAATACTAATTTTTTTCTAGGTTTGGAAATTTCTCTGTTATTATTTCTTAAATAAACCTTCTTACCTGATCTCTCTCTTTACTTTCTCCTCAAGGTCAATAAATTTTACATTTTCCCTTTTGAGACTATTTTCTAGATCCCATAGGTTTTATTTTATTATTTTTTTCTTTTTTCCCCCATGACTGTACATTTTTATATAGCCTGTCTTCAATCTCACTAACATTTCCTTCTGCTTGATCAATTCTACTTCTCAGAAATTGGAATGCATTTTTTACTCTGATAATTGAATTTTTCAGCTGAGGAATTCTGCTTGATTATTTAAAAAGATATTTCAATCTGTTTGTTAAATTCTGTGATAAGATTCTGAATCCCTCCTCTGTGTTATGTTGACATTCATTGAGCTTTCTCAAAACAGCTATTTTGAATTCGCTTTCTGAAAGTTCATCTATTTCCACCACCCTAGGATTCGTTACTGGTAACTTATTTAGTTTGTTTAGTGAGATCATGTTTTCCTGGATGTTTTTGATGCTTATGGATGTTTGTTAATATCTGACTATTTAAAAGTTAGGTATTTTTTCTAACCTGGCAGTCTCAGCTTGTTTGTACCTATCCTTCTTAAGAAGGCTTTCCAGGTATTCAAATGGAATTGATTGTTGTGATCTAAGTCTTTGGTCATTGAAGCCATATCAGCTCTGGGGGATGTCCCAGAACTAGTAAACTAGTAATGTTGTAATTCTTGATTGCTGGTTCTTGATGACCCAGTATGGTGAATATTCTTTTCTTTTATTTGTAGACTCCAAGAGGCACCACCTTAGTAGGGTTGGGTAAGATCTGGGTAATTCCCTGGACCCTGGATTACCAGGTAGCAATCACTCTTTCTCTTCCCTCACTTCTCACTTTCCCCAAACACGTCAGTCAGTCAGTCAGTCTCTCTCTCTCTCTCTCTCTCGCTCTCTCTCTCTCTCTCCCCACCCCTGCGCTTGGTGGAGTTGGAGGAAGGGTGGCACAAGGACTCCCATGGTTACCACAGCCAGGATTAGGCTAGATAATACCTAAAGGCATCACAGTACTTGGGTTTCATCCAAGGTCCATGGCTAATAATTCCTGGCTGCTGCTGCTGTTTATTGAATACCCAAGGGCTCTTTAGTCAGCAGGTGGCATATTCAGCCAGGAATGGGTCCTTCCAGTCAGGGAAGCAGGTTCCTTTCTAGCCCAGGGTAGGTCTAGAAATGCCATCCAGGAGCTAAGGCCTGGAATTAAAGGTTTCATGAATCAGCATGGGCTTTATTTTACTGTGGCTGAGCTGGCAGTCAAGTTGGAAGATGAAGTCCTCTGCACTTTTTCTTCTGCTTTCCCAAAGTGTAAGGAGTCTCTCCCAAGCTGAACTGCCTGGAATTAGGGAAGGGTAACTCAAACACTCCCTTGGCTATGACAACAAGTATCTCACTGGGTTTCATGTACCCCAGTCTACTGGCTGCAAGCCCAGAGCAGTCCCAGGACTTACTCAAGGACTGCAGAGCTTGTGACCTGACTGACATTCAAAATTATTTAGGACACTAGGCTACTTTAGTCAGACAACGGTGGAGCTACTCTAAACTCGGGTTCCTACTAGTAGGGTGGAGAATTCCTCTTTGACAGGGCTGGTCTAAATGCTCCATCTGTGGACACCGGTGGAATTTTGCCCTGTGTTGTATTCTGCTGTGAGAGAGCAGAATTGAGTTCCAATGCAAAGTCTCACAATCACTTCACTTTTTCTCCTGCAAACACACAGATTCTCTCTGTGCATACATTGCCGTGGGATGGGGGAAGGGTGGTATAGGCAATGCAAAACTGTCTTTCCTACCTTCTTTAGTGCCTCCTTCCCTGATATGATATTTAAGCCAGCTGCTGTGATCACTAACCTAATCTTTGATTCTTATGAAGATGCTTTTTTGCATGGATAGTTATTCAATTTGGTGCTCCTGCAGGGGGGATAATCACTGGAGTGTTCTATTCAGCCATATTGATTTGCCTCCTTTCTACCAATGACTTTTTGATAAAGCCATCCTGATGAGTGTGAGGTGGCTTCTCACAGTAGTTTGGATTTGCATTTCTGTGATGATTAATAAAGTTTAGCCTCTTTTTATATACCTGTTGGACATTTCTATGTCTCCTTTGAAGAAATGTCCACCCAAGTATTTTGCCCATGTTTTAATGAGTTTTTCCACTAGTGAGTTGCATAAATGATTTATAAATTTTGGATATTAAGCCCTTATCAAATATATGACTTGCAAATAACCATTAACTTTTCATTTACCAGTCATTATGAATTTTCATGTGTATAATATCATTAAGTATTCATAACCAGTGAATTAAGTATAATTTTACAGGTAAAGAAACTCAGATTCAGAAAAATTGACTTACCCCAAGTTACATAGCTATCAAGCTGATGGACCAGTACAGTGAATATTCTTTTATTTTACTTTAAGTTCTGGGATACAAATGCAGAACGTGCAGGTTTGTTACTTAGGTATGTGTGTGCCATGGGTGGCTGTATCTATCAACCTGTCATATAGGTCTTAAGCTTCACATGCATTAGCTATTGTCCTAATGCCCTCCCTCCCTTCTGGTGCCAGTGTACCTTGTTCCCCCTTCTGTGTCCATGTGTTCTCATTGTTCAACTCCTACTTAAGAGTGAGGACATATGATGTTTAGTTTTCTGTTCCTGTGTTAGTTTGCTAAGGATGATGGCTTCTGGCTTCATCTTTGTCTCTGAAAAAGACATGATCTCATTTGTTTCTATGGCTGCACAGTATTCCATGGTGTATATGTACCACATTTTCTTTACCCAGTCTGTTACTGATGGGCATTTGGGTTGGTTCCATGTCTTTGCTACTGTAAATAGTGCTGCAACAAACATACATGTGCATGTGTCTTTATAACAGAATGATTTATATTCCTTTGGGTATATATCCAGTAATGGGATTTCTGGGTCAAATGGTATTTCTCATTCTAGATCCTTGAGGAATTGCCATATTGTTTTCCACAGTGGTTTAACTAATTTACATTCCTATCAACAGTATAAAAGCATTCCTATTTCTCCACAGCCTCACCAGCATCTACTGTTTCTTGCTTTTTAATAATCACCATTCTGACTGTCATGAGATGGTACCTAATTGTGGTTTTGATTTGCATTTCTCTAATGATCAGTGATGTTGGGCTTTTATTTACACGTTTCTTGGCCACATAAATGTTGTCTTTTGAAAAATGTCTGTTCATGTCCTTTGCCCATTTTTTAATGGGGTTGTTTCTTATAAATTTCTTTAAGTTCCTTATAAATTCTGAATATTAGACCTTTGTCAGATGAGTAGATTGCAAAAATTTTCTTCCATTCTGTAGGTTCCTTGTTTGCTCTGATGATAGTTTCCATCGCTGTGCAGAAGCTCTGTAGTTTAATTAGATTCCATTTGTCAATTTTGGCTTTTGTTGCTATTGCTTTTGACATTTCCATCACGAAGTCTTTGCCCATGCCTATATCTTGAATGGTATTGCCTAGGTTTTCTTCCAAGGTTTTTATGGTTTTGGGTTTTATGCCTAAGTATTTAATCCATCCTGAGTTGTTTTTATAAGGTGTAAGGAAGGGGTCCAGTTTCAGTTTTCTGCATGTAGCTAGCCAGTTTTCCCAGCACCCTTTATTAAATAGGGAATACTTTCCCCATTGCTAGTTTTTGTCTGGTTTGCTGAAGATCAGATGGTTGTAGATGTGTGGTGTTATTTCTGAGGTCTCTGTTCTGTTCCCTTTGTCTATACAGCTCTTTTGCTACCAATATCATGCTGTTTTGGTAACTGTAGCCTTGTAATATAGTTTGAATTAAGGTAACATAAAGCCTCCAGCTTTGTTCTTTTTGCTTAGGATTGTGTTGGCTATACGGTCTCTTTTGGTTCCATATGAAATTTAAAGTAGTTTTTTTTCTAATTCTGTGAAGAATGTCAATAGTATTTTGATGGGAATAGCACTGAATCTATAAAGTACTTTGGGCAGTATGGCCAGTTGCATGATATCGATTCTTCCTATCCATGAGGATGGAATGTATTTCCACTGTTTGTGTCATCTCTTATTTCACTATGGTCAATATTCTATATGAACCAGGATGAATCTTTATTATCTAATGCCAATTCCTATCCCATCTTTGTTATAATGATTTTCTGCAGTTTGGAAATTATTGAATTCATTGATCCAGGTAGTAAATACCATAAACTTCAATGTTTGGTCCTAAGTGCTCTATATCTGAACAGAATATACTCTATTGTCTTCAAGCAAGTATAAAAGTCAGAATCCTAAATACATATGTATTAAATTAGTATAATATCATTTCTGTAGTGTTTGTGTTGCTTTAGAGACAGTAAACAAATACATTAATATTGGATTGATCAGTTAAATAAAGTTTTATATATATATATACATATCAGACTAAACAATATTCAAACTTGACCAGATAGAATGAGCTACCCTTGGAGATGGTAAATATCCTATAACTTGAGGCTTTCCAGCAGTTAAAAGAATCCCTTTTAGCAGAGTGACAATAAAAATAATTAAAAACTAAGGAGAGTCACTTCTCTGTATTGCCATTAAAATTACCTTTAATCCTGACTCTATAATATTTTCAAACTTGGTCCTCTGGGAAGATTAACTAAAAAACATCACTTTTTAAATTATTATTGTATTGTAAAAAGAACCACATAACCTTAAATTTATAATACTGACCATTTTTAAGTGTAGAGTTCAAGTGTTAAGTATATCATTACATTGTTGTGCAACAGCTACCTAGATGAGTTTTTCATCTTGAAAAACTGGAACTATATACCCAGTAAACACTAATTCCCCTCCTTCCCTGTGTTTTGACTGGCTTATTTTGCTTAGCATAATGTCCTCAAGGTCAACTCATGTTGTAGCATATGATAGAATTTCCTTTTGTTCCTAAGGCTACATAATGTGGGGGCAGGGGGGTGTGGGGGTGTGAGTGGCTGTGTGTGTGTCTATATATAACATTTTCTTTATCCATTTATCTGTTAATGGACATTTGGGTTGCTTCCTCTTGGCTATTGCAAATAAGGCTGTGATGAATATGGCTGTGTAAATATTTCAAGATTCTGCTTTGAGTTCTTTTGGATATTTACCCAGAGGTGAAATTGTTGGATCATATGGTAATTATATTTTTAATGTTTTCAGGAACCTCTCTACTGTTTTCCATAATGGTGGCATCATTCTAAATTCCCACCAACAGTGTACAAGCCTTTCAGTTTCTCCACATCCTTTTCAACACATTATTTTTTGTTCTTTTGATGGCAGGCATCCTAATGGGTGTGAAATGATATTTCATTGTGGTTTTGATTGGCATTTACCTTATGATTGGTGGTGGTAAACATTATTCATAGGTGAGTTAGCCATTTGTATATTTTCTTTGGAGAATTACCTATTCAAGTCTTTTGTCCATTTTTAATTGTGTTACTTGTTATTTGTTGTTGAGTTGTAGAAGTTCTTTATATATTCTGGATATAACCCTTCACATATATATGATTTGCAAATGCTTTCTCCAGTTCTATTGGTTGTCTTTTCACTCTAGTGATGGTTTTCTTTGACGCACAGAAGGCTTTAAGTTTGATGCAGTACAATTTGTTTATTTTTGCTTTTAGTTGCCTGTGCTTCTGGTGTCATATTCAAGAAATTGTTGCCTAATTCAATGTGTCCTGAGATTTTTCTGTTAGTTTTATAGTTTAGATCTTATATTTTCTGTAGGAGTTACAGAGTTTAAAGTCTTATTTATATCTTCAATTCATTTTGAGTTAATTTGTTTATATGGTATAAAGACCAAATTTTACACTTTTGCATGTAGATATCCAGTTTCCCACCATCATTTATTAAAGAAACTGCCCTTTGTCCATTGGTAGGCCCAGCTCCATTATTTAAAAGAATTTGGCCATATATGCAAGGGTCTATTTCTAGGGTCTACATTCTGTTTCATTGATCAATCTATCTATGCCAATGTATCTATGTGTTTATGCCAGTACCACGCCATCTTGATTACTGTTGCTTTGTAGTAAGCTTTGAAATCAGGATGTGTGAGGCTTCTAAATTTGTTCTTATTTTCCAAAATTGATTTGGTTATTTAGTGTCTCAGAACTACCACTTTTAAAATAAGGATTATGGGCAGCATTTCATGTAAATATATAGACACAAGGGGATTCTCATTCTGCTCTCATTCCATAAAACAAATATAAAAACCTTCTTTCCCATAGATGAGTGGCATTCAGAAAAAGAAGTTTCCTTCTAAATATCAGAAAGAACAGTTATCAGAAAAATAGAGCAGAGCTACAAAATTATTAATTAGAAGGTGCAGCTATTTAACAGAGGATAAATACACATTATAGCCTGAAAATAATTAAGAGCAATGCTGAAATTCTCTAAAATACATAATTTTTCTATTCTATCAAAGTATCCTAAATGTATTATAATGGAAAGGAACCATAAGTTATTTTATTTATTTATTTTATTTTCACTTTATTTTATTATTTATTTAATTTTTTCGAGATGGAGTCTTGCTCTGTCACCCATGCTGGAGTGCAGTAGCATGATCTCGGCTTACTGCAACCTCTGCCTCCCGGGTTCAAGTTTTCTCCTGCCTCAGCCTCCCAAGTAGCTGGGATTACAGGCAAATTCCACAACACCTGGCTAATTTTTGTATTTTTTGTAGAGATGGGGTTTCACCATGTTGGCCAGGTTGGTCTCGAACTCCTGGCCTCAAGTGATGTACCTACCTTGGCCTCCCAAAATGCTGGGATTACAGGAGTGAGCCACTGCAGCCCGCCCCATAAATTGTTAATAGCTAATTAGTCTCTCACTTTAGATGAGGGCTTAGATTAGGAAAATGAGGCACACAGATAGTCGAAGTGACTTGCCCAAGGACACTCAAATAGTAAGTATACAAAAGTAATTTCCCAACACCTATGTTTCCAGTTATGACTTACTCTTATGCAATTCTTCTCAGTCTGATATGTGTCCTACAGTCAAACACGTTTCTACCTTGTTACCTCTCTGTTCTTGCTGAAAGAAACCTAACTTTCTGCCCCATCTATTGTGGTATTTGCATGGTATTTACTTAGTCCCTTAATTAACCAGGTTCTAATTGGCTAGACTCTGGTTTTTGCTGAAAAAAATAAAGTATCAAACAATTAAAATGGTATCTAAAACAAAATATTCCTAAGAGGCATTTAGTGCTCCACTCATTTCTCCAAATGCGTGCACTATCCAGAGCATTTACCTATCAATCTTTTCATATATAACTATCCTATTTCATCTTCTTTAAATTCCTATAGTATAGGCACAATAGGTGTTATCTCATTTTATCTCATTTCAGGCACAAAAATAAAGTCATTTAAAGTGCCTGACATCAAATGACTAATTTGTGATAGAGGCCAATATACAAATTCTCATCTCTGACTTTGAATCTTTTCTTCATTCCATTCTATCACACTATCCTACTTTTGATAATACACTTAGTTCTAAACAAATATGTCCCATCTCCTCTCAAGGTATTTTCTTAGGTGTTCCCATGCTACTTCAAATTTAAGATGTCATAATTGAATTAGTTACTTCTATTAGTCAACTTTCCTGCAAATAACCCCATTTTTGTTCTGATACCACCTAACTCTCAATTTGCCTAGTCACCAAGTCCTGTCAATTATTTATTTGAGATTCCTCATTTCTCTATAAGCCGATTAAAAATCCTCATTGTTTCTCACTATGACTCTGGAATACCAAAGCTCCAAACTTTGGTATTGTTTATGTGTTTATGTGTTGTTTATTAGGTTTATTTAAATACAGAATATACCCCTAAAAAATACTCGCAATTATTTTACATTGTTCAAAAGAAATAATAGGAATTAAATAAAGAAATCATATTAAATATAAAGTGTTTCTTCATAATTAAAGGTCTAAAGTCTTCACTGATATTTTTACTTCCCAGATGTTAATAAAAATATCAACTCAATAAAATAAATGCAAAACTTGCAATTCATTTCAATAGAATGAATAGCTACTATTTGCCAAGCAATACTAAGCATGTTCATATTCAGGAACTCATTAAAATTTCAAAAGAACCCTATAAGATGAGAAAATGGAAGCTTTTAGAGTTTAAGTAGCATAAGCTAGCAATATGCTCTCCAATGGTGAAAACAGAAGTTTCTATAATATACTTTTCAGCATTTATTTAATTTAGCTGCCTGAAAGGCTGGCACATTTGTATCCCTCTTAAGACTAATGACTTCATTTTCAGGAAGCAAAAATACAAATATCCTTGTGAACAGTCAGGAAGTTCAAAAATTTGTCTTCTAAGTATTCATGAACCCAGCATGGATATCCACCCTCCCTCCCTTCTTTTGGAAAAAAACAGTCTCATTGCCAAATTAGATGACTTTCTTTCCTGGAAGCATACTTAGCATTTTATTACTGTCTCAAATAGTTAACATCTTCTAGGTTAAACAAAAGTATTTTTCAAGAGAAGAAAAATGAAATAGCCTACAAAATGATTGTGTGATAACCAGCACTTTAAGACTGTACTAAAACACAGAACCCAAAATGAACCACAAAACTACACAAAATGATACACATTCAGTGTCAGCTCAGAAGCCTGAAAACCCAATATGCTGACCAGACCAAAGCTGGAAATTAGGTTACACATTTTATTTTATTTTCTTTTTAAACATTACTAGCACTAACCACAGATATAAGACAAATCTTACCCATTAAGCCTAGTAAGAAAGAAAACACTGTAATACTTACAGTTGTCTTCTCATCAGCTTCATTTTCGAAACACTGATTTTCTTTATTTTGCTCAATACATGAAACATTTTCCTTTGGTCCATTGCAATCTGTAAGCTAAAAATAAGTTTAAAAAAATCAACACTCCTTTTTATTTTCTCAAATGTATATTGTTTTCAAACTTTGAATATATACATTAAAATATGTAAGGCCTGAATAAATATTATTAGATGTTGCTTATTTCAATTTTAGCATACAAATGTACTATCTAACCCATTTTTATGTTGCTCTTAAAGAGAAAACATAAAATGGGACAGTTATTCAAAGGCAAATTTTTATATTTCAAAGCCTCCCAGCAGGGAGTGTTGAACACGGACTATTCAAAAGTAAATTGATGATCGGGCTAAAGCTGAGCATGGTTAATGGAAAGATTAAGACAGAGGGTTGATATCACTTTATGTAAGTTCTCATACTTGTAGAAATCTCTATGGAAGTGATTGGAGCTCTCAGAACTAGCAGTGTCACTGACTGCCTTTACTTTGGACTATCTTTTTAAGAATCTTGTATAACTATAGCTTTAGATGATAAAAATGTCTACTTTCAAAGAAAAGGGTAGGTTTGCTTACTGACCATTATAAAATAGATGTTACCTAAACTGAGGGAACACAACCTATAAAATGATCCATTGTATATAATTGTATCACATGATCATCTTTGCCTGCACTATAGAAATTGGGTCTTGAGAAATTGGTACAAGAAAATGTTGATACTCTACTGCTGTTGCTGCAAAGTAATTAAATCCTTAGTCTCTGCCCTACGATTCTTTTGGCAGCATCCATGAAATTGTGGCAGATTAAATTCTTAGCTTTCAAGTAGGGCACAATCTTAGACTCCTTACAGTTCTTGACAGTGAAAGGATAGAATGCTGACAGATTCATGGTTTGCTGGAAGAGGAAGGATCAGAGACTTCTGGGATGATAAAAGTGATTTGTGGAACATCTTTAGAAACTGGGTAGTAAACATGCTGACCACACTGAATGCTCAACTGCATAATAAGAATTTCTCACTTTAGGCCGGGCACAGTGGCTCAAGCCTATAATCTCAGCACTTTAGGAAGCCAAGTAGGGTGGATCATCTGAGGTCAGGAGTTTCAGACCAGCCTGATCAACATGGTGAAACTCCATCTCTACTAAAAATATAAACATTAGCTGGTTGTGGTGGTACACACCTATAATCCCAGCTACTAGAGTGGCCGAGGCAGGAGAAGTACTGGAACCTAGGAGGCAGAGGTTGCAGTGAGCTGAGACTGCACCACTGCACTCCAGCCTGGGTGACAGAGCAAGACTCTGTCCCAAAAAAAAAAAAAAAAGGAATCCATCACTTTAATCCACGTTAATGAGGAGAGATTTCTGAAACAGTTGAAGGCTAGGACAGCTCTCAAAGCGTTTTTGTCAACTCTTCTCTGGGTGAAAGGACTTCCTCACTAACCTACCAGTCAGCCTCAGTTTCTAAGATTGACTCTAAAAGGAGTGGGCGAGCAGAAGTTTCCACTCCTTTACAGGTAATAGCTATAGAGACATGTACCTGCCCCGGTTGTGAAAGGAGAGAAATTTGCAACCACTATGGACAGAAAGATTTCTCTGATTCTAGTCTATTGTAGATGCTTCTCTTCTCTGCTCCCATCATTTATATCTATCATTGTAATTAACATATTGTATTATAAGCTGCATGTGTGTGTGTGTGTAACTGTATGTATGTATCTGTCCCATTAGAGTATGTTAGATGACAAGCAGAATATCTTACTATTTTTCAGTCTCCAGGATAAATACATACTTGTTTAATGAATGAAAAATAAAGATCAAATTAGATGAAAAACAGATGCACAGATAGATGAGCAAACAGAGAAAATGTATCATCTAATGAAGAGCAGTGTCAGGCTCAAACACCTTGGGATACCCAGGTAGCCTCTGTATCAGAAACATAGAGCTATTTACTTTGCGCTCCTGTCTTTGGGCCACTCCTCTCTGGTCCCATGAACTATCCAAACAAATCAGGGCCATCAGTCTGACTGTATTTCTCATGTGGATGTCCATGGTAAGGACGTGCCTTCTGATGAGACCCACTGAAATCAAGATGACAATTGCACCTGCACTGCCACCATTGCTGCCTGGATCCATCATCATATTGAACATGGCAATACATCCACCATCATAGACTAACCACAAAGTAAAAGACTCTGCTTCTCAGGCAGAGTCTACCTTGGTGTCCTGAGGTAGTTGAGCTTGGTATCTTGGCATTTCTCTTAGCCAGATCAGAGCCCTTATTCATTGTTTGTGTATTTGTTCATCTATCTGTGCATCTCTTTGTGATGGTTAATACTGAGTGTCAACTTGATTGAATTGAAGGATGCAAAGTATTGGTCCTGGGTGTTTCTGTGAGGTTGTTGCCAAAAAGAGTAACATTTGTGTCAGTGGTCTGGCAGAGGCAGACTTATCCTTAATCTGGGTGAGTACCATCTAATCAGCTGCCAGCAAAGCTAGAATGTAAGACCAGCAGAAAAACATAGAAAGACTAGATTGGCCTAGCCTCCCAGCCTACATCTTTCTCCCATGTTGGATGCTTCCTGCCTTCAAACATCAGACTCCAAGTTCTTCAGTTTTGGGACTCTGAGTGGCTTTTCTTCCTCCTCAGCTTCTAGATGGCCTATTGTAGGACCTTGTGATCATATGAGTTAATACTTAATAAATTCTTCTTTATATATATACATATATGTATATGTGTGTATCTGTGTGTGTGTGTGTGTGTGTATATATATATATATATATATCTCCTATTGGTTCTGTCCCTCTAGAGAACCATGACTAATACATATTTTAATACATATTTTGTCACCAGGAGTGGTTCTAGAGGAATAGAATAACAATATTAATGATGGAGTTATTTAATTGGTTTTGGGGTTTCTGGAGTTCGCTGCTTAACATAAATCGCCCCCAAAATGCTAAGGACTCTACTTCTAATAGTATGGCAAACACTGATAGTCCTTGGCATGATCTGTTTAGAGAGTAATGCAAAATAAATATATTTGACACTCCTGATTCACCGCTAATGAGAGGCAAGGAGTTTAGTGACTCTATACATAACACTTTTGACTCTATGTGGAGAACCAAGGAACATAATGAAGCTAGTTGATTGCTCCTAAGTTCAGTGGACAAAGTGATAAAAGGAGATGATGAAATCAGGGATTCTAACTCCTGGCTTCAGAAGCAAATACTGAGCCTCAAATCTGCTAAGATTTTCCCTGAATGATATTCTTATCTCCTGTAGAGAAACACATGAAATTGTGGGGAAACAGACACAAGCCCTTAAAGTGAGGGTACTGATTGAAAAAGAATGGGACCCTGCAACTTGGAATGGCAATTTGGGAAGGCCCTCATGAAGCTAGGGACACTGAGTTTGTGAACTCTAATGAAACCTTTTTCCCAGAAGAAACAGCTTCCCCAGTAGTGGCAACATACCCTCCCTGACCCATGCTGCCATCAGCCTGTCCACCTTTGCGTGAGGAGACAAACCCTACACTGCCTAAGGCAACAGTGATGGCCTTCCCTGAGGCAGTTGCCAGGCAAGATAATGTTGATTCTCCTCAGGAGCCTCCCTCAACAGCCCTGTTTGCTTCTACAGTTATAAATAGACTAAAGTCCTGGTGGGTCCCTAGAGGTCAGCTTGAGAGTGTGACCCATGAGGAGGTGTACTATATTTAAAAAGAACTGCTTAATTTTTCTAATTTATATAAGCAGAAATCTGGAGAACAGGCATGGGACTAGATATTAAGGGTGTGGGATGATGGTGAAAGGAACATAGAGTTGGATTAGGCTCAATTTATTGATCTGGGCTAAGTAGCAACTCTGCATTTAATGTTGCAGCTTGAGGAGTTCAAAAAGGTTGGAATAGTTTATTTGCTTGGTTAGCTAAATATAGACTAAAAGCCCACTGTAAGCAAGCTGGAAATGCCTGACCTCCCTTGGTTTAATATACAGGAAGGGATCTAAAGGCTTAGGGAGATTGGGATGGTAGAGAGGATTAGTCACTTTAGACCTACTCATCCCATCTGGGGGGTCCAGAAGATATACTCTTGACTAATGCCTTGCAAAACAGATTTGTGAGGGCAGCACTGGCATCTTTGAAGAGCTCTGTAATTGCTCTTCTCTGTATGTCAAATCTGACAGTGGGAACCACAGTCACTCAACTGCAAAATTTAAATACAGGATCCCAAAGTGGCAGGGGCCAAGGGGCAGCACTCAACCTTCAAAGGCAAGGTGGGCATAGCTCCCATAATGGACAGCAGAGGCAAAATGGCAATCAGAATAGTCTGACTCATGTAGAGCTCTGGCACTGGCTAATTAATCACAGTGTTCCTAGAAGTGTAATTGACAGGAAGCCTACTGCATTCTTACTTAATTTCTATAAGCAGAAAACTTCTAGGTCAGATGGACAAAAGACTAAATTGAATTATAAAAAGAGAGGATCACGATCCCTCAATCAATTTCCAGTCTTGAGTCAGTTTACAGACCCAGAACCCCTTGAATGAAGGGGAGGCTGGGATCCCTTGAGGAAGGACCCATTACATTACCAACAATTTATGCTGTTAATTTTTCTCTCATCCTTTCCCAAGGAGACCTCAGCCTTTTATCAAGATATCTGTGCATCGGGGAAAAAGAAATAATCAGACATTTCAGGGATTAGTGGACAGTGGCTCTGAGCTGATATTGATTCCAGGGGACCCAAAAGGTCATTGTGGTCCTCTAGTTAAAGTAGAGGCTTATGGAAGTCAGGTAAGTAACAAGGTTTTTAGCTGGATCTGACTTACAGTGGGTCCCCAGACTCATGCTGTGGTTATTTCCCCAGTGCCAGAATGCATAATTGGTATAGACACACTTGCAAGCTGCCAGAACCCCCACATTTGCTACATGACTGGTAGGGTGAGGGCTATTATGGTGGGAAAGGCCAAATGGAAGCCATTAGAGCTGCCTCTTCCTAGAAAAATAGTAAATCAAAAACAGTATCGCATCCCTCGAGGGACCACAGAGATAAGTGCCACCATTGAGGACTTGAAAGATGCAGAGGTGGTGATTCCCACCACATCTCCATTCAACTCTGCTATTTGGTTTGTGAAGAAGACAGATGGATCTTGGAAAATGACAGCAGATTATTATAAGCTTAACCAAGTGGTGGCTCCAATTGCACCTGCTGTACCAGCTGCGGTTTCATTGCTTGAACAAATTAGCACATCTCCTGGTATCCGCTATGCAGCCATTGACTTGGCAAATGCCTTTTTCTCCATTCCTACTCTGTCCATAAGGCCCAACAGAAACAATTTGCCTTCAGGTAGCAAGGCTAACAATATACCTTTACTGTCATACCACAGAGGTGTATCAACTCTCCAGCTTTGTGTCATAATATTATTCAGAGAGAACTTGATCACTTTTTGCTTCCACAATATATGACACTGGTCCATTACATTCATGACATTATGCTGACTGGATCCAGTGAGGAAGAAGTAGCAAACACACTGGACTTATTGGTGAGATATTTGTGTGCCAGAAGATGAGAAATAAAAACAATTAAAATTCAGAGAACTTCTACCTGAGTAAAATTTCTAGTGGTCCAGTGGTGTGGAGCCTGTCAAGATATTCCTTCTAAGGTGAAAAATAAGTTGCTGCATTTGGCCCCTCCTACAACCAAGAAAAAGGCACAATACCTAGTGGGTGTATTTGGATTTTGGAGGCAACACATTCCTCATTTGGGTGTGTTACTCCAGCCCATTTATTGATTGACCCGAAAGGCTGGGAGTGGACTCCAGAACAGGAGAAGGCCCTGCAACAGGTCCAGGCTGTTGTGCAAGCTGCTCTGCCACTTGGGCCATATGACCCAGAAGATCCAATGGTGCCTGAGGTGTCAGTGGCAGAGAGGGATGCTGTTTGGAGCCTTTGGCAGGCCACCGTAGATGAATCAGAGGAGAGGCTTCTAGGATTTTGGAGGAAGGCCCTGCCATCTTCTGCAGATAACTACTCTCCTTTTGAGAGACAGTTCTTGGCCTGTTATTGGGCATTGATGGAAACTGAACATTTGACTATGAGTCATCAAGTCACCATGCCACCCGAACTGCTTATCAAGAACTGGGTGCTTTCTGACCCATCTAGCCATAAAATGGGTCATGCACAGCAGCATTTCATCATCAAACGGAAGCGATATATACGTGATTGGGCTCAAGCAGGTCCTGAAACCACAAGTAAGTTACATAAGACAAGTGGCTCAAATGCCCATCGTGTCCACTCCTGCCACCTTGCCTTCTCCCCCCCAGTCTGCACCAATGGCCTCAAGGGGAGTTCCCTATGATCAGTTGACAGAGGAAGAAAAGACTAGGGCCTGGTTCACAGATGGTTCTGCTTAACATGCCAGCACCACTGTAAGTGGATAGCTACAGCACTACAACTCCATTCTAGGACATCCCTGAAGGTCAGCAGTAAAGAGAAATCTTCCCAGTGGGCAGAACTTCGAGCAGTGTATGTGGCTGCACACTTTGCATGGAAGGAGAAATAGCCATATGTGTGATTCTATACTGATTCATGGGATGTAGTCAATGTTTTGGCTGGATGGTCAGGGACTTGGAAGAAGCATGATTGGAAAATTGGTGACAAAGAAATCTGGGCAAGAGGCATGTGGATGAACCTCTCTGAGTGGTAAAAAACTGTAAAGGTATTTGTATCCCATATGATTGCTCACCAATGGGTGACCTCAGCAAAGGTGGATGTTAATAATGAAGTGGATAGGATGACCTGTTCTGTGGGCATCACTTAGTCTCTTTTCACAGCCACCCCTGTCACTGCCCAATGGGCCCACAAACAAAGTGTCCATGGTGGCAGGAATGGAAGTTATGCATGGGCTCAGCAACATGCACTTCCACTGACCAGGGCTGACCTGGTTACAACCACTGCTGAGTGCCCAATTTGCCAGCAGCAGAGACCAACACTGAGCCCTTGATATGGTACCATTCCTTGGGATGATCAGCCAGCTACCTGGTGTCAAGTTGATTATATTGGACCTATTCTATCATGGAAAGGGCAGAGATTCATCCTCACTGGAATAGATA
Organism: Aotus nancymaae; assembly: GCF_030222135.1. Classification (NCBI taxonomy): domain Eukaryota; kingdom Metazoa; phylum Chordata; class Mammalia; order Primates; family Aotidae; genus Aotus; species Aotus nancymaae. The sequence continues at coordinate 68,953,704 of NW_026988473.1, forward strand.
GTTACTCCAGATATGGATTTGGCTATCCTGCACCAAGACTACCATCCGTGGATTCACAGAATGACTTATCCACTGTCATGATATTCCACACAGCACTGCCTCTGACCAAGGCACTCACTTTACAGCTAAAGAAGTGTAGCAGTGGGCTCATGCTCATAGAATTCACTAGTCTTACCATATTCCCTGACATCCTGAAGCAGCTGGATTGACAGAATGGTGGAATATCCTTTTGAAGTTACAATTACAATGCCAACTAGGTGACAATACCTTGCAGGGCTGGGGCAAAGTTATCCAGAAGGCTGTTTATGCTCTGAATCAGCATCCAATATATGGTACTGTTTCTCCCATAGCCAGGACTCATGGGTCCAGGAATCAAAGGGTGGAAGTGGAAGTGGCACCATTCATCATCACCCCTAGTGATCCACTAGCAAAATTTTTGCTTCCTGTTCATACGACAGTATGATTTGCTGGCCTAGAGGTCTTAATTCTAGAGGGAAGAATTCTGCCACCAGGAGACACAACAACAATTCCATTAACCGGGAAGTTAAAATTGCCACCTGGACACTTTAGGCTTCTCCTACATTTAAGTCAACAGGCTAAGAAAGGAGTTATAGTGTTGGCTGGGTGACTGATCAGGACTATCAAGATGAAATCACTCTACTACTCCACAATGGAGGTAAGGAAGAGTATGAATGGAATACAGAGATCCATTAGAGCATCTCTTAGTATTACCATGCCCTGTGATTAAGGTCATGGGAAACAACAACAGCCCAATCCAGAAAGGCCTAAAAATGGCCCAGACCCTTCAGGAATGAAGGTTTGGGTCACTCCACCAGGAAAAGAAAAAAAACAACACAACCTGCTGAGGTGCTTGCTGAAGGCAAAGGGAATACAGAATGGTTAGTAGAAGAAGGTAGTCATTAATACCAGCTATGACCACATGACCTACAAGAATGAGGACTGTAATTGTCATGAATATTTCCTCCTCCTTTTGTTAAAAACATTTGTGTGCATATATACACTTGTACTAAGAAAGTACCTTCATTTCATTTCCTTTTTCCTTTATCATGTAACATAAAATTTATTGACTTCCTATCAGCATTGAAATATTATTAACTTTATGTAATAATATTTGGGTTGGGGATTGGTACATTTCCAGTTGTACAAAGTATAGCTTTATTATGTTAAGTGTAATTATGACCTTATTATTGTCTTTATTTGAAGATTATGTATGAACTCAGGAGATGTGTGTGGGTTCAAGTTGACAAGGGGTGGACTTGTGATGGTTAATACTGAGAGTCAACTCAATTGGACTGAAGAATGCAAAGTATTGATCCTGGGCATGTCTGTGAGGGTGTTGCCAAAAAAGATTAACATTTAAGTCAGTGGGATGGGAAAGGCAAACCTACCCTTAATCTGGGTGGGCACCATCTAATCAACTGTCAGCACAGCTAAAATATAGAGCAGGCAGAAAAACGTGTAAAGACTAGACTGGCCTAGCCTCCCAGCCTACATCCTTCTCCCATGCTGGATGCTTCCTGCCCTTGAACATAGAACTTCAAATTCTTCAGTTTTGGGACTCCAACTGGCTTTCCTGCAGACACCCTATTGTGGGACCTTGTGATTGTGTGTGTGAATACTTAATAAACTCTACTTTATATATATATTTATGGAACATATATATAGACTAAGAGAAGAACGAGTTCCTTTACTATATAAACATAATAATATGTGCATACATATATACACACACACACACACACACACACACTATTAGTTCTGTTCCTTTTGAGAACCCTAATACACTCTTTACTTATCTAATTTAAATTTTAATGTTTTTATTCATTAAGCAACTATTTTTTGATCTCTGGAGACAAAAAGACATTAATATGGACTTCCTGTCCTCTGAGAAACTCTAATGGGACAGTGAAATATAAAAATATGTAATTTATATAACATATATAGATCATGATAATAGAAAGTATGGGAGGAGCATCTATATTAGACTATGGCATCATGAAGGCTTCCTGAAAGATATAACATTGAAATAATACTGAAGACAAAGGAGGTTGTCTAGGCAGGTAGGAGTGTTCAATCGAATGGAAAATAGTGTGGGCTTGAAAGGCAGCATGCTTTGAAGGAAAAGTCATGGATTTTAGAGCAAGAAAGAAAGGGATTAAAATCCTTTTACTTCTGCCTACGATCTATGTGGAATGGAAGCAGTATTTAAATTCTATGACTATCATTACTGAAAATATGCAGATAGTGCCACCCATTGTATAGGGTCTTCTTCCACCTTACTAACCATCCTATAGCTGGGTTGGATGCTTTGGATTGTAGGGGAGAGAAAAATAGCTTTTCTCTACCCTCCTACATTCTTTGGCAAAGCTACAAATTAAATTGACATAAGGCAACTTAACTGGAGAGAAACTATTCTAATCACATGTGTGCCCATATATGCATGGGAGTCTCACAAAAATATGAAACGCAAATAAGGGACAGAATTCCCTTATTGCCCAGCTTGAAGCTTATTTAGCATTCTGAGCCACAGAAAGAAAGAAGGGTTTGGGGTTTCTGGGGCTGGTGAAGGCAAATTATAGAAAGGTGATGGGAAGAAATGTATACTGAATAAAGGTTACCTTGTTATGCAGATTAATGTCTCTCAACTGATAAAAGTTGTCTTACAGTAACTCTCTTTCTGGTACAGATACATTTGCTAATGAAAATCTCCTATGTAAATGTAAATTTCCTTCATAAAAGGGGAGTTTTTTGGAGCTACTTCAGTGCCTGCAGTTTCTCAAAATAATCAGCTTTAAATAAGTCAGTGTGCCAGAGAGGAATATTTGGGGCTCGCATTTTGGTTGCCTACAGTTACATTTTTGGGTGTAATACCCTGGGCCCCAGTGATATTTACAAACTTCCTACCTCACACTAGATGTTGTCCATATATACATACATACAAAGCACTCAGTCTCAATATCATGACTGATTCTCTGTGAGTTTGTTTCCACCATTACTCCTTTCTCTGGTAACTGGCTAATTTTCCTCTCATAGAAATAGTAATTTTCTTCTATGCTTCTATTGTTCCTTCACTTAAAAAAAGATCTTGATCACTTCAAAACTTTAATCTATCTCTGACCTTCTCCTCCCCAGAGTCAATACTGTTGAAAGACATAATAAAAGTAGTAATAGCAAAAATACAACGGAATCATTAAATAAAAAGTTACAATAAGCTAGGCCTCTCTTCAAGGATACTGATATATATTTTATGTGAATTATCTCATTTACATTAAACAGCATCTTACAAAGTAGGCTTATCGTCCTTATTTCCAGGATGAGAAAACAGAACCTAGAATGAAAAGCCTACGTAACTAATACACCAAACTCCTGAGCGACTTTCTTACTGCCCATTCATCCTTTCAAACTGTGGTCCCCAGACCACCAGCATCAGCACCACCCACAATGTCTGAGCAAGATAAACTCTTCAACTTACTGAATCAAAATCAGTATGGGTAGGGACCTAAAGTCTGTGTTTCCATGAGCTCTCCAGGTTATTCTGACACATCCTAGTTTGAAAACCTCTAATTAGGTAACAAATGTTAAATTATTGTAAGTTAGTAAGGTATAAGACACATTTAGAAAGGGATGGATGGTTCTTGGCACAATGGAAAATTAATGCCTGTCTAATGAGTGCAGTCTCTAGTCACTTCCAAGCATTTGCTGCCAGATGTTTAAAATTATGATGAGAACTTAGAAGTCTGAAATTTTATGTGAAATATCTTGACTTCTAAATGTTGACAACATAAAAAGGAGGTTATGAGAAGCCACTGATTTGGACTGAATTCCTTCACTAGGCCCCAAAAGACCAGACCAAATCTGAATGGAGTCACTCATGCTAGATGTCACAGAATCAAACTGACTTTTAATATGGGACAGTTTTTCTAAAGAACAGGAGATTCACAGCAACCCATTAAAAGAAGCCCCATGACCCCATCTAACTAAACTGGCATGATAAGAATATCTCCTCTGTTTTAACTCTATAAGGAAAGTACTTTGAAATGACCAATCTGTTTTTAATTCCTTATTTCTGCTTCTTTCAGCTCCTTTTTCCCTATAAGGTCAATAGGTTCTGCTTAGCTCATCAGAACACCTTTTTATTTCATAGATGGAATGCTGCCCGATTTCAACAAATTTAGTTTAATGACCAAACTGGTTTTCAGGAAATTTTGTTCTTTGACAACAACTATATATTTTTGAAATGCCATCTGAGCTAACGTGCAATGGGCCAAACAAAATATAAACCTGGGCTGCAGTTTACATAAGGACAGCCAGTTTGTAACCTCCATGTTAATCCCAAATGCTGCCTTCTCTTCTCTGAATACTGGACTCTTAAAATTCACCAAGAACCTCCTAGTCCTCACTGTCTTCCTAGTTCTGTCCAAATGAAAAGCCTACGCAACTAACTGCTACACTAAACTCCTGAACCACAGTCTTTTACTGCCCACTCATCCTTTTGAATTGTGGTCCCCAGACCAGCAGCATCAGCGCCACCCAGAGGTTTGTTAGAATCTTTCTCTTTCTCCAGTCCTCATTATCTTCCACTTTTTCTAACATTTTACACCATCGACCTCTTCATCCTTGAAAGTTGTACCTATATTCAGAAACATCTCTCTCTCCTACTTGTGACCCAGTCTCTTGAACTGCTCCTTCTCTGTCATTTCCTCTCCTCCTTTTAGCCCCTGAATCAATAGTCTGAAATTCCTTTTTTTTTTTTAATCACTTCTCTCAATACTCACTACCCAATTATTCTCAATCTAGGCTTTATGAAGGCATTTTTCCTAATTTCTGGTGCTACATTTTCAATTGCCTGCTTGTATTTCCTTTAAAAAATCACACTGGTACCTCAAATCTGTTCTATCTAAATGTAATCACCTATTTTTTTCAGAGCCCAGTTTGGCTACCTGGCTCTTGGTAATTCCACCGCCGTTTCTTAAGGACTATTTATGACTCCCTCCTCCACAAAACCTGTGCTTATCATCTTGCTTTTTCCAGCTAGACAGGCTGTCTGAATCTATAATCCCCTCAGGGTATATTCTTCTCCTTTACATCTTTAATAATGATTAGTCTACCTGATCTCTTTAGGAAAAACCTAGAATGTAAACAAAAGGAAGAATAAAGTTGTCATTGTTTAAGTGTTTGTCTTCTCCATTGGAGTAAATTTAAAGCTTCTTCAACACAGTAAGTTTATTATCATCTTGACATCCTTCACAGTGCCTTAACAAAGTGCCCAGAGATGTTTATTATTTAATTGTGCAGTGTTTATACATGTATATTTTACATTACACAATATGCCTGGACAAATATTTGCCAACTTTACTTCAAACATATTTATCTTTTATATACACATCAGAAAAGTTTCCTATATAAAATAATCATATAATAAGCTTAGAAAAATCTAGAAGTCTTCTGTAAATAAGTACACAGTGATTTAAGTGTTTGCTAGATTACTTTTTTCATTTATTTATACTATTTCACTCGAACCAAGAATTCCTTTCTTTGGAAATAAATGTCAGTACTAATGAGCATCATGTACAAAATCTGTGTCCTTGCAGGAACCAAAAGCCATATACATTCTAAAAAATGTAAGTTAAAAAAGTCAAACATAGTCCTGTGATGCCAGGTCACTGGGAAGCATTGCCCCTTCCCATCCTCTAGGAATGTGAACTGTACAGGCTCAGCCTGAGTCAGATCCCAGTTGTGCTCTGGAATAATTCAATTCTATTAATATTTCCTGGGTTTCATATTTATAGAACTCCTAGTTTACCTAAATCTACACTATTCTTCTCATACCAAAAAAAAGTTACAAACTGCAGAGGTATGAGGTTGAGAAGTCTCTTGGTAGGGTTCAGAACATGCTACCCCAAAATAGGGCAATGTAGCATTTGAGAAAACTGCAGACTCAGGAAGGTCACTCTCACTTTCCCCTCACCCTGAAGCAAATGCTCAAACTCATTTCAGAGGTGCCCTCTCTATACTCAGAGGGAAAGAACATCCTTATGCTCAAACACACAGAGACGAGAAGAAGAACCTGAACAAACAGGCCTTGTAAAGTACTCCCCTGGTTTGTTACCATCAGATAATACCTCTTTTGCCAATGGTATTTCTGCATGGCTGTCTACTCTTCAAACTCAGCATAAAAATAGACAGGTTTCCCTGTTTCTTTGCATCTTCACTTCTGCGTCATGTAAAACTTATGTTAAATAAATGTATATGCTTTTCTCTTGTTAATCTGTCTCTTATTGCAGGGGTCTTAGCCATGAATGGGTAAGGAAAAGATATTACTTTTTTCTCCTACACTTTTATGTCACAGAAAGCAGCATGCTACCACGTTATAGACTCTCCTTCAACCTTACAAACAATGGATGAGTTTAAACTGAGTCGTTCTCTGCTGAAATAATAATGGACATTACTATTTTAGCCCTGAAGATAAAGGCCTCAGAATTCCTTGAAAAACTGGGCACAGAGAAATAAAACTAGGCACAACCTAAGTGCAAGAGAAAAGAATATCTGTTATCAAGAAAAGTGTCCAACTTATTTGTTGATTCAACATATAATTATTAAATTACAGTACATGCAAGGCATTGAAGAAGATGTTTTGAGGAAAATGCAAAGAAGACAGTGTCCAAAGAGAAATTAGTGTAAGAAAGAAAATAAATATATACAAAAGTCAACATAAAACCATTAGAAAGCTTTGATTGTCAAAACTGAAGTACAGACAACACGCTCTGAAACTTCAACAGAGGTTCAGTGAAGAAAACATTTATTAAATGCTCACTATGCCAGTCCCTTAAGGGATGTAGAGTGAGGTAAGTGAGACAAATATATAAATAGATACTTCCAATTCAATTTTCAAGTATTAGAACAGAATGACGTAATTGGACAACTCCATTTATCCAGTATTGCTGAACCATAAGGCAGAAAGTTGTTAGAAATGACATAGAAAAGGTAAGCAGAAGTCAGTTTAGGAGAGTCTAAGACATTATGCCAAAGAATTTAGATTATCCCAAAAACTAGGGAATCAAAGAAAGGTTGAGGTGAGAAGTGATGGGGAAGAGTAGAGGGGTCAAATGGGAAAACATTTTGAAAGATCTCACAGACTTATTATTCATTATTTTATATTGTTTCCTTAATTTTTAAATGCATTCAAAATAACTTAAAGCTTATAAAAACGTTGCAGAACTTTGAAAGACCAAGGCAAGAGGATCACGAGGTCAAGAGATCGAGACCATCCTGGCCAACATAGTGAAACCCCATCTCCACTAAAACATAAAAACTAGCTAGGCATGGTGGTGCGCGCCTGTAGTCCCAGCTACTCGGGAGGCTGAGGCAGGAGAATTGCTTGAAGCTGGGAGGCAGAGGTTGCAGTGAGCCAAGATTGTGCCACTGCATTCTAGACTGGTGCCTGGCAAAAGAGCGAGACTCTGTCTCAAAAAAAAAAAAAATGTTGCAGAAATAGGACAAAAAAGTCATGTATTTTTCAGACACATTTCTAGCTTTAAAGTTGTTTATGGTAGTTGGCCTTATGCATTATCAGGTACTCCATTATGTCAATGTCTTTGCCATTGAAAACCTTTAAAAAGTCTGGCTGACTACTATGCAGGTATGCAAATAATAAAAAAGGTTTCTATAAACTAACATAGATTTTTTTCAGGATACACTGTTAAAGTAAGACAAGCAAAGTGCTAAAGAATACGGTCATCCCCTCTGTATCCATAGGGAATTGGTTCCAGAAACCCCCACAGATGCCAAAATTTGTGTATGCTCAAGTCCCTCATATAAAATAAAGTGGTGGTTGCATACAACCTACACGTATCCTCCCAGATACTTTCAAACATCTCTATATTATACTGCATTTTTATTTGTATTATTTTTATTGCCATACTGTTATTTTTATGGTCTTTTAATATTTTTGATTTGAGATTGATTGTCTATGTGGATGCAAAACCTAGAAGGATGGCTAGAGAAGTCCAACTGTGTCTATTATATGCTCTCTACCATGTAAGTGTAGGGGCAAAGGAAATATTCACCTCCCTCTCTGAAGGTTCTAGTTTGCTGAAATAAACTGAAACATGAAAAATAGTATGTAAATTTATTAACATGCAAGTGTGCACATACAAAGTTATGTATGAGCTATACAAAACTGAGACACAAAAAAGGGTCAGATAGCTAATACTTAAATAGCACCCTCTTCATAGGGGAGAAGGAGATAAGGGAAAGTAGGCAATTTTGAAGGGTAGTAAATGATTTTTAGGAGTGTTAATTGGGCCCAAAGAACAGATAACCATTTGTGAATTGCTCTGTTTGGAAACTGAATGGGACCTGAAGAACAGACAATAGATTGTTATAGTATGTCTAGGTATATTAATATTCCTCAGTCTTTCCTTGTTTTTTAAATTGCATTTTAGGATTTGGGGTACATGTGAAGAACATGCAAGATTGTTGCATAGGTACACACATGGCAGTGTGATGTGCTGCCTTCCTCCTCATCACCTATATCTGGCATTTCTCCCCATGCTATCTCTCCCCAACTCCCTGCCCCCCACTGTCCCTCGCCTATTTCCCCCCAGAGACCTCAGTGTGTGATGCTCCCCTCCCTGTGTCCATGTGTTCTCATTGTTCAACACCCAGTGTTGAACAATGCAGTGAGTGAGTAAGAACATGCAGTGTTTGATTTTCTATTCTTGTGTGAGTTTGCTGAGAATGATGGTTTCCAGGTTCATCCATGTCCCTACAAAGAATACGAACTCATCATTTTTGATGGGGGCATATTATTCCATGGTGCATATGTGCCACATTTTCCCTGTCCAGTCTATCATTGATGGGCATTTGGGTTCGTTCCAGGTCTTTGCTATTGTAAACAGTGCTGCAATGAACATTCGTGTGCATGTGTCCTTATAGTAGAATTTATAATCCTTTGGATATATACCCAGTAATGAGATTGCTGGGTCAAATGGAATTTCTATTTATAGGCCCTTCAGGAATCGCCACACTGTCTTCCACAATGGTTGAACTAATTTGCACTCCCACAAACAGTGTAAAAGTGTTCCTATTTCTCCACATCTGCTCCAGCATCTGTTGTCTCCAGATTTTTTAATGATCACCATTCTAACTGGCGTGAGGTGGTATCTCAATGTAGTTTTGATTTGCATTTCTCTAATGACCTGTGATTATGAGCATTTTTTCATATGTTTGTTGGCCTCATGTATGTCTTCTTTTGTAAAGTGTTTGTTCACGTCCTTTGCCCACCTTTGAATGGGCTTGTTTTTTTTCTTGTAAATCTGTTTTAGTTCTTTGTAGATTCTGGATATCAGCCCTTTGTCAGATGGGTAGATTGCAAAAATTTTTTCCCATTCTGTTGGTTGCTGATTCACTCTACTGTTTCTTTTGCTGTGCAGAAGCTGTGGAATTTGATTAGGTCCCATTTGTCTATTTTGGCTTTTGTTGCCAATGCTTTTGGTGTATGACTCAGCTTGGGGAGGAAAAATAGTGGGGAAAGGCAGGCAGAAGAGGGTCTAAGAAACTAAGCCCCTTCCAGTCTCCTTCAGTTCAAAGTACTTAGCATGCCAAGGTACCATAATTTGAGGTATCATATTCTGAGCCCCAACATTACAAAAGTCAAGTAAGGAAGGATAAATAATGTCCCAGGTGGCAACAATCTAAGGCTGCTATTGCACAAGTGGTAAGGAATTTACCAAGACAGCTGTATGTAAAGAAAGGCAGGTTTATTTGAGAAAGTAGGAGAATACACTGCAAGAAAGCAGCAAGTAGGTCAGCAGGAGAGGCGCTGACTGCCAGGAGACAGAGACTTGCTGGGGATTTTATAGGATGATGCTTGTGCTGTGTACTGAAGAGGGCTTTCTCTTTTTGCTTTCCCTTGGTCACACCAGCCCAACTCCCCTTCTCTAATTAGAACTCCACAAATAAGACATAAGGAATAATAATTAAAAAAATAGGGGAGAAGGGAAAGTTCTTCCTATAGGACAATGTGAACAAATAGATGTAGAAAAAAATGAGGCAGTTAGAAAGCTACCATCTGGAAGACACAATAGTAATTCTATTAGTAATTCTAATAGTAATTCATGGATGAAAGAAGGTGATACACAAAATATTTACAAGTATCTCAAGGGGTGCTGGATAAGATGGCCAATTAGAGGAGGAATGAAAACGGCAAGTGAATTCTACACCTTCAACTGAGGTATCCAGGTTATTGCATTGGGACTGACCAGGTGGACAGCTGAACTTATGGAGAGTGAGGAAAAGCAGGGTGAGGCAATGGCCCACGCAGGAGTAGCAAAGAGCCAGGGGAGCCCCCGTCTTCAGCCAAGGGAGATGAAGGTGATTATGTGCCCCTATCCAGGAAACTATGGTTTCCTCATGGATCTTTGCAACTCATAAATCAGGAGATCCCCTCGTGAGCTTATGCCAGCAGGCCTCGGATCTGAAGTAGAGAGCTGTGTAGAATCTCCACAAAGTGGCCACTGAGCATGCACAGAGATCCAGGAGTTTTGTATACTCTGGCCTTGGGAATTCCTGTGAGATGGGAGATCCATCCATGCATTCCACTAGGAAGGGGGCTTAATTCAGGGAGTTAAGTGGTTTTGTTCTGCAGACCCCACTCTCACAGCACCTCACAAGTTAAGACCCACTGGGTTGGAATTCCAGCCAGCCAGTAGCAGCAGGCTGAAGACTGCCTGAAACAGACCAAGTTCCTGGGAGGAAAGGCAGCCACCATCTCTGCAGTTAGCATGGACTATTCTACTCTACCGGCTCCAGGGAGTCCAGACTGTCCAGACTGTAAGGAGTTCCCCACAGTGCAGCACAGCTGCCATGTCAGATCATGGCCAGACTGCTTCTTTTAAGTGGGACCCTGATCCCTCCCTCCTCACTGGGCAGGGTCTCCCTGTGGGAATTTCAGCAACTGCAGCCAAGGTTATACAGACAGAACTCTGTTCTCTCCCTGGGATTCTGAAGCCCCTGGGGGAAGTGGCCACTGTCTCTGCGATTCAGCCAACTTAGATGTTCCAGCCTGGTGGCACTGGAAAGTCCAGGCATTCTGGATGAGGAAGGTTCCCCCATTGCAGCATACCTGCTTTGCTAAGGGGCAGCCATACTGCTTGTTTAAGTGGGTTCCTGAACCCCTTCCTCCTGACTGGGTGAGTCCTCCCAACAAGGGTTTCCAGACACCTCCTGCAGGAACATTCTGGCCAGGATCAGGTTGGTGCCCCACTGAAATCCATTAGCTCCCAGAGAAAGGAGAAGGCTACCCTCTTTGCTGTTTCACAGCCTTTATTGGTGATACCTCCAAGTGCAGAAGAAACCAAGGTGACCAGGATCTGGAGTGGACCCCTAGGAAACTGCAGCAGCCCTACAGAAGAGTGGCCTGACTGTTAAAAACAAACAAACAGAAAACTACAACAACAACAACAAACAAACAAAAAAAGACTCCAAAAAAAAAAAAAAGAAACCCATTCAAAGGTCAGCAACCTCAAAGATTGAAGGTAGAGGAGCTCACAAAGATGAAACAGAATCAATGCAAAAATGCTGAAAACTCAAAAAGTCAGAGTGCCTCTTTTCCTCCAAATGACTACAGTACTTCTCCAGCAAGGGCATAGAACTGGGCTGAGGTTGAGATGGCTAAATTGACACAAGTAGGCTTCAGAAAGTGAGTAACAATAAGTAACAAACTTTGCTGAGCTAAAGGAGCATGTTTTAACCCAATGCAAAGAAGCTAAGAATCATGATAAAATAATACAGGACCTGATAACCAGAATAGCCAGATTAGAGGAAACATAATTGACCTGATAGAGCTGAAAAGCAATATGAGAATGTCACAATACAACCACAAGTATCAATAGCAGCATAGACTGAGCAGAGGAAAGAAGCTCAGAGCTTGAAAACTATCTTTCTGAAGTAAGAGGGGCAAACAAGAATAGAGAGAAAAGAACAAAAGTGAACAAACCAAACCTCTGAGAAATATGGGATTATATAAAATGACCAAACTTATGACTGATTGGGGTACCTGAAAGAGACAAGGAGAATGGAACTAAGTTGGAAAACATACTTCAGGATATCATCCAGGAAAACTTCCCCAACCTACCAAATCAGGCCAACATTCAAATTCAGAAAATCCAGAGAACCCAGTAAGATACCCAACAAAAAGATCAACCCAAAGAAACATAATCGTCAGATACTCCAAGTTTGAAATGAAAGAAAAAATGCTAAGAGTAGCCAGAGATAAAGGCCAGGTGACCAACAAAGGGAAGCCCAGCAGACTAACAGTAGACCTCTCAGCAAAAACCCTACAAAACAGAAAAGATTGGGAGCCAATATTCAACATTCTTAAAGAAAAGTATTTCCAACCCAGAAACTAATATCTGGCCAAACTAAATTTCATAAATGAAGGAGAAATAAGATCCTTCTCAGACAAGCAAATGCAGAGGTACTTCATCACCATCAGGCCTGCCTTGCAAGAGTTCCTGAAGGAAGCACTAAATATGGAAAGGAAAAATCATTACCAGCAACTACAAAAACACACTGAAGTACACAGACCGGTGACACTATGAAGCAACCACATAAAAAAGTCTGCTAATTAACCAGCTAGCGTCATGATGACAAGACCAAATTCACACATAACAATAGTAACCTTAAATGTAAATAGGCAAAATGCCCCAATTAAAAGTCAGAATGGCAAGCTGGATAAAGTCAAGACCCATTGGTATGCCGTCTGTAAAAACCCATCTCATGTGCAAAGACGCGCATATGCTTAAAATAAAGGGATGGAGGAAAATTTAGCAAGCAAATGGAAAACAAAATAAAGGGGATTACAATCCTAGTTTCTGACAAAACAGCCTTTAAACCTACAAAGGTCAAAAAAGACAAAGAAGGGCGTTACATAAGCGTAAAGGGTTCAATTAAACAAGAATACCTAAGTACACTGAATATGCATGCATCCAATATAGAAGCACCCAGATTCATAAAGAGAGTTCTTAGAGAACTGAAAGAGACCTAGACTCCCAAAGAATAATAGTGGGAGACTTAAACACCCCACTGTCAATATTAGACAGATCATCAAGACAAAAAATTATTCTCATAGCCACATGGCAGTTACTCTAAAATTGATCACATAATTGGAAGTAAAACACTCCTCAGCAAATACAAAAAACTGAAATCATAACAAACAGTCTTTCATACCACAGCACACTCAAATTAAAACTCAAGATTAAGAAATTCATTTAAAACCACACAACTACATGGAAATTAAACAACCTGCTCTTGAATGACACTTCGGTAAATAATGAAATTAAGGTAGAAATCAAGAAGTTCTTTGAAACTAATGAGAACAAAAAACAAAGTATCAGAATCTCTGAGAAACAACTAAAGCAGTATTAAGAGGAAAATTTGTAGCACTAAATGCCCACATTAAAAAGCTAGAAATATCTCAAATTAACAACCTACCATCACAACTAGAAGAACTAGAGAACCAAGAGCAAATAAACCCCAAAGTTAGCAGAAGATAAGAAATAACCAAGATCAGAGCAGAACTGTAGAAGACAGAGACATGAAAAATCCTTTAAAGAATCAACAAATTCAGGAGCAATTTTTCAAAACAATTAATAAAATAGATAGACACTAGCTATAATAATAAAGAAGAAAAGAGAACTAAAATAGACACACTCAGAAATGATAAGGGGGATATCACAACTGACCCCAAAGAAATACAAACAACCAAGAGAAAACTAGGAACACCTCTATGCACATAAACTAGAAAATCTAGAAGAAATTGATAAATTTCTAGACACATACATTCTCCCAAGGCAGAACCATTAAAAAATTGAATCCCTCGATAGACCAATAACAAGTTCTGAAATTGAGGAAGCAATACATAGCCTAGGAAACAAACAAACAAAAAAGCCCAGGAACAGATGAATTTACAACTGAATTCTACCAGAGGTACAAAGAAAATCTGGTGCTACTTCTACTGAAACTATTCCAAACAATCGAAAGGAGGGACTCCTCCCTAACTCATCTTATAAGGCTAGCATCATCCTAATACCAAAACCTGGCAGAGATACAACAACAACAAAAAAGAAAACTTGAGGCCAATATTCCTAAGAAACATCAGTGCAAAAATCCGCAATAAAATACTGGCAAACTGAATCCAGCAACACATCAAAAAGCTTATCTACCACAACCAAGTTGCCTTCAGCCCCAGGATGCAAGTTTGGTTCAACATATGCAAATCAATAAATGTGATTCATCATATAAACAAAACTAAAGAAAAAAATCACATGATTATCTCAATAGACACCAATAAAGCCTTCAATAAAATTCAACATCCCTTCATGTTAAAAACTCTCTATAAACTAGGTATTAAAGAAATATACATCAATATAAGAGCCATACGTGACAAACCCACAGCCAAAATCATCCTGAATGGGCAAAAGCTGGAATCAGTCCCCTTGAAAACTGTCATAAGACAAGGATGCTCTCTCTCACCACTCCTACTCAATACAGTATCAGAAGTTCTGGCCAGGGCAAGCAGGCAACAGAATGAAATAAAGCATATTCCAACAGGAAGAGAGAAAGTCAAATTATCTTTCTTTGCAGATGACATGATCCTATATCTAGAAAACTTTGTTGTCTTTGCCCAAATGCTTTGTAAGACAATAAGCACTTCAGCAATGTCTCAGGATAAAAAGTCAATGTGCAAAAATTATTAGCATTCCTATACAACGACAATAGGCAAACATAGAACCAAAGCATGAACTCCCATTCACAATTGTTACAAAGACAATAAAATACCCAGGAATATAGCTAACAAATGAAGTGAAGGACTTTCTCAAGGAGAAATACAAATCACTGCTCAAGGAAATCAGAGAAGACATAAACAAAACAAAAAAGTTCATGCTCCTGGATAGGAAGAATCAATATTTTAAAAATGGTCATATTGCCTAAAGTAACTTATAGATTCAATGCTATTCCCATTAAATTACCATTGGCATTCTTCACAGAATTAGAAGTAACCTTTTAAAAATTCATATGGAACCAAAACAGAGCCGAGATAACCAACACAATCCTATGCAAAAAGAACAAAGCTGGAGATATCACACTACCCAACTTCAAATTATACCACAGGGCTACAGTAACCAAAACAGCACGTTAACAGTACAAAAAAAAAGACACAAAGAGCGATGAACAGAATAGAGAACTCAGAAATAAGATGGCACACCAGCAACCATCTGATCTCTGACAAACCTGACAAAAACAAACAATGGGGAAAGGTTTCCCTATTTAATAAATGGTGCTAGAGAACTGGCTAGCCATATGCATAAAAATGAAGCTGGACCCTTTCCTTACACATACACAAATTTAACTCAAGATGGATTAAAGATTTAAATATAAAACCCAAAACTATTAAAAAAAAAAAAAAAAAAAAAAAAAAAAAAAAAAACAGGAAAAAATCCAGGCAATACCATTCGGGACATAAGCACTGGCAAAGATTTCAGGACAAAAATGCCAAAAGCAATTGCAATAAAAGCAAAAATTGATAAATCGGATCTACTTAAACTAAACACCTTCTGCACAGCAAAAGAAACTATCATTAGAGTGAACAGACAACCTACAAATGGGTAACCACACAATCCTAAGCAAAAAGAATACCTGCAACAAATAGGACAAAAGTTTTACAAACTGTCCATCTGACAAGGTCTCATATCTAGAGTTTACATGGAATTTAAACAAGTTTACAAGAAAGTAACAAAAAAACTCGATTAAAAAGTGGGCAAAGGAAATGAGCAGACACTTCTCAAAAGAAGATATTCATGTGGCCAACAAATATATGTAAGAAAGCTCAACATCACTGATCATTAGAGAAATGCAAATCAACACCACATTGATATACCACCTCACTCCAGTCAGAATGGCGATTATCAAAAATTCAGGAAACGACAAATGCTGGGTAGGTTGTGAAGAAAAGAAATGCTTTATACTGTTGGTGGGAGTGTAAATTCATTCAACCATTATGAAAGACAGTGTGGCACTTCCTCAAAGATCTAGATGCAGAAATGCCACCTGACCCAGCAATCCTATTGCTGAGAATACACCCAAAGGAATATAAATCATTGTATTATAGAGATACAAGCACATGTATGTTCATTGCAGTACTAGTCACAATAGCAAAAACATGAAAACAGCCCAAATACCCCACCATGATAGACTAGATAAAGAAAATGTGGTA